>NC_079156.1:10892199-11204066 GCF_947563725.1 Argiope bruennichi
TATAAGATTTGGAAAAGTTCGTAGTAAGTGTGGGAATAATGGATAAAAATATCTAAAATAAATTTTAAAAAAAAGAAAAGTAAAATATATTTAAAAAGTTCTCTTTTCCAGACTCGAACTGAAGACCAGCAAAACTTGGTAGCTCGTACTGCCGATCTGGCCACGAAGCTTCGGACCCTTTAAGAGTCTCAATGGTCTAAGACTCTCATTATGATTATCCAATAAAAGTATTAACATGGTGTCAGTCTGGTCTAAAAGCACAATGTTTTTAATAGGAATGAATTCTGCGCATGTGCGTGAACTTGAATCCTAAAATTTCTCTTGATAATAGAAATATTTTGACAATAAATTTTATTTTAGAAGTATAAGATTTTGAAAAGCTCGTAGTAAGTGTGGGAATAATGGATAAAAATATATAAAATAAATTTAACAAAAAAAAGAAAAGAAAAATATATTTAAAAAGTTCTCATTTTCGAGACTCGAACTGAAGACCAGCAAAACTTGGTAGCTCGTACTGCCGATCTGGCCACGAAGCTTCGGACCCGTTAAGCGTCTCAATGGTCTAAGACTCTCATTATGATTATCCAATAAAAGTTTTAACATGGTGTCAATCTGGTCTAAAAGCACAATGTTTTGAATATTGATGAATTCTGCGCATGTGCATGAACTTGACTCCTAAAATTTCTCTTGAATATAGAAATATTTTCACAATAAATTTTATTTTATTAATATAAGATTTGGAAAAGTTCGTAGTAAGTGTGGGAATAATGGATAAAAATATCTAAAATAAATTAAAAAAAAAAGAAAAGAAAAATGTATTGAAGAAGTTCTGAGTTTCGAGACTCGAACTGAAGACCAGCAAATCAAAAAGACTGGCAATGCCGATCTGGCCACGAAGCTTCGTACACGCAGAGCTTCTGAATGGTGTAAGACTCTCATCATCATTAGAAACTAAAAGTTTTAACATGGTGTCAATCTGGTCTAAGAGCACAATGTTTTGAATAGGAATGAATTCTGCGCATGTGCGTGAACTTGACTCCTAAAATTTCTCTTGAATATAGAAATATTTTCACAATAAATTTTATTTTAGTAATATAAGATTTGGAAAAGTTCGTAGTAAGTGTGGGAATAATGGATAAAAATATCTAAAATAAATTTTAAAAAAAGAAAAGAAAACTATATTGAAAAAGTTCTCAGTTTCGAGACTCGAACTGAAGACCAGCAAAACAAAGAGACTCGTGATGCCGATCTGGCCACGAAGTTTCGTACACGCAGAGCTTCTGAATGGTGTAAGACTATCATCATGATTATAAACTAAAAGTTTTAACATGGTGTCAATCTGGTCTAAGAGCACAATGTTTTGAATAGGAATGAATTCTGCGCATGTGCATGAACTTGACTCCTAAAATTTCTCTTGAATATAGAAATATTTTCACAATAAATTTTATTTTAGTAATATAAGATTTGGAAAAGTTCGTAGTAAGTGTGGGAATAATGGATAAAAATATCTAAAATAAATTTTAAAAAAAGAAAAGAAAACTATATTGAAAAAGTACTCAGTTTCGAGACTCGAACTGAAGACCAGCAAAACAAAGAGACTTGTGATGCCGATCTGGCCACGAAGCTTCGTACACGTAGAGCGTCTGAATGGTGTAAGACTGTCATCATGATTATAAACTAAAAGTTTTAACATGGTGTCAATCTGGTCTAAGTACACAATGTTTTGAATGGGAATGAATTCTGCGCATATGCGTGAACTTGACTACTAAAATTTCTCTTGAATATAGAAATATTTTCACAATAAATTTTATATTAGTAATATAATATTTGGAAAAGTTCGTAGTAAGTGTGGGAATAATGGATAAAAATATCTAAAATAAATTTAAAAAAAAAAGAAAAGAAAAATGTATTTAAAAAGTTCTCATTTTCGAGACTCGAACTGAAGACCAGCAAAACTAGGTAGCTCGTGCTGCCGATCTGCCCACGAAGCTTCGTAATAGCTAAGCGTCTGAATGGTCTAAGACTCTAATTATGATTATCTACTAAAAGTTTTAACATGGTGCCAATCTGGTCTAAAAGCACAATGTTTTGAATGGGATTGAATTCTGCGCATGTGCCTGAACTTGACTACTAAAATTTCTCTTGAATATAGAAATATTTTAACATAAAAATTTATTTTAGTAGTGAAAGTTTTGGAAAAGTTCATAGTAAGTGCGGGAATCATGGATAAAAATATCTAAAATAAATTTTTAAAAAAGAAAAGAAAAATATATTGAAAAAGTTCTCAGTTTCGAGACTCGAACTGAAGACCAGCAAAACAAAGAGACTGTTGATGCCGATCTGGCCACGAAGCTTCGCACTCGCAGAGCGTTTGAATGGTGTCAGACTCTCATCATGATTATAAACTAAATGTTTTAACGTGGTGTCAATCTGGTCTAAAAGCACAATGTTTTGAATATTGATGAATTCTGCGCATGTGCTTGAACTGGACTCCTAAAATTTCTCTTGATTATAGAAATATTTTGAAAATAAATTTTATTTTAGTAGTATAAGATTTGGAAAAGTTCGTAGTAAGTGTGGGAATAATGGATAAAAATATCTAAAGTAAATTTTAAAAAAAATGAAAAGAAAAATGTATTTAAAAAGTTCTCATTTTCGAGACTCGAACTGAAGACCAGCAAAACAAAGAGACTGGTGATGCCGATCTGGCCACGAATCTTCGTACACGCAGAGCGTCTGAATGGTGTAAGACTCTCATCATCATTATAAACTAAAAGTTTTAACATGGTGTCAATCTGGTCTAAAAGCACGATGTTTTTAATGGGAATGAATTCTGCGCATGTGCATGAACTGGACTCCTAAAATTTCTCTTGAATATAGAAATATTTTAACATAAAATTTTATTTTAGCAGTGAAAGTTTTGGAAAAGTTCATAGTAAATGTGGGACTAAAGGATAAAAATATCTAAAATAAATTTTTAAAAAAGAAAAGAAAAATGTATTGAAAAAGTTCTCAGTTTCGAGACTCGAACTGAAGACCAGCAAAACAAAGAGACTGGTGATGCCAATCTGGCCACGAAGCTTCGTACACGACGAGCGTCTGAATTGTCTAAGACTCTCATTATGATTATTCAATAAAAGTTTTAACATGGTGTCAATCTGGTCTAAAAGCACAATGTTTTGAATAGGAATGAATTCTGCGCATGTGCGTGAACTTTACTCCTAAAATTTCTCTTGAATATAGAAATATTTTGAAAATAAATTTTATTTTAGTAGTATAAGATTTGGAAAAGTTCGTAGTAAGTGTGGGAATAATGGATAAAAATATCTAAAATAAATTTTAAAAAAAAGAAAAGTAAAATATATTTAAAAAGTTCTCTTTTCCAGACTCGAACTGAAGACCAGCAAAACTTGGTAGCTCGTACTGCCGATCTGGCCACGAAGCTTCGGACCCTTTAAGAGTCACAATGGTCTAAGACTCTCATTATGATTATCCAATAAAAGTATTAACATGGTGTCAGTCTGGTCTAAAAGCACAATGTTTTTAATAGGAATGAATTCTGCGCATGTGCGTGAACTTGAATCCTAAAATTTCTCTTGATAATAGAAATATTTTGACAATAAATTTTATTTTAGAAGTATAAGATTTTGAAAAGCTCGTAGTAAGTGTGGGAATAATGGATAAAAATATATAAAATAAATTTAACAAAAAAAAAAGAAAAGAAAAATATATTTTAAAAGTTCGAATTTTCCAGACTCGAACTGAAGACCAGCAAAACCTGGCGGCTCGCGTTGCCGATCTGGCCACGAAGCTTCGTACTCGCAGAGCGGCTGAATGGTCTAAGACTCTCATTATGATTATCCAATAAAAGTTTTAACATGTTGTCAAATTCATCTAAAAGTGCAATGTTTTGAGTAGGAATGAATTCTGCGCATGTGCGTGAACTTGAATCCTAAAATTTCTCTTGATAATAGAAATATTTTGACTATAAATTTTATTTTAGAAGTATAAGATTTGGAAAAGTTCGTAGTAAGTGTGGGAATAATGGATAAAAATATCTAAAATAAATTTTAAAAAAAAGAAAAGTAAAATATATTTAAAAAGTTCTCTTTTCCAGACTCGAACTGAAGACCAGCAAAACTAGGTGACTCGTGCTGCCGATCAGGTCACGAAGTTTCGTCACCGCTAAGCGTCTGAATAGTCTAAGACTCTCATTATGATTATCTACTAAAAGTTTTAACATGGTGTCAATCTGGTCTAAAAACACAATGTTTTGAATAGGAATGAATTCTGCGCATGTGCGTGATTTTGACTCCTAAAATTTCTCTTGAATATAGAAATATTTTGAAAATAAATTTTATTTTAGTAGTATAAGATTTGGAAAAGTTCGTAGTAAGTGTGGGAATAATGGATAAAAATATCTAAAGTAAATTTTAAAAAAAAAGAAAAGAAAAATATATTTAAAAATTTCTTATTTTCGAGACTCGAACTGAAGACCAGCAAAACTAGGTAGCTCGTACTGCCGATCTGGCCACGAAGCTTCGCAATCGCAGAGCGTCTGAATGGTCTAAGACACTCATTATGATTATTCAATAAAAGTTTTAACATGGTGTCAAATTGATCCAAAAGTGCAATGTTTTGAATAGGAATGAATTGTGCGCATGTGCGTGAACTTGACTCCTAAAATTTCTCTTGATAATAGAAATATTTTGAAAATAAATTTTATTTCATTAGTATAAGATTTGGAAGAGTTCGTAGTAAGTGTGGGAATAATGGATAAAATTATCTAAAATAAATTTAAAAAAAAAAAGAAAAATATATTTTAAAAGTTCTAGTTTTCCAGACTCGAACTGAAGACCAGTAAAACTAGGTAGCTCGTACTGCCGATCTGGCCACGAAGCTTCGTACTCGCAGAGCGTCTGAATGGTCTAAGACTCTCATTATTTTTATGCACTAAAAGTTTTAACATGGTGTCCATCTGGTCTAAAAGCACAATGTTTTGAATAGGAATGAATACTGCGCATGTGCGTGATTTTGACACCTAAAATTTCTCTTGAAAATAGAAATATTTAGAAAATAAATTTTATTTCAGTAGTATAAGATTTATAAAAGTTCGTAGTAAGTGTGGGAATAATGGATAAAAATATATAAAATAAATTTAACAAAAAAAAAAAAAAGAAAAGAAAAATATATTTAAAAAGCTCTCATTTTCGAGACTCGAACTGAAGACCAGCAAAACTAGGTGGCTCGCGTTGCCGATCTGGCCACGAAGCTTCGTACTCGCAGTGCGTCTGAATGGTCTAAGACTCTCATTATGATTATCCACTAAAAGTTTTAACATGGTGTCAATCTGGTCTAAAAGCACAATGTTTTGAATATTAATGAATTCTGCGCATGTGCGTGAACTAGACTCCTAAAATTTCTCTTGAATATAGTAATATTTTGACAATAAATTTTATTTTAGTAGTATAAGATTTTTAAAAAATCGTAGTTAGTGTGGGAATAATGGATAAAAATATCTAAAATAAATTTAAAAAAAAAGAAAAGAAAAATGTATTTTAAAAGTTCTCTTTTCCAGACTCGAACTGAAGACCAGCAAAACTTGGTAGCTCGTACTGCCGATCTGGCCACGAAGCTTCGGACCCTTTAAGAGTCTCAATGGTCTAAGACTCTCATTATGATTATCCAATAAAAGTATTAACATGGTGTCAGTCTGGTCTAAAAGCACAATGTTTTTAATAGGAATGAATTCTGCGCATGTGCGTGAACTTGAATCCTAAAATTTCTCTTGATAATAGAAATATTTTGACAATAAATTTTATTTTAGAAGTATAAGATTTTGAAAAGCTCGTAGTAAGTGTGGGAATAATGGATAAAAATATATAAAATAAATTTAACAAAAAAAAGAAAAGAAAAATATATTTAAAAAGTTCTCATTTTCGAGACTCGAACTGAAGACCAGCAAAACTTGGTAGCTCGTACTGCCGATCTGGCCACGAAGCTTCGGACCCGTTAAGCGTCTCAATGGTCTAAGACTCTCATTATGATTATCCAATAAAAGTTTTAACATGGTGTCAATCTGGTCTAAAAGCACAATGTTTTGAATATTGATGAATTCTGCGCATGTGCATGAACTTGACTCCTAAAATTTCTCTTGAATATAGAAATATTTTCACAATAAATTTTATTTTATTAATATAACATTTGGAAAAGTTCGTAGTAAGTGTGGGAATAATGGATAAAAATATCTAAAATAAATTAAAAAAAAAAGAAAAGAAAAATGTATTGAAGAAGTTCTGAGTTTCGAGACTCGAACTGAAGACCAGCAAATCAAAAAGACTGGCAATGCCGATCTGGCCACGAAGCTTCGTACACGCAGAGCTTCTGAATGGTGTAAGACTCTCATCATCATTAGAAACTAAAAGTTTTAACATGGTGTCAATCTGGTCTAAGAGCACAATGTTTTGAATAGGAATGAATTCTGCGCATGTGCGTGAACTTGACTCCTAAAATTTCTCTTGAATATAGAAATATTTTCACAATAAATTTTATTTTAGTAATATAAGTTTTGGAAAAGTTCGTAGTAAGTGTGGGAATAATGGATAAAAATATCTAAAATAAATTTTAAAAAAAGAAAAGAAAACTATATTGAAAAAGTTCTCAGTTTCGAGACTCGAACTGAAGACCAGCAAAACAAAGAGACTCGTGATGCCGATCTGGCCACGAAGTTTCGTACACGCAGAGCTTCTGAATGGTGTAAGACTATCATCATGATTATAAACTAAAAGTTTTAACATGGTGTCAATCTGGTCTAAGAGCACAATGTTTTGAATAGGAATGAATTCTGCGCATGTGCATGAACTTGACTCCTAAAATTTCTCTTGAATATAGAAATATTTTCACAATAAATTTTATTTTAGTAATATAAGATTTGGAAAAGTTCGTAGTAAGTGTGGGAATAATGGATAAAAATATCTAAAATAAATTTTAAAAAAAGAAAAGAAAACTATATTGAAAAAGTACTCAGTTTCGAGACTCGAACTGAAGACCAGCAAAACAAAGAGACTTGTGATGCCGATCTGGCCACGAAGCTTCGTACACGTAGAGCGTCTGAATGGTGTAAGACTGTCATCATGATTATAAACTAAAAGTTTTAACATGGTGTCAATCTGGTCTAAGTACACAATGTTTTGAATGGGAATGAATTCTGCGCATATGCGTGAACTTGACTACTAAAATTTCTCTTGAATATAGAAATATTTTCACAATAAATTTTATATTAGTAATATAATATTTGGAAAAGTTCGTAGTAAGTGTGGGAATAATGGATAAAAATATCTAAAATAAATTTAAAAAAAAAAGAAAAGAAAAATGTATTTAAAAAGTTCTCATTTTCGAGACTCGAACTGAAGACCAGCAAAACTAGGTAGCTCGTGCTGCCGATCTGCCCACGAAAATTCGTAATAGCTAAGCGTCTGAATGGTCTAAGACTCTAATTATGATTATCTACTAAAAGTTTTAACATGGTGCCAATCTGGTCTAAAAGCACAATGTTTTGAATGGGATTGAATTCTGCGCATGTGCCTGAACTTGACTACTAAAATTTCTCTTGAATATAGAAATATTTTAACATAAAAATTTATTTTAGTAGTGAAAGTTTTGGAAAAGTTCATAGTAAGTGCGGGAATAATGGATAAAAATATCTAAAATAAATTTTTAAAAAAGAAAAGAAAAATATATTGAAAAAGTTCTCAGTTTCGAGACTCGAACTGAAGACCAGCAAAACAAAGAGACTGTTGATGCCGATCTGGCCACGAAGCTTCGCACTCGCAGAGCGTTTGAATGGTGTCAGACTCTCATCATGATTATAAACTAAATGTTTTAACGTGGTGTCAATCTGGTCTAAAAGCACAATGTTTTGAATATTGATGAATTCTGCGCATGTGCTTGAACTGGACTCCTAAAATTTCTCTTGATTATAGAAATATTTTGAAAATAAATTTTATTTTAGTAGTATAAGATTTGGAAAAGTTCGTAGTAAGTGTGGGAATAATGGATAAAAATATCTAAAGTAAATTTTAAAAAAAATGAAAAGAAAAATGTATTTAAAAAGTTCTCATTTTCGAGACTCGAACTGAAGACCAGCAAAACAAAGAGACTGGTGATGCCGATCTGGCCACGAATCTTCGTACACGCAGAGCGTCTGAATGGTGTAAGACTCTCATCATCATTATAAACTAAAAGTTTTAACATGGTGTCAATCTGGTCTAAAAGCACGATGTTTTTAATGGGAATGAATTCTGCGCATGTGCATGAACTGGACTCCTAAAATTTCTCTTGAATATAGAAATATTTTAACATAAAATTTTATTTTAGCAGTGAAAGTTTTGGAAAAGTTCATAGTAAATGTGGGACTAAAGGATAAAAATATCTAAAATAAATTTTTAAAAAAGAAAAGAAAAATGTATTGAAAAAGTTCTCAGTTTCGAGACTCGAACTGAAGACCAGCAAAACAAAGAGACTGGTGATGCCAATCTGGCCACGAAGCTTCGTACACGACGAGCGTCTGAATTGTCTAAGACTCTCATTATGATTATTCAATAAAAGTTTTAACATGGTGTCAATCTGGTCTAAAAGCACAATGTTTTGAATAGGAATGAATTCTGCGCATGTGCGTGAACTTTACTCCTAAAATTTCTCTTGAATATAGAAATATTTTGAAAATAAATTTTATTTTAGTAGTATAAGATTTGGAAAAGTTCGTAGTAAGTGTGGGAATAATGGATAAAAATATCTAAAATAAATTTTAAAAAAAAGAAAAGTAAAATATATTTAAAAAGTTCTCTTTTCCAGACTCGAACTGAAGACCAGCAAAACTTGGTAGCTCGTACTGCCGATCTGGCCACGAAGCTTCGGACCCTTTAAGAGTCACAATGGTCTAAGACTCTCATTATGATTATCCAATAAAAGTATTAACATGGTGTCAGTCTGGTCTAAAAGCACAATGTTTTTAATAGGAATGAATTCTGCGCATGTGCGTGAACTTGAATCCTAAAATTTCTCTTGATAATAGAAATATTTTGACAATAAATTTTATTTTAGAAGTATAAGATTTTGAAAAGCTCGTAGTAAGTGTGGGAATAATGGATAAAAATATATAAAATAAATTTAACAAAAAAAAAAAGAAAAGAAAAATATATTTTAAAAGTTCGAATTTTCCAGACTCGAACTGAAGACCAGCAAAACCTGGCGGCTCGCGTTGCCGATCTGGCCACGAAGCTTCGTACTCGCAGAGCGGCTGAATGGTCTAAGACTCTCATTATGATTATCCAATAAAAGTTTTAACATGTTGTCAAATTCATCTAAAAGTGCAATGTTTTGAGTAGGAATGAATTCTGCGCATGTGCGTGAACTTGAATCCTAAAATTTCTCTTGATAATAGAAATAATTTGACTATAAATTTTATTTTAGAAGTATAAGATTTGGAAAAGTTCGTAGTAAGTGTGGGAATAATGGATAAAAATATCTAAAATAAATTTTAAAAAAAAGAAAAGTAAAATATATTTAAAAAGTTCTCTTTTCCAGACTCGAACTGAAGACCAGCAAAACTAGGTGACTCGTGCTGCCGATCAGGCCACGAAGTTTCGTCACCGCTAAGCGTCTGAATAGTCTAAGACTCTCATTATGATTATCTACTAAAAGTTTTAACATGGTGTCAATCTGGTCTAAAAACACAATGTTTTGAATAGGAATGAATTCTGCGCATGTGCGTGATTTTGACTCCTAAAATTTCTCTTGAATATAGAAATATTTTGAAAATAAATTTTATTTTAGTAGTATAAGATTTGGAAAAGTTCGTAGTAAGTGTGGGAATAATGGATAAAAATATCTAAAGTAAATTTTAAAAAAAAAGAAAAGAAAAATATATTTAAAAATTTCTTATTTTCGAGACTCGAACTGAAGACCAGCAAAACTAGGTAGCTCGTACTGCCGATCTGGCCACGAAGCTTCGTCCCCGCTAAGCGTCTGAATGGTCTAAGACACTCATTATGATTATTCAATAAAAGTTTTAACATGGTGTCAATCTGGTCTAAAAGCACAATGTTTTGAATATTAATGAATTCTGCGCATGTGCGTGAACTAGACTCCTAAAATTTCTCTTGAATATAGTAATATTTTGACAATAAATTTTATTTTAGTAGTATAAGGGTTGGAAAAGTTCGTAGAAAGTGTGGGAATAATGGATAAAAATATATAAAATAAATTTAACAAAAAAAAAGAAAAGAAAAATATATTTAAAAAGTTCTCATTTTCGAGACTCGAACTTAAGACCAGCAAAACTAGGTAGCTCGTACTGCCGATCTGGCCACGAAGCTTCGTCCCCGCTAAGCGTCTGAATGGTCTAAGACTCTCATTATGATTATGCAATAAAAGTTTTAACATGGTGTCAATCTCTTCTAAAAGCACAATGTTTTGAATAGGAATGAATTCTGCGCATGTGCGTGAACTTGACTCCTAAAATTTCTCTTGAATATAGAAATATTTTGAAAATAAATTTTATTTTAGTAGTATAAGGGTTGGAAAAGTTCGTAGAAAGTGTGGGAATAATGGATAAAAATATCTAAAAAAAATTTAAAAAAAAAAAAGAAAAAATATATATTTTAAAAGTTCGAATTTTCCAGACTCGATTTGAAGACCAGCAAAACCTGGCGGCTCGCGTTGCCGATCTGGCCACGAAGCTTCGTGCTCGCAGAGCGGCTGAATGGTCTAAGACTCTCATTATGATTATCCAATAAAAGTTTTAACATGTTGTCCAATTCATCTAAAAGTGCAATGTTTTGAGTAGGAATGAATTCTGCGCATGTGCGTGAACTTGACTCCTAAAATTTCTCTTGATAATAGAAATATTTTGACTATAAATTTTATTTTAGAAGTATAAGATTTGGAAAAGTTCGTAGTAAGTGTGGGAATAATGGATAAAAATATCTAAAATAAATTTAAAAAAAAAAGAAAAGTAAAATATATTTAAAAAATTCTCTTTTCCAGACTCGAACTGAAGACCAGCAAAACTAGGTAACTCGTGCTGCCGATCAGGCCACGAAGCTTCGTCACCGCTAAGCGTCTGAATAGTCTAAGACTCTCATTATGATTATCTACTAAAAGTTTTAACATGGTGTCAATCTGGTCTAAAAACACAATGTTTTGAATAGGAATGAATTCTGCGCATGTGCGTGATTTTGACTCCTAAAATTTCTCTTGAATATAGAAATATTTTGAAAATAAATTTTATTTTAGTAGTATAAGATTTGGAAAAGTTCGTAGTAAGTGTGGGAATAATGGATAAAAATATCTAAAGTAAATTTTAAAAAAGAAAGAAAAGAAAAATATATTTAAAAATTTCTTATTTTCGAGACTCGAACTGAAGACCAGCAAAACTAGGTAGCTCGTACTGCCGATCTGGTAACGAAGCTTCGCAATCGCAGAGCGTCTGAATGGTCTAAGACACTCATTATGATTATTCAATAAAAGTTTTAACATGGTGTCAAATTGATCCAAAAGTGCAATGTTTTGAATAGGAATGAATTGTGCGCATGTGCGTGAACTTGACTCCTAAAATTTCTCTTGATAATAGAAATATTTTGAAAATAAATTTTATTTCATTAGTATAAGATTTGGTAGAGTTCGTAGTAAGTGTGGGAATAATGGATAAAATTATCTAAAATAAATTTAAAAAAAAAAAGAAAAATATATTTTAAAAGTTCTAGTTTTCCAGACTCGAACTGAAGACCAGTAAAACTAGGTAGCTCGTACTGCCGATCTGGCCACGAAGCTTCGTACTCGCAGAGCGTCTGAATGGTCTAAGACTCTCATTATTTTTATGCACTAAAAGTTTTAACATGGTGTCCATCTGGTCTAAAAGCACAATGTTTTGAATAGGAATGAATACTGCGCATGTGCGTGATTTTGACACCTAAAATTTCTCTTGAATATAGAAATATTTTGAAAATAAATTTTATTTCAGTAGTATAAGATTTATAAAAGTTCGTAGTAAGTGTGGGAATAATGGATAAAAATATATAAAATAAATTTAACAAAAAAAAAAAAAAAAAGAAAAGAAAAATATATTTAAAAAGCTCTCATTTTCGAGACTCGAACTGAAGACCAGCAAAACTAGGTGGCTCGCGTTGCCGATCTGGCCACGAAGCTTCGTACTCGCAGTGCGTCTGAATGGTCTAAGACTCTCATTATGATTATCCACTAAAAGTTTTAACATGGTGTCAATCTGGTCTAAAAGCACAATGTTTTGAATATTAATGAATTCTGCGCATGTGCGTGAACTAGACTCCTAAAATTTCTCTTGAATATAGTAATATTTTGACAATAAATTTTATTTTAGTAGTATAAGATTTTTAAAAAATCGTAGTTAGTGTGGGAATAATGGATAAAAATATCTAAAATAAATTTAAAAAAAAAGAAAAGAAAAATGTATTTTAAAAGTTCTAATTTTCCAGACTCGAAATGAAGACCAGCATAACCTTTCGGCTCGAGTTGCCGATCTCGCCACGAAGCTTCGTACTCGCAGAGCGTCTGAATGGTCTAAGACACTCATTATGATTATTCAATAAAAGTTTTAACATGGTGTCAAATTGATCCAAAAGTGCAATGTTTTGAATAGGAATGAATTGTGCGCATGTGCGTGAACTTGACTCCTAAAATTTCTCTTGATAATAGAAATATTTTGAAAATAAATTTTATTTCATTAGTATAAGATTTGGAAGAGTTCGTAGTAAGTGTGGGAATAATGGATAAAAATATCTAAAATAAATTTAAAAAAAAAAGAAAAATATATTTTAAAAGTTCTAGTTTTCCAGACTCGAACTGAAGACCAGTAAAATTAGGTAGCTCGTACTGCCGATCTGGCCACGAAGCTTCGTACTCGCAGAGCGTCTGAATGGTCTAAGACTCTCATTATTTTTATGCACTAAAAGTTTTAACATGGTGTCAATCTGGTCTAAAAGCACAATGTTTTGAATAGGAATGAATTCTGCGCATGTGCGTGATTTTGACTCCTAAAATTTCTCTTGAATATAGAAATATTTTGAAAATAAATTTTATTTCAGTAGTATAAGTGTTGGAAAAGTTCGTAGTAAGTGTGGGAATAATGGATAAAAATATCTAAAGTAAATTTAAAAAAGAAAAGAAAAGAAAAATATATTTACAAATTTCTTATTTTCGAGACTCGAACTGAAGACCAGCAAAACTAGGTAGCTCGTACTGCCGATCTGGCCACGAAGCTTCGTACTCGCCGAGCGTCTGAATGGTCTAAGACACTCATTATGATTATTCAATAAAAGTTTTAACATGGTGTCAAATTGATCCAAAAGTGCAATGTTTTGAATAGGAATGAATTGTGCGCATGTGCGTGAACTTGACTCCTAAAATTTCTCTTTAATATAGTAATATTTTGACAATAAATTTTATTTTAGTAGTATAAGATTTTTAAAAAATCGTAGTTAGTGTGGGAATAATGGATAAAAATATCTAAAATAAATTTTAAAAAAAAGAAAAGAAAAATGTATTTTAAAAGTTCTAATTTTCCAGACTCGAAATGAAGACCAGCATAACCTTTCGGCTCGAGTTGCCGATCTCGCCACGAAGCTTCGTACTCGCAGAGCGTCTGAATGGTCTAAGACACTCATTATGATTATTCAATAAAAGTTTTAACATGGTGTCAAATTGATCCAAAAGTGCAATGTTTTGAATAGGAATGAATTGTGCGCATGTGCGTGAACTTGACTCCTAAAATTTCTCTTGATAATAGAAATATTTTGAAAATAAATTTTATTTCATTAGTATAAGATTTGGAAGAGTTCGTAGTAAGTGTGGGAATAATGGATAAAAATATCTAAAATAAATTTAAAAAAAAAAGAAAAATATATTTTAAAAGTTCTAGTTTTCCAGACTCGAACTGAAGACCAGTAAAACTAGGTAGCTCGTACTGCCGATCTGGCCACGAAGCTTCGTACTCGCAGAGCGTCTGAATGGTCTAAGACTCTCATTATTTTTATGCACTAAAAGTTTTAACATGGTGTCAATCTGGTCTAAAAGCACAATGTTTTGAATAGGAATGAATTCTGCGCATGTGCGTGATTTTGACTCCTAAAATTTCTCTTGAATATAGAAATATTTTGAAAATAAATTTTATTTCAGTAGTATAAGTGTTGGAAAAGTTCGTAGTAAGTGTGGGAATAATGGATAAAAATATCTAAAGTAAATTTAAAAAAGAAAAGAAAAGAAAAATATATTTACAAATTTCTTATTTTCGAGACTCGAACTGAAGACCAGCAAAACTAGGTAGCTCGTACTGCCGATCTGGCCACGAAGCTTCGTACTCGCCGAGCGTCTGAATGGTCTAAGACTCTCATTATGATTATTCAATAAAAGTTTTAACATGGTGTCAATCTGGTCTAAAAGCACAATGTTTTGAATAGGAATGAATTCTGCGCATGTGCGTGAACTTGACTCCTAAAATTTCTCTTGTATATAGAAATATTTTGAAAATAAATTTTATTTAAGTAGTATAAGATTTGGAAAAGTTCGTAGTAAGTGTGGGAATAATGGATAAAAATATATAAAATAAATTTAACAAAAAAAAGAAAAGAAAAATATATTTAAAAAGTTCTCATTTTCGAGACTCGAACTGAAGACCAGCAAAACTAGGTAGCTCGTACTGCCGATCTGGCCACGAAGCTTCGTACCGGCAGAGCGTCTGAATGGTCTAAGACTCTCATTATGTTGGTTGGTTGGTTAGTTTGGGTTTTTTGGCACAAGGGCCATTCTTGGCCATACTGCGCCATGCTTATGGTGAAAAGTAGAGCCCTGTTGATGATTGGAATTTAGTATAAAATTAAGTATGCTTATGTGTAAACTAATATAAAATAGCTAAAACAGATTAAGACGAAATATGACATTTTTTTAAAAATAATAAAAATGGAAATTATTGAAGTCAAATACATGGTAAAAGGTGTATAGCAATTAAAAATTTAAAAATATTTGGATGATAATTCTCTCCCAGCAATTCTGGGAGAGTAGCATTTTATAGATGAAAAAAATGGTGGCGATGAGATTCAAAAGCTGGGCATTCAATCAAAATATGACCTACTGTCAATTCGGTGTGACATGAGGAGCACACAGGTGCCCTTTCTCCGAAAAGCAAGTGTTTGTGGGTAATCCTAGTATGTCCAATAAGTAGGCGAGACAATTTTACATCAGCCCTACGCATCGGTAAAACGGGCCATGTGTCAATAACAGGTTTAACAGAATGCAATTTATTCTGTGTCTGCATATTCCATGTCTCTTGCCACAGAGTAAAAATCCCATTGGTAATAGATTTCTTTACATCACTGTATGGTATTTTGTGATGTAAGAGAAAAGACGCAGTTTTTGCAGCATGATCTGCCTGCTCATTGCCAGCAATTCCCATATGACTGGGAATCCAGCAAAATAAAATATTAAAACCTCTATTTTGAAGAGTTTTCAAAAGTCCCAAGATTTCTATTACAACTGGATTTGTATGGGGATTAAATTGAGAGAGGATTTCCAGAGAAACTCATGCTATCTGTATATATACAAAACTGTCTCTCAGGTGAGGATGATATATTCATCAGAGCATGAGAAATTGCCACTAATTCGGCTGACAAAACTGAAAAGGATGTATTGAGACGGAAATTGTTTATGTCGGAATCAAAAACAATTCCGCAACCAACATGCTCAGCTGCCTTTGAACCGTCAGTGAAGACAGGCACAAAGGAAGGATACTGACTGCGATGAGCCCAAAAAATTTGTTGAAAAATCACTGGAGCAGTTGTATCTTTTATGAAACCACTAAAAGGATTTAAAAAGGAAAAATTGGGAATATCCCAAGGTGGAAAAGTTTGGAAATCAACAATCTGGATTTCAGGAAACTGCAAATTCAAATTTTGAAGTATGCTTTTCACTCTCTCAGAAAAGGGAAGAATGTTAGAAGGACGAGCATCATAAATTCTGCGGAGAGTAGCAGGAAGAGTCGTATTTGCCACAGGATGTTGTGGAAGAGACAGCGTTCGAAAATGATATTGCAGGGAGAGTTTTTTCCTTCGCAGCTCCAAAGGCAACTGATGGCAAATGACATAAAGACTCTCCACTGGCGATGTGCGGAAAGCTCCCGAACAAATCCGCAGAGCAGAGTGATGCACGGTATCTAGTCGATGCAGAACAGTAGATCTGGCTGAGCCATATACGAAACACCCGTAGTCAATCCGAGATAAAATGACAGTCTGGTATATACGAAGTAAGGAGGTGCGATCGGCACCCCAGGAAGTGCGAGAAAGTACCTTGAGGATATTGAGTGATCTCTCACACTTCTTCCGAAGGTATAAAATATGCGGAAGGAAAGTGACTCTCATTATGATTATTCAATAAAAGTTTTAACATGGTGTGAAATTGATCCAAAAGTGCAATGTTTTGAATACGAATGAATTCTGCGCATGTGCGTGAACTTGACTCCTAAAATTTCTCTTGATAATAGAAATATTTTGAAAATAAATTTTGTTTCAGTAGTAAAAGATTTATAAAAGTTCGTAGTAAGTGTGGGACAAATGGATAAAAATATATAAAATAAATTTAACAAAAAAAAAAGAAAAGAAAAATATATTTAAAAAGCTCTCATTTTCGAGACTCGAACTGAAGACCAGCTAATCTAGGTGGCTCGCGTTGCCGATCTGACCACGAAGCTTCGTACTCGCAGTGCGTCTGAATGGTCTAAGACTCTCATTATGATTATCCACTAAAAGTTTTAACATGGTGTCAATCTGGTCTAAAAGCACAATGTTTTGAATATTAATGAATTCTGCGCATGTGCGTGAACTAGACTCCTAAAATTTCTCTTGAATATAGTAATATTTTGACAATAAATTTTATTTTAGTAGTATAAGATTTTTAAAAAATCGTAGTTAGTGTGGGAATAATGGATAAAAATATCTAAAATAAATTTAAAAAAAAAGAAAAGAAAAATGTATTTTAAAAGTTCTAATTTTCCAGACTCGAAATGAAGACCAGCAAAACCTTTCGGCTCGAGTTGCCGATCTCGCCACGAAGCTTCGTACTCGTAGAGCGTCTGAATGGTCTAAGACTCTCATTATGATTATCCAATAAAAGTTTTAACATGTTGTCAAATTGATCTAAAAGTGCAATGTTTTGAGTAGGAATGAATTCTGCGCATGTGCGTGAACTTGACTCCTAAAATTTCTCTTGATAATAGAAATATTTTGACAATAAATTTTATTTTAGAAGTATAAGATTTGGAAAAGTTCGTAGTAAGTGTGGGAATAATGGATAAAAATATCTAAAATAAATTTTAAAAAAAAGAAAAGAAAAATATATTTAAAAAGTTCTCTTTTTCCAGACTTGAACTGAAGACTATCAAAACTAGGTGACTCGTGCTGCCGATCTGGACACGAATCTTCGTACTTGCAGAGCGTCTGAATGGTCTAAGACTCTCATTATTTTTATGCACTAAAAGTTTTAACATGGTGTCCATCTGGTATAAAAGCACAATGTTTTGAATAGGAATGAATACTGCGCATGTGCGTGATTTGGACTCCTAAAATTTCTCTTGAATATAGAAATATTTTGAAAATAAATTTTATTTCAGTAGTATAAGATTTATAAAATTTCGTAGTAAGTGTGGGAATAATGGATAAAAATATATAAAATAAATTTAACAAAAAAAAAAAAAAAAAAATATTTAAAAAGCTCTCATTTTCGAGACTCGAACTGAAGACCAGCAAAACTAGGTGGCTCGCGTTGCCGATCTGGCCACGAAGCTTCGTACTCGCAGAGCGTCTGAATGGTCTAAGACTCTCATTATGATTATCCACTAAAAGTTTTAACATGGTGTCAATCTGGTCTAAAAGCACAATGTTTTGAATATTAATGAATTCTGCGCATGTGCGTGAACTAGACTCCTAAAATTTCTCTTGAATATAGTAATATTTTGACAATAAATTTTATTTTAGTAGTATAAGATTTTTAAAAAATCGTAGTTAGTGTGGGAATAATGGATAAAAATATCTAAAATAAATTTAAAAAAAAAGAAAAGAAAAATTTATTTTAAAAGTTCTAATTTTCCAGACTCGAAATGAAGACCAGCAAAACCTTTCGGCTCGAGTTGCCGATCTCGCCACGAAGCTTCGTACTCGCAGAGCGTCTGAATGGTCTAAGACTCTCATTATTATTATCCAATAAAAGTTTTAACATGATGTCAAATTGATCTAAAAGTGCAATGTTTTGAGTAGGAATGAATTCTGCGCATGTACGTGAACTTGACTCCTAAAATTTCTCTTGATAATAGAAATATTTTGACAATAAATTTTATTTTAGAAGTATAAGATTTGGAAACGTTCGTAGTAAGTGTGGGAATAATGGATAAAATATCTAAAGTAAATTAAAAAAAAAAAACAAAAAAAAGAAAAATATATTTAAAAAGTTCTCATTTTCGAGACTCGAACTGAAGACCAGCAAAACTATGTAGCTCGTACTGCCGATCTGGAAACGAAGCTTCTTCCCCGCTAAGCGTCTGAATAGTCTAAGACTCTCTTTATCATTATGCACTAAAAGTTTTAACATGGTGTCAATCTGGTCTAAAAGCACAATGTTTTGAATAGGAATGAATTCTGCGCATGTGCGTGATTTTGACTCCTAAAATTTCTCTTGAATATAGAAATATTTTGAAAAAAAATTTTATTTCAGTAGTATAAGTGTTGGAAAAGTTCGTAGTAAGTGTGGGAATAATGGATAAAAATATCTAAAGTAAATTTAAAAAAGAAAAGAAAAGAAAAATATATTTACAAATTTCTTATTTTCGAGACTCGAACTGAAGACCAGCAAAACTAGGTAGCTCGCGTTGCCGATCTGGCCACGCAGCTTCGTACTCGCAGAGCGTCTGAATGATCTAAGACTCTCATTATGATTATTCAATAAAAATTTTAACATGGTGTCAAATTGATCCAAAATTGCAATGTTTTGAATACGAATGAATTCTGCGCATGTGCGTGAACTTGACTCCTAAAATTTCTCTTGATAATAGAAATATTTTGAAAATAAATTTTATTTCAGTAGTATAAGATTTGGAAAAGTTCGTAGTAAGTGTGGGAATAATGGATAAAAATATCTAAAATAAATTTAAAAAAAAAGAAAAGTAAAATATATTTAAAAAGTTCTCTTTTCCAGACTCGAACTGAAGACCAGCATAACTTGGTAGCTCCAACTGCCGATCTGGCCACGAAGCTTCGGACCCTTTAAGCGTCTCAATGGTCTAAGACTCTCATTATGATTATCCAATAAAAGTTTTAACATGGTGTCAGTCTGGTCTAAAAGCACAATGTTTTTAATAGGAATGAATTCTGCGCATGTGCGTGAACTTGAATCCTAAAATTTCTCTTGATAATAGAAATATTTTGACAATAAATTTTATTTTAGAAGTATAAGATTTTGAAAAGCTCGTAGTAAGTGTGGGAATAATGGATAAAAATATATAAAATAAATTTAACAAAAAAAAAGAAAAGAAAAATATATTTAAAAAGTTCTCATTTTCGAGACTCGAACTGAAGACCAGCAAAACTTGGTAGCTCGTACTGCCGATCTGGCCACGAAGCTTCGGACCCGTTAAGCGTCTCAATGGTCTAAGACTCTCATTATGATTATCCAATAAAAGTTTTAACATGGTGTCAGTCTGGTCTAAAAGCACAATGTTTTTAATAGGAATGAATTCTGCGCATGTGCGTGAACTTGAATCCTAAAATTTCTCTTGATAATAGAAATATTTTGACAATAATTTTTATTTTAGAAGTATAAGAGTTTGAAAAGCTCGTAGTAAGTGTGGGAATAATGGATAAAAATATATAAAATAAATTTAACAAAAAAAAGAAAAGAAAAATATATTTAAAAAGTTCTCATTTTCGAGACTCGAACTGAAGACCAGCAAAAGTAGGTAGCTCGTACAGCCGATCTGGCCACGAAGCTTCGTACCGGCAGAGCGTCTGAATGGTCTAAGACTCTCATTATGATTATTCAATAAAAGTTTTAACATGGTGTGAAATTGATCCAAAAGTGCAATGTTTTGAATACGAATGAATTCTGCGCATGTGCGTGAACTTGACTCCTAAAATTTCTCTTGATAATAGAAATATTTTGAAAATAAATTTTATTTCAGTAGTATAAGATTTGGAAAAGTTCGTAGTAAGTGTGGGAATAATGGATAAAAATATCTAAAATAAATTAAAAAAAAAAAAAGAAAAATATATTTTAAAAGTTCTAATTTTCCAGACTCGAACTGAAGACCAGCAAAACTAGGTAGCTCGTACTGCCGATCTGGCCACGAAGCTTCGTCCCCGCTAAGCGTCTGAATGGTCTAAGACTCTCATTATGATTATGCAATAAAAGTTTTAACATGGTGTCAATCTCTTCTAAAAGCACAATGTTTTGAATAGGAATGAATTCTGCGCATGTGCGTGATTTTGACTCCTAAAATTTCTCTTGAATATAGAAATATTTTGAAAAAAAATTTTATTTCAGTAGTATAAGTGTTGGAAAAGTTCGTAGTAAGTGTGGGAATAATGGATAAAAATATCTAAAGTAAATTTAAAAAAGAAAAGAAAAGAAAAATATATTTACAAATTTCTTATTTTCGAGACTCGAACTGAAGACCAGCAAAACTAGGTAGCTCGCGTTGCCGATCTGGCCACGCAGCTTCGTACTCGCAGAGCGTCTGAATGGTCTAAGACTCTCATTATGATTATTCAATAAAAATTTTAACATGGTGTCAAATTGATCAGAAATAGCAATGTTTTGAATACGAATGAATTATGCGCATGTGCGTGAACTTGACTCCTAAAATTTCTCTTGATAATAGAAATATTTTGAAAATAAATTTTATTTCAGTAGTATAAGATTTGGAAAAGTTTGTAGTAAGTGTGGGAATAATGGATAAAAATATCTAAAATATTTTTTTTTAAAAAAAAGAAAAATTTATTTTAAAAGTTCTAATTTTCCAGACTCGAACTGAAGACCAGCAAAACTAGGTAGCTCGTACTGCCGATCCGGCCACGAAGCTTCGTCCCCGCTAAGCGTCTGAATGGTCTACGACTCTCATTATGATTATGCAATAAAAGTTTTAACATGGTGTCAATCTGGTCTAAAAGCACAATGTTTTGAATAGGAATGAATTCTGCGCATGTGCGTGAACTTGACTTCTAAAATTTCTCTTGAATATAGAAATATTTTGAAAATAAATTTTATTTTAGTAGTATAAGATTTGGAAAAGTTCGTAGTAAGTGTGGGAATAATGGATAAAAATATCTAAAATAAATTTAAAAAAAAAGAAAAGTAAAATATATTTAAAAAGTTCTCTTTTCCAGACTCGAACTGAAGACCAGCATAACTTGGTAGCTCGTACTGCCGATCTGGCCACGAAGCTTCGGACCCTTTAAGCGTCTCAATGGTCTAAGACTCTCATTATGATTATCCAATAAAAGTTTTAACATGGTGTCAGTCTGGTCTAAAAGCACAATGTTTTTAATAGGAATGAATTCTGCGCATGTGCGTGAACTTGAATCCTAAAATTTCTCTTGATAATAGAAATATTTTGACAATAAATTTTATTTTAGAAGTATAAGATTTTGAAAAGCTCGTAGTAAGTGTGGGAATAATGGATAAAAATATATAAAATAAATTTAACAAAAAAAAAGAAAAGAAAAATATATTTAAAAAGTTCTCATTTTCGAGACTCGAACTGAAGACCAGCAAAACTTGGTAGCTCGTACTGCCGATCTGGCCACGAAGCTTCGGACCCGTTAAGCGTCTCAATGGTCTAAGACTCTCATTATGATTATCCAATAAAAGTTTTAACATGGTGTCAGTCTGGTCTAAAAGCACAATGTTTTTAATAGGAATGAATTCTGCGCATGTGCGTGAACTTGAATCCTAAAATTTCTCTTGATAATAGAAATATTTTGACAATAATTTTTATTTTAGAAGTATAAGAGTTTGAAAAGCTCGTAGTAAGTGTGGGAATAATGGATAAAAATATATAAAATAAATTTAACAAAAAAAAGAAAAGAAAAATATATTTAAAAAGTTCTCATTTTCGAGACTCGAACTGAAGACCAGCAAAAGTAGGTAGCTCGTACAGCCGATCTGGCCACGAAGCTTCGTACCGGCAGAGCGTCTGAATGGTCTAAGACTCTCATTATGATTATTCAATAAAAGTTTTAACATGGTGTGAAATTGATCCAAAAGTGCAATGTTTTGAATACGAATGAATTCTGCGCATGTGCGTGAACTTGACTCCTAAAATTTCTCTTGATAATAGAAATATTTTGAAAATAAATTTTATTTCAGTAGTATAAGATTTGGAAAAGTTCGTAGTAAGTGTGGGAATAATGGATAAAAATATCTAAAATAAATTAAAAAAAAAGAAAAGAAAAATATATTTTAAAAGTTCTAATTTTCCAGACTCGAACTGAAGACCAGCAAAACTAGGTAGCTCGTACTGCCGATCTGGCCACGAAGCTTCGTCCCCGCTAAGCGTCTGAATGGTCTAAGACTCTCATTATGATTATGCAATAAAAGTTTTAACATGGTGTCAATCTCTTCTAAAAGCACAATGTTTTGAATAGGAATGAATTCTGCGCATGTGCGTGATTTTGACTCCTAAAATTTCTCTTGAATATAGAAATATTTTGAAAAAAAATTTTATTTCAGTAGTATAAGTGTTGGAAAAGTTCGTAGTAAGTGTGGGAATAATGGATAAAAATATCTAAAGTAAATTTAAAAAAGAAAAGAAAAGAAAAATATATTTACAAATTTCTTATTTTCGAGACTCGAACTGAAGACCAGCAAAACTAGGTAGCTCGCGTTGCCGATCTGGCCACGCAGCTTCGTACTCGCAGAGCGTCTGAATGGTCTAAGACTCTCATTATGATTATTCAATAAAAATTTTAACATGGTGTCAAATTGATCAGAAATTGCAATGTTTTGAATACGAATGAATTCTGCGCATGTGCGTGAACTTGACTCCTAAAATTTCTCTTGATAATAGAAATATTTTGAAAATAAATTTTATTTCAGTAGTATAAGATTTGGAAAAGTTTGTAGTAAGTGTGGGAATAATGGATAAAAATATCTAAAATATTTTTTTTTAAAAAAAAGAAAAATTTATTTTAAAAGTTCTAATTTTCCAGACTCGAACTGAAGACCAGCAAAACTAGGTAGCTCGTACTGCCGATCCGGCCACGAAGCTTCGTCCCCGCTAAGCGTCTGAATGGTCTACGACTCTCATTATGATTATGCAATAAAAGTTTTAACATGGTGTCAATCTGGTCTAAAAGCACAATGTTTTGAATAGGAATGAATTCTGCGCATGTGCGTGAACTTGACTTCTAAAATTTCTCTTGAATATAGAAATATTTTGAAAATAAATTTTATTTTAGTAGTATAAGATTTGGAAAAGTTCGTAGTAAGTGTGGGAATAATGGATAAAAATATCTAAAATAAATTTAAAAAAAAAGAAAAGTAAAATATATTTAAAAAGTTCTCTTTTCCAGACTCGAACTGAAGACCAGCATAACTTGGTAGCTCGTACTGCCGATCTGGCCACGAAGCTTCGGACCCTTTAAGCGTCTCAATGGTCTAAGACTCTCATTATGATTATCCAATAAAAGTTTTAACATGGTGTCAGTCTGGTCTAAAAGCACAATGTTTTTAATAGGAATGAATTCTGCGCATGTGCGTGAACTTGAATCCTAAAATTTCTCTTGATAATAGAAATATTTTGACAATAAATTTTATTTTAGAAGTATAAGATTTTGAAAAGCTCGTAGTAAGTGTGGGAATAATGGATAAAAATATATAAAATAAATTTAACAAAAAAAAAGAAAAGAAAAATATATTTAAAAAGTTCTCATTTTCGAGACTCGAACTGAAGACCAGCAAAACTTGGTAGCTCGTACTGCCGATCTGGCCACGAAGCTTCGGACCCGTTAAGCGTCTCAATGGTCTAAGACTCTCATTATGATTATCCAATAAAAGTTTTAACATGGTGTCAGTCTGGTCTAAAAGCACAATGTTTTTAATAGGAATGAATTCTGCGCATGTGCGTGAACTTGAATCCTAAAATTTCTCTTGATAATAGAAATATTTTGACAATAATTTTTATTTTAGAAGTATAAGAGTTTGAAAAGCTCGTAGTAAGTGTGGGAATAATGGATAAAAATATATAAAATAAATTTAACAAAAAAAAGAAAAGAAAAATATATTTAAAAAGTTCTCATTTTCGAGACTCGAACTGAAGACCAGCAAAAGTAGGTAGCTCGTACAGCCGATCTGGCCACGAAGCTTCGTACCGGCAGAGCGTCTGAATGGTCTAAGACTCTCATTATGATTATTCAATAAAAGTTTTAACATGGTGTGAAATTGATCCAAAAGTGCAATGTTTTGAATACGAATGAATTCTGCGCATGTGCGTGAACTTGACTCCTAAAATTTCTCTTGATAATAGAAATATTTTGAAAATAAATTTTATTTCAGTAGTATAAGATTTGGAAAAGTTCGTAGTAAGTGTGGGAATAATGGATAAAAATATCTAAAATAAATTAAAAAAAAAGAAAAGAAAAATATATTTTAAAAGTTCTAATTTTCCAGACTCGAACTGAAGACCAGCAAAACTAGGTAGCTCGTACTGCCGATCTGGCCACGAAGCTTCGTCCCCGCTAAGCGTCTGAATGGTCTAAGACTCTCATTATGATTATGCAATAAAAGTTTTAACATGGTGTCAATCTCTTCTAAAAGCACAATGTTTTGAATAGGAATGAATTCTGCGCATGTGCGTGATTTTGACTCCTAAAATTTCTCTTGAATATAGAAATATTTTGAAAAAAAATTTTATTTCAGTAGTATAAGTGTTGGAAAAGTTCGTAGTAAGTGTGGGAATAATGGATAAAAATATCTAAAGTAAATTTAAAAAAGAAAAGAAAAGAAAAATATATTTACAAATTTCTTATTTTCGAGACTCGAACTGAAGACCAGCAAAACTAGGTAGCTCGCGTTGCCGATCTGGCCACGCAGCTTCGTACTCGCAGAGCGTCTGAATGGTCTAAGACTCTCATTATGATTATTCAATAAAAATTTTAACATGGTGTCAAATTGATCAGAAATTGCAATGTTTTGAATACGAATGAATTCTGCGCATGTGCGTGAACTTGACTCCTAAAATTTCTCTTGATAATAGAAATATTTTGAAAATAAATTTTATTTCAGTAGTATAAGATTTGGAAAAGTTTGTAGTAAGTGTGGGAATAATGGATAAAAATATCTAAAATATTTTTTTTTAAAAAAAAGAAAAATTTATTTTAAAAGTTCTAATTTTCCAGACTCGAACTGAAGACCAGCAAAACTAGGTAGCTCGTACTGCCGATCCGGCCACGAAGCTTCGTCCCCGCTAAGCGTCTGAATGGTCTACGACTCTCATTATGATTATGCAATAAAAGTTTTAACATGGTGTCAATCTGGTCTAAAAGCACAATGTTTTGAATAGGAATGAATTCTGCGCATGTGCGTGAACTTGACTTCTAAAATTTCTCTTGAATATAGAAATATTTTGAAAATAAATTTTATTTTAGTAGTATAAGATTTGGAAAAGTTCGTAGTAAGTGTGGGAATAATGGATAAAAATATCTAAAATAAATTTAAAAAAAAAGAAAAGTAAAATATATTTAAAAAGTTCTCTTTTCCAGACTCGAACTGAAGACCAGCATAACTTGGTAGCTCGTACTGCCGATCTGGCCACGAAGCTTCGGACCCTTTAAGCGTCTCAATGGTCTAAGACTCTCATTATGATTATCCAATAAAAGTTTTAACATGGTGTCAGTCTGGTCTAAAAGCACAATGTTTTTAATAGGAATGAATTCTGCGCATGTGCGTGAACTTGAATCCTAAAATTTCTCTTGATAATAGAAATATTTTGACAATAAATTTTATTTTAGAAGTATAAGATTTTGAAAAGCTCGTAGTAAGTGTGGGAATAATGGATAAAAATATATAAAATAAATTTAACAAAAAAAAAGAAAAGAAAAATATATTTAAAAAGTTCTCATTTTCGAGACTCGAACTGAAGACCAGCAAAACTTGGTAGCTCGTACTGCCGATCTGGCCACGAAGCTTCGGACCCGTTAAGCGTCTCAATGGTCTAAGACTCTCATTATGATTATCCAATAAAAGTTTTAACATGGTGTCAGTCTGGTCTAAAAGCACAATGTTTTTAATAGGAATGAATTCTGCGCATGTGCGTGAACTTGAATCCTAAAATTTCTCTTGATAATAGAAATATTTTGACAATAATTTTTATTTTAGAAGTATAAGAGTTTGAAAAGCTCGTAGTAAGTGTGGGAATAATGGATAAAAATATATAAAATAAATTTAACAAAAAAAAGAAAAGAAAAATATATTTAAAAAGTTCTCATTTTCGAGACTCGAACTGAAGACCAGCAAAAGTAGGTAGCTCGTACAGCCGATCTGGCCACGAAGCTTCGTACCGGCAGAGCGTCTGAATGGTCTAAGACTCTCATTATGATTATTCAATAAAAGTTTTAACATGGTGTGAAATTGATCCAAAAGTGCAATGTTTTGAATACGAATGAATTCTGCGCATGTGCGTGAACTTGACTCCTAAAATTTCTCTTGATAATAGAAATATTTTGAAAATAAATTTTATTTCAGTAGTATAAGATTTGGAAAAGTTCGTAGTAAGTGTGGGAATAATGGATAAAAATATCTAAAATAAATTAAAAAAAAAAAAAGAAAAATATATTTTAAAAGTTCTAATTTTCCAGACTCGAACTGAAGACCAGCAAAACTAGGTAGCTCGTACTGCCGATCTGGCCACGAAGCTTCGTCCCCGCTAAGCGTCTGAATGGTCTAAGACTCTCATTATGATTATGCAATAAAAGTTTTAACATGGTGTCAATCTCTTCTAAAAGCACAATGTTTTGAATAGGAATGAATTCTGCGCATGTGCGTGATTTTGACTCCTAAAATTTCTCTTGAATATAGAAATATTTTGAAAAAAAATTTTATTTCAGTAGTATAAGTGTTGGAAAAGTTCGTAGTAAGTGTGGGAATAATGGATAAAAATATCTAAAGTAAATTTAAAAAAGAAAAGAAAAGAAAAATATATTTACAAATTTCTTATTTTCGAGACTCGAACTGAAGACCAGCAAAACTAGGTAGCTCGCGTTGCCGATCTGGCCACGCAGCTTCGTACTCGCAGAGCGTCTGAATGGTCTAAGACTCTCATTATGATTATTCAATAAAAATTTTAACATGGTGTCAAATTGATCAGAAATTGCAATGTTTTGAATACGAATGAATTCTGCGCATGTGCGTGAACTTGACTCCTAAAATTTCTCTTGATAATAGAAATATTTTGAAAATAAATTTTATTTCAGTAGTATAAGATTTGGAAAAGTTTGTAGTAAGTGTGGGAATAATGGATAAAAATATCTAAAATATTTTTTTTTAAAAAAAAGAAAAATTTATTTTAAAAGTTCTAATTTTCCAGACTCGAACTGAAGACCAGCAAAACTAGGTAGCTCGTACTGCCGATCCGGCCACGAAGCTTCGTCCCCGCTAAGCGTCTGAATGGTCTACGACTCTCATTATGATTATGCAATAAAAGTTTTAACATGGTGTCAATCTGGTCTAAAAGCACAATGTTTTGAATAGGAATGAATTCTGCGCATGTGCGTGAACTTGACTCCTAAAATTTCTCTTGAATATAGAAATATTTTGAAAATAAATTTTATTTTAGTAGTATAAGATTTGGAAAAGTTCGTAGTAAGTGTGGGAATAATGGATAAAAATATCTAAAATAAATTTAAAAAAAAAGAAAAGTAAAATATATTTAAAAAGTTCTCTTTTCCAGACTCGAACTGAAGACCAGCAAAACTTGGTAGCTCGTACTGCCGATCTGGCCACGAAGCTTCGGACCCTTTAAGCGTCTCAATGGTCTAAGACTCTCATTATGATTATCCAATAAAAGTTTTAACATGGTGTCAGTCTGGTCTAAAAGCACAATGTTTTTAATAGGAATGAATTCTGCGCATGTGCGTGAACTTGAATCCTAAAATTTCTCTTGATAATAGAAATATTTTGACAATAATTTTTATTTTAGAAGTATAAGAGTTTGAAAAGCTCGTAGTAAGTGTGGGAATAATGGATAAAAATATATAAAATAAATTTAACAAAAAAAAAAGAAAAGAAAAATATATTTAAAAAGTTCTCATTTTAGAGACTCGAACTGAAGACCAGCAAAACTAGGTAGCTCGTACTGCCGATCTGGCCACGAAGCTTCGTACCGGCAGAGCGTCTGAATGGTCTAAGACTCTCATTATGATTATTCAATAAAAGTTTTAACATGGTGTGAAATTGATCCAAAAGTGCAATGTTTTGAATACGAATGAATTCTGCGCATGTGCGTGAACTTGACTCCTAAAATTTCTCTTGATAATAGAAATATTTTGAAAATAAATTTTATTTCAGTAGTATAAGATTTGGAAAAGTTCGTAGTAAGTGTGGGAATAATGGATAAAAATATCTAAAATAAATTTAAAAAAAAAAGAAAAATATATTTTAAAAGTTCTAATTTTCCAGACTCGAACTGAAGACCAGCAAAACTAGGTAGCTCGTACTGCCGATCTGGCCACGAAGCTTCGTCCCCGCTAAGCGTCTGAATGGTCTAAGACTCTCATTATGATTATGCAATAAAAGTTTTAACATGGTGTCAATATCTTCTAAAAGCACAATGTTTTGAATAGGAATGAATTCTGCGCATGTGCGTTAACTTGACTCCTAAAATTTCTCTTGTATATAGAAATATTTTGAAAATAAATTTTATTTAAGTAGTATAAGATTTGGAAAAGTTCGTAGTAAGTGTGGGACAAATGGATAAAAATATATAAAATAAATTTAAGAAAAAAAAAAAAAAGAAAAGAAAAATATATTTAAAAAGTTCTCATTTTCGAGACTCGAACTGAAGACCAGCAAAACTATGTAGCTCGTACTGCCGATCTGGATACGAAGCTTCTTCCCCGCTAAGCGTCTGAATAGTCTAAGACTCTCATTATCATTATGCACTAAAAGTTTTAACATGGTGTCAATCTGGTCTAAAAGCAAAATGTTTTGAATCGGAATGAATTCTGCGCATGTGCGTGATTTTGACTCCTAAAATTTCTCTTGAATATAGAAATATTTTGAAAAAAATTTTTATTTCAGTAGTATAAGTGTTGGAAAAGTTCGTAGTAAGTGTGGGAATAATGGATAAAAATATCTAAAGTAAATTTAAAAAAGAAAAGAAAAGAAAAATATATTTTCAAATTTCTTATTTTCGAGACTCGAACTGAAGACCAGCAAAACTAGGTAGCTCGCGTTGCCGATCTGGCCACGAAGCTTCGTACTCGCAGAGCGTCTGAATGGTCTAAGACTCTCATTATGATTATCCAATAAACGTTTTAACATGGTGTCAAATTCATCTAAAAGTGCAATGTTTTGAGTAGGAATGAATTCTGCGCATGTGCATGAACTTGACTCCTAAAATTTCTCTTGATAATAGAAATATTTTGAAAATAAATTTTATTTCAGTAGTATAAGATTTGGAAAAGTTCGTAGTAAGTGTGGGAATAATGGATAAAAATATCTAAAATATTTTTTTTAAAAAAAAAGAAAAATATATTTTAAAAGTTCTAATTTTCCAGACTCGAACTGAAGACCAGCAAAACTAGGTAGCTCGTACTGCCGATCCGGCCACGAAGCTTCGTCCCCGCGAAGCGTCTGAATGGTCTACGACTCTCATTATGATTATGCAATAAAAGTTTTAACATGGTGTCAATCTGGTCTAAAAGCACAATGTTTTGAATAGGAATGAATTCTGCGCATGTGCGTGAACTTGACTCCTAAAATTTCTCTTGAATATAGAAATATTTTGAAAATAAATTTTATTTTAGTAGTATAAGATTTGGAAAAGTTCGTAGTAAGTGTGGGAATAATGGATAAAAATATCTAAAATAAATTTAAAAAAAAAGAAAAGTAAAATATATTTAAAAAGTTCTCTTTTCCAGACTCGAACTGAAGACCAGCAAAACTTGGTAGCTCGTACTGCCGATCTGGCCACGAAGCTTCGGACCCTTTAAGCGTCTCAATGGTCTAAGACTCTCATTATGATTATTCAATAAAAGTTTTAACATGGTGTGAAATTGATCCAAAAGTGCAATGTTTTGAATACGAATGAATTCTGCGCATGTGCGTGAACTTGACTCCTAAAATTTCTCTTGATAATAGAAATATTTTGAAAATAAATTTTATTTCAGTAGTATAAGATTTGGAAAAGTTCGTAGTAAGTGTGGGAATAATGGATAAAAATATCTAAAATAAATTTAAAAAAAAAGAAAAATATATTTTAAAAGTTCTAATTTTCCAGACTCGAACTGAAGACCAGCAAAACTAGGTAGCTTGTACTGCCGATCTGGCCACGAAGCTTCGTCCCCGCTAAGCGTCTGAATGGTCTAAGACTCTCATTATGATTATGCAATAAAAGTTTTAACATGGTGTCAATCTCTTCTAAAAGCACAATGTTTTGAATAGGAATGAATTCTGCGCATGTGCGTTAACTTGACTCCTAAAATTTCTCTTGTATATAGAAATATTTTGAAAATAAATTTTATTTAAGTAGTATAAGATTTGGAAAAGTTCGTAGTAAGTGTGGGACAAATGGATAAAAATATCTAAAGTAAATTTAAAAAAGAAAAGAAAAGAAAAATATATTTACAAATTTCTTATTTTCGAGACTCGAACTGAAGACCAGCAAAACTAGGTAGCTCGCGTTGCCGATCTGGCCACGAAGCTTCGTACTCGCAGAGCGTCTGAATGGTCTAAGACTCTCATTATGATTATCCAATAAACGTTTTAACATGGTGTCAAATTCATCTAAAAGTGCAATGTTTTGAGTAGGAATGAATTCTGCGCATGTGCATGAACTTGATTCCTAAAATTTCTCTTGATAATAGAAATATTTTGAAAATAAATTTTATTTCAGTAGTATAAGATTTGGAAAAGTTCGTAGTAAGTGTGGGAATAATGGATAAAAATATCTAAAATATTTTTTTTTAAAAAAAAGAAAAATATATTTTAAAAGTTCTAATTTTCCAGACTCGAACTGAAGACCAGCAAAACTAGGTAGCTCGTACTGCCGATCCGGCCACGAAGCTTCGTCCCCGCGAAGCGTCTGAATGGTCTACGACTCTCATTATGATTATGCAATAAAAGTTTTAACATGGTGTCAATCTGGTCTAAAAGCACAATGTTTTGAATAGGAATGAATTCTGCGCATGTGCGTGAACTTGACTCCTAAAATTTCTCTTGAATATAGAAATATTTTGAAAATAAATTTTATTTTAGTAGTATAAGATTTGGAAAAGTTCGTAGTAAGTGTGGGAATAATGGATAAAAATATCTAAAATAAATTTAAAAAAAAAGAAAAGTAAAATATATTTAAAAAGTTCTCTTTTCCAGACTCGAACTGAAGACCAGCAAAACTTGGTAGCTCGTACTGCCGATCTGGCCACGAAGCTTCGGACCCTTTAAGCGTCTCAATGGTCTAAGACTCTCATTATGATTATCCAATAAAAGTTTTAACATGGTGTCAGTCTGGTCTAAAAGCACAATGTTTTTAATAGGAATGAATTCTGCGCATGTGCGTGAACTTGAATCCTAAAATTTCTCTTGATAATAGAAATATTTTGACAATAAATTTTATTTTAGAAGTATAAGATTTTGAAAAGCTCGTAGTAAGTGTGGGAATAATGGATAAAAATATATAAAATAAATTTAACAAAAAAAAAGAAAAGAAAAATATATTTAAAAAGTTCTCATTTTCGAGACTCGAACTGAAGACCAGCAAAACTTGGTAGCTCGTACTGCCGATCTGGCCACGAAGCTTCGGACCCGTTAAGCGTCTCAATGGTCTAAGACTCTCATTATGATTATCCAATAAAAGTTTTAACATGGTGTCAGTCTGGTCTAAAAGCACAATGTTTTTAATAGGAATGAATTCTGCGCATGTGCGTGAACTTGACTCCTAAAATTTCTCTTGATAATAGAAATATTTTGGCAATAAATTTTATTTTAGAAGTATAAGATTTTGAAAAGCTCGTAGTAAGTGTGGGAATAATGGATAAAAATATATAAAATAAATTTAACAAAAAAAAAAGAAAAGAAAAATATATTTAAAAAGTTCTCATTTTCGAGACTCGAACTGAAGACCAGCAAAACTAGGTAGCTCGTACTGCCGATCTGGCCACGAAGCTTCGTACCGGCAGAGCCTCTGAATGGTCTAAGACTCTCATTATGATTATTCAATAAAAGTTTTAACATGGTGTGAAATTGATCCAAAAGTGCAATGTTTTGAATACGAATGAATTCTGCGCATGTGCGTTAACTTGACTCCTAAAATTTCTCTTGATAATAGAAATATTTTGAAAATAAATTTTATTTCAGTAGTATAAGATTTGGAAAAGTTCGTAGTAAGTGTGGGAATAATGGATAAAAATATCTAAAATAAATTAAAAAAAAAAGAAAAATATATTTTAAAAGTTCTAATTTTCCAGACTCGAACTGAAGACCAGCAAAACTAGGTAGCTCGTACTGCCGAACTGGCCACGAAGCTTCGTCCCCGCTAACCGTCTGAATGGTCTAAGACTCTCATTATGATTATGCAATAAAAGTTTTAACATGGTGTCAATCTCTTCTAAAAGCACAATGTTTTGAATAGGAATGAATTCTGCGCATGTGCGTTAACTTGACTCCTAAAATTTCTCTTGTATATAGAAATATTTTGAAAATAAATTTTATTTAAGTAGTATAAGATTTGGAAAAGTTCGTAGTAAGTGTGGGACAAATGGATAAAAATATATAAAATAAATTTAACAAAAAAAAAAAAAGAAAAGAAAAATATATTTAAAAAGTTCTTATTTTCGAGACTCGAACTGAAGACCAGCAAAACTAGGTAGCTCGTACTGCCGATCTGGCCACGAAGCTTCGTACTCGCAGAGCGTCTGATCGGTCTAAGACTCTCATTATTTTTATGCACTAAAAGTTTTAACATGGTGTCCATCTGGTCTAAAAGCACAATGTTTTGAATAGGAATGAATACTGCGCATGTGCCTGATTTTGACTCCTAAAATTTCTCTTGAATATAGAAATATTTTGAAAATAAATTTTGTTTCAGTAGTATAAGATTTATAAAAGTTCGTAGTAAGTGTGGGACAAATGGATAAAAATATATAAAATAAATTTAACAAAAAAGAAAAAAGAAAAGAAAAATATATTTAAAAAGCTCTCATTTTCGAGACTCGAACTGAAGACCAGCAAAACTAGGTGGCTCGCGTTGCCGATCTGGCCACGAAGCTTCGTACTCGCAGTGCGTCTGAATGGTCTAAGACTCTCATTATGATTATCCACTAAAAGTTTTAACATGGTGTCAATCTGGTCTAAAAGCACAATGTTTTGAATATTAATGAATTCTGCGCATGTGCGTGAACTAGACTCCTAAAATTTCTCTTGAATATAGTAATATTTTGACAATAAATTTTATTTTAGTAGTATAAGATTTTTAAAAAATCGTAGTTAGTGTGGGAATAATGGATAAAAATATCTAAAATAAATTTAAAAAAAAAGAAAAGAAAAATGTATTTTAAAAGTTCTAATTTTCCAGACTCGAAATGAAGACCAGCAAAACCTTTCGGCTCGAGTTGCCGATCTCGCCACGAAGCTTCGTACTCGCAGAGCGTCTGAATGGTCTAAGACTCTCATTATGATTATCCAATAAAAGTATTAACATGGCGTCAAATTGATCTAAAAGTGCAATGTTTTGAGTAGGAATGAATTCTGCGCATGTGCGTGAACTTGACTCCTAAAATTTCTCTTGATAATAGAAATATTTTGACAATAAATTTTATTTTAGAAGTATAAGATTTGGAAAAGTTCGTAGTAAGTGTGGGAATAATGGATAAAATTATCTAAAATAAATTTTTAAAAAAAGAAAAGAAAAATATATTTAAAAAGTTCTCTTTTTCCAGACTTGAACTGAAGACCATCAAAACTAGGTGACTCGTGCTGCCGATCTGGACACGAATCTTCGTACTCGCAGAGGGTCTGAATGGTCTAAGACTCTCATTATTTTTATGCACTAAAAGTTTTAACATGGTGTCCATCTTGTCTAAAAGCACAATGTTTGGAATAGGAATGAATACTGCGCATGTGCGTGATTTTGACTCCTAAAATTTCTCTTGAATATAGAAATATTTTGAAAATAAATTTTATTTCAGTAGTATAAGATTTATAAAATTTCGTAGTAAGTGTGGGAATAATGGATAAAAATATATAAAATAAATTTAACAAAAAAAAAAAAAAAAAAAAAAAAATATATTTAAAAAGCTCTCATTTTCGAGACTCGAACTGAAGACCAGCAAAACTAGGTGGCTCGCGTTGCCGATCTGGCCACGAAGCTTCGTACTCGCAGAGCGTCTGAATGGTCTAAGACTCTCATTATGATTATCCACAAAAAGTTTTAACATGGTGTCAATCTGGTCTAAAAGCACAATGTTTTGAATAGGAATGAATTCTGCGCATGTGCATGAACTTGACTCCTAAAATTTCTCTTGAATATAGAAATATTTTCACAATAAATTTTATTTTAGTAGTATAAGATTTTTAAAAAATCGTAGTTAGTGTGGGAATAATGGATAAAAATATCTAAAATAAATTTTAAAAAAAAGAAAAGAAAATTGTATTTTAAAAGTTCTAATTTTCCAGACTCGAAATGAAGACCGCAAAACCTTTCGGCTCGAGTTGCCGATCTCGCCACGAAGCTTCGTACTCGCAGAGCGTCTGAATGGTCTAAGACTCTCATTATGATTATCCAATAAAAGTTTTAACATGTTGTCAAATTGATCTAAAAGTGCAATGTTTTGAGTAGGAATGAATTCTGCGCATGTGCGTGAACTTGACTCCTAAAATTTCTCTTGATAATAGAAATATTTTGACAATAAATTTTATTTTAGAAGTATAAGATTTGGAAAAGTTCGTAGTAAGTGTGGGAATAATGGATAAAAATATCTAAAGTAAATTTAAAAAAAAAAAAAAAATATTTAAAAAGTTCTCATTTTCGAGACTCGAACTGAAGACCAGCAAAACTATGTAGCTCGTACTGCCGATCTGGATACGAAGCTTCTTCCCCGCTAAGCGTCTGAATAGTCTAAAACTCTCATTATCATTATGCACTAAAAGTTTTAACATGGTGTCAATCTGGTCTAAAAGAAATGTTTTGAATAGGAATGAATTCTGCGCATGTGCGTGATTTTGACTCCTAAAATTTCTCTTGAATATAGAAATATTTTGAAAATAAATTTTATTTCAGTAGTATAAGTGTTGGAAAAGTTCGTAGTAAGTGTGGGAATAATGGATAAAAATTTCTAAAGTAAATTTAAAAAAGAAAAGAAAAGAAAAATATATTTACAAATTTCTTATTTTCGAGACTCGAACTGAAGACCAGCAAAACTAGGTAGCTCGTACTGCCGATCTGGCCACGAAGCTTCGTACTCGCCGAGCGTCTGAATGGTCTAAGACTCCCATTATGATTATTTTATAAAAGTTTTAACATAGTGTCAAATTGATCCAAAAGTGCAATGTTTTGAATACGAATGAATTCTGCGCATGTGCGTGAACTTGACTCCTAAAATTTCTCTTGAATATAGAAATATTTTGAAAATAAATTTTATTTTAGTAGTATAAGATTTGGAAAAGTTCGTAGAAAGTGTGGGAATAATGGATAAAAATATCTAAAATAAATTTTAAAAAAAAGAAAAGAAAAATATATTTTAAAAGTTCGAATTTTCCAGACTCGAACTGAAGACCAGCAAAACCTGGCGGCTCGCGTTGTCGATCTGTCCACGAAGCTTCGTACTCGCAGAGCGTCTGAATGGTCTAAGACTCTCATTATGATTATCCAATAAACGTTTTAACATGGTGTCAAATTCATCTAAAAGTGCAATGTTTTGAGTAGGAATGAATTCTGCGCATGTGCATGAACTTGACTCCTAAAATTTCTCTTGATAATAGAAATATTTTGACAATAAATTTTATTTTAGAAGTATAAGATTTGGAAAAGTTCGTAGTAAGTGTGGGAATAATGGATAAAAATATCTAAAATAATTTTTTTTTTTTAAAAAAGAAAAATATATTTTAAAAGTTCTAATTTTCCAGACTCGAACTGAAGACCAGCAAAACTAGGTAGCTCGTACTGCCGATCTGGCCACGAAGCTTCGTCCCCGCTAAGCGTCTGAATGGTCTTCGACTCTCATTATGATTATGCAATAAAAGTTTTAACATGGTGTCAATCTGGTCTAAAAGCACAATGTTTTGAATAGGAATGAATTCTGCGCATGTGCGTGAACTTGACTCCTAAAATTTCTCTTGTATATAGAAATATTTTGAAAATGAATTTTATTTAAGTAGTATAAGATTTGGAAAAGTTCGTAGTAAGTGTGGGAATAATGGATAAAAATATATAAAATAAATTTAACAAAAAAAAAGAAAAGAAAAATATATTTAAAAAGTTCTCATTTTCGAGACTCGAACTGAACACCAGCAAAACTAGGTAGCTCGTACTGCCGATCTTGCCACGAAGTTTCGTCCCCGCTAAGCGTCTGAATGGTCTAAGACTCTCATTATGATTATGCACTAAAAGTTTTAACATGGTGTCAATCTGGTCTAAAAGCACAATGTTTTGAATAGGAATGAATTCTGCGCATGTGCGTGAACTTGACTCCTAAAATTTCTCTTGATAATAGAAATATTTTAACAATAAATTTTATTTTAGAAGTATAAGATTTGGAAAAGTTCGTAGTAAGTAAGGGAATAATGGAAAAAAATATCTTAAATAAATTTTAAAAAAAAGAAAAGAAAAATATATTTAAAAAGTTCTCTTTTTCCAGACTTGAACTGAAGACCATCAAAACTAGGTGACTCGTGCTGCCGATCTGGACACGAAGCTTCGTACTCGCAGAGCTTCTGAATGGTGTAATACTCTCATTATGATTATCTACTAAATGTTTTAACATGGTGTTAAATTGATCCAAAAGTGCAATGTTTTGAATAGGAATGAATTCTGCGCATGTGCGTGATTTTGACTCCTAAAATTTCTCTTGAATATACAAATATTTTGAAAATAAATTTTATTTCAGTAGTATAAGATTTGGAAAAGTTCGTAGTATGTGTGGGAATAATGGATAAAAATATCTAAAATAAATTTTTAAAAAAATAAAATAAAAATATATTTTAAAAGTTCTAATTTTCCAGACTCGAACTGAAGACCAGCAAAACCTGGCGGCTCGCGTTGCCGATCTGGCCATGAAACTTCGTACTCGCAGAGCGTCTGAATGGTCTAAGACTCTCATTATGATTATCCACTAAAAGTTTTAACACGGAGTCAATCTGGTCTAAAAGTACAATGCTTTAAATAGGAATGAATTTTACGCATGTGCGTGAACTTGAATCCTAAAATTTCCCTTGAATATAGAAATAATTTGACATTAAATTTTATTTTAGTAGTATAAGGTTTGGAATAGTTCATAGTTATTATGGAAATATCGGATAAAAATACCCAAAATAAATTTTAAAAAATGTACATATATATTAAAAAAATTCTCATATTCAAGACTCAAACTGAAGACCAGCAAAACTAAGCGTCTCGCTCTGTGGATCTGGCCACGAAGCTCCGTACCCGCAGAGTGTCTGAATTGTCTAAGTCTCTAATTACGATTATGCACTAAAAGTTATAAGACGGTGTGATTCTGGTCTAAAAGCACAATGTTTTGAATAGGAATGAATTCTGCGCATGTGCGTGAACTGGACTCCTAAAATTTCTCTTGATAATAGAAATATTTTGACAAAAAATTTTATTTTATAAGTATAAGATTTGGAAAAGTTCATAGTAAGTGTGGGAATAAAAATACCGAAAATAAATTTAAAAAAAAAAGAAAAAAATATATAAAAAATTCCTAGATTTTGGGATTCGAACTGAAGACTAGCAAAACGCATTGTCAATATGTCAATAAAAATTATGAATGCAGTTTAAATCCCAAATTATCTAAAATATCCCCTTCGGTATCCTACATTTTTATGGTATTACTTTTTTGTCCATAATGTTAAGACAAAACAAGAAATTATCTTAAAGTAGTATTGAAACATTTATTTTTAGAATGGAATCATTTTTTTCACGAAATAAAATATTTGCTCTTGTAGTAGAATATTTTATATATATTCTGCATACAAAATAGAATTTTCATAGCATTAGAAATAAACCTCTTATTTTCCTTTTGTCCTAAAATAAAATCTGCCATTATGTAAGCTGTCCAAGTCGCATATGCGTCAGATATTGGACCTTTGCGTCATGGATGCTTTTTTAATGAGAATCATTCCGATACCGTTCCTAACCTTCTTCGGTGTTCTTTTTAATTAATTTACTGTAATGTCTCCGTGTATTTTTTGTACATAATAAATGCTTTAAATTCTTTGAAATAATCCTTCACAAATCTCCCTTCCATTCGTATAAATTTAAAGCCGAATTATTTTCCCCCTATGATATTTTATGGCTGTTAAGAATAGTACACTCGGAGAAAGCTGTTCCCGGTGAGAGCTTTAAAGGTAGTTTTTTCCTCCAAAATTGCAAATATTTTTTAAAATAAAATTTAGATGAATTATAAATAGAAATACGATTTCAATTCATTGAAAGATTTTCTACCTATACCTCGCACATTTACCATTTTTGTTTTGACTTCCAGATTTAATAAAATTATTTTTCTGTTAATTATTTGGTAAAATATTTAAGTTTATAATAATGCAATTTTCATTTATGTGATATTTCGCACTCTTAGGATCTTTTAATAGTTAGTCATTTAATCTAGAACGAAGACCATAAGATATTCATAATATAAAATATTACAATTCTGTAACTGACAAAAAGAAAAAAATTTCACTACAATAAAAATTCGCTATCTGTCACAATTTACAAAGCGGAAAAGAGTAGTAATCAGGATATCAAATTAAAAATATTTAAAAGATATAGTATATATGTAATATTTAATAACCGATTTTAAGAAAGTAATAAAAGAACATTTTAATTTATTTTCAGATAAATTAATATGAAAAATAACAACGAAACTTCAAAGCAAACTTTAAAATTCACATCTAACCAGTTCAAAGTACCTAAAAATGCATTCTTCAGCAAGATAAAGATCTTAAATTTACCCTTTCACTATCAGGAACGAACATACTATTAGTTTTTAGTTTGAAATTCGAAAGCAGATGAATACGACTTAAACATAATGAAATTTCTATGAACACATTGTTAAAAAGCAGACAAAAGTTCCAATTTGTCAAATTCTACTAATGCATTTCTAGAGCATGGCCTATTTCTAACTTTTTATCTACACTCTTTCATTAAACTAGCGAATTAAATCCCAATGATTTACATGCAACTAATTTACGTTTGAAAATAATGAAATCATTGAAGGTAAAGGATAGAAACAAATCTATTCATTCATCTTGTGCTTTTCTACTTTTAATTTAAATTAACTCAATATTCTTCAAAGGACTTGGATGTATGTATGTACGTCTTACATTCAGTTCACGGATTTGTTATAGGAGTGGCTTTCAAGCAATTTAATACTTTTGTCGAAACAATTATTCGAAAGGAGACAAGAATATTTGGTAATTAAATACAAAATGAATTCTAAATACACAAACTTTATTTGCAAGTTTAATATACAAAAATTGATCGTTTACAAAATTACTACAACAAAAAAAGTAGGACAAACGCATTGAATTAAGAATTCAGTACAGATATCAAATTAAACAGGTATCAAACTGCTGTCTTATACAAAAAGCTTAAAAGGAATTCAAACAATTTTGAAAATAAAAGTACTCAGTTAACATAAAATTGACATACTTGAAATGGAAAATTTAATACAAGCATTGATTATTAAAATGTAATTAAAGAAACACATTTATATAAATTATTATTTAAGGATAGTATATAAATTGAACATTCATTCTAAGATTTTTCCAATGCATAATTCAATTTAGAATAAGTGAGAATTTAATATTTTATTAAATAACTTGGAATAAAAATTGAAATTAAAATCTTCTGAAAAGCTCATAAAACTTAATTTACTCGTATTATTAATAAAAGAAAGCAATCTTACCTACATTATTCAACATTCATCGCATCCATTCACTTTTTTCCCCTCAACTAATATTTTATTATACTCGAGTAGATTTTTAGAAATTTTGATTCTTGATAATCAAGCGCGAGAATCATTTTCTTCTAAGGCACATAGATCATTGTGATGATCAGGCACAATGATCAAATGCCTTCGAAGAATCGAAGGACATTTTGATTGGCTGGCCGGCCGAGTCAATCAAAGTATCCTCTATCCGCGGATGGAAGTAAAATTGAAGGCCAAAATGGCGAGATTTAGAAATCATTACTTATTATAAGATTAATGGTGAACTTGAAATACTAATCTTTTTTTAATAAATTTATCATTAATTTACTTAAAATAAATTTAACAAGAAAATATTTTTTAAAAGCCTAACTGCAAATGGATGCAATGAACAGATGCTTATTTAATATAACTATAAATACTATGTTAAAATTTTTCTGAAAGTATTGAAATTAGGTTACAAATTAACGATCATTGATATGTTTTTAAATTTCTGTTCAGGAAAAATGAATGCTGTGCATTTTACGATTATTCAAATGTGAAAGTTAATGAAAAGAGAAGAAAGCACTATCATATCGCATTATTTAAGAATAATTACAGTTCCAATAATTAATATTACCAAATTCAATATATAAACATAAAATATCTTTGCAATGCACAATACTGTTTCACGTAGGCAAACATAAATTTCAGCCATATTTATGGGAAAATATTTAAATTTCAAATAATCTTTAAGAAAACAAAGTAGACATGTGGACAACGCATTTTTTTTGCCATTTCTTTCATACAGGATACAGACGCGTTTCTCCAGCCATTGACAGCAGTGATTTTTGATATATTTTAAACTAGATAAACATGCAAATACATATTAAAGCAAATTTCATTTTCACAAATTTTGCTTTCAGATCAAAATTTTAACAAAAAAATTATAAAACAATATTTCAAAGGCTAATGTTAAGACCCTTATAGAAAAAATATATTTCCTAAATCAGAATTATACGCACATAGCCATTACACTAAATATACCGAGTTTGTGGTAACTTATTTCATAGTCACAAAGTGAAGTTCTATTAATCATTTATTATCACCAATTTTTAATAGATTTAGTAAGAATAGAATCTTGATTTAAAAAAATAATTGAAAATGGATGCAATGTACAGATATTTGATTAATATAGCTACAAAAATCGTGATAAAATTTCTCAAAGTGTTGAAATTAAATTTCAAATACTGATCTTTGACACCATGTTTTTAAATTCCTATTCAGAAAAAATGAATGAAATTGCTTTCGCGATCTTTGACATTCAGTAATAAATGAAAATAAAGACTACTTTGTAAAATCTGTCAATAAATTGAAAACAGTCTACAAACAATTATGTTGATGAGAAGGAATAACACCTAATCGGTTGACAATAAAAAATTAAATTTAGAATTTTAATAAGGCAATCGATGATGAAAAAGAATGTTAACAAATCATCCAATATCATGAAAGTGTATTCTCCGTTGACAATGGAGAAATGTCAAATGCAAATTAAGGCGTTATATATTTTTTATTTCAATTCTGTGACAGTGGTTGAGATCACTGGCTATATTGCTGGGAGAGTAACAAAAGTTCGACTTGTTAACTTCTAATAAGAGTATGGTTACAAATGAAATTTTGAAGTCAATTTTATACGCGTTGAAAGAAAAATTGATGGAAATTGGTTTTAGATATTAAGCAAAAAATCAAACACACTATCAAATTTTAATTTATCCATAAAAATGTTTCATATGTCTATAATATTTAAAAAAATACTTGTGTCTAAAAGAGTAGAATACAAATATCCACTTTGAAGGAAATATAATGTACCAGAAGCTATTAAATGGACATATGCATAACAATTTCCATAACAGTTAAGAAATATTGATTCATATGCCAAACACAGGCTTTGAACGATTTACATTCCATGCACTTCAACCTTTTCCAAGTTCCAAGAATTCCAAGTTCAAGAACAATTACGCATTGATTGAAAGAATTCTCCAAAAATATATAAATATTCAACACCTTAAAATAGAAGAACAAAGCATTTCAGAGATGTATTGATATCCTCAAGTAATGTTAACTACATATACATATACATTTACATTTCCACCATGCATATCATTGATAATATATTGGCACAAAATACTCATTTTGGGTTTGCTCTAATATCAGACCAAAGACACAAGCTGCATCTGTTGGATCGCCATCCAATATTTCCTTTTAAAGGCACCGAGTTCTAATATTCGCTTGATGAAGATTCTGAATGCCATCCGTTTTACCGCTATCATTTCGGCCAACTCCTGTTAATATCTGAAAATATTAAATATTTGAATTAATATATATCTGAAAATATCTATAATATCTTTAAATTCTGGAGTAGAAGTGACTTAATTTTGCACTTTAAATCAATTATCCAGTTGTTCCATAAAAGAATTTGCTTACAATTTTGTTATACATAGAAATGAAAATAAAAATTTTAAAATGTAGATTAATTAACACTTCGGCTTACTTACCATTTCGCTTTTTGAAATTTACATTTATATTAAAGTTTCACTTAAATCATTAGCTAAATAAAAATATTTCGTTCCTGAATTTTCCGAAAAAGTTTATTCTCCAAGGATTAGAAGTGGCGCTAATAATGGATGCTGAAACAACCGTCCAATAACTGCAGTCACTGGTTATACTTCTGAATACAGTAGGTTATTTTGCAAAGTCGTCAAAATGTTCTCAAAACCCACTTAGGCTCTCAAAGCAGACGCTTTCGTGCATAAGACAAAACATAGTCCAAAGTTTCGCTTGAAAAGTATTTCTTTCGTAGGTTTGTAGATGAAATTTTCTGGTTTATTAAATACTTGAAAATAACCTAACTGATACAAGTATGTACCGATTACTTACTACGATTAACTAAGATAATATTTTAAATATCAACTGCAATATGTTTGATTCGTTCTAAAAAATGAGTTAATTGGAGGATGAAATAAGACACGAAACAAAATTACACTGAAACATATTTTACATATTTATCACATCCGTAGGTTTGAAGAGATTTCTGGCCATGCAACATATCTCTTGAAAATCTCAAATAAAATGATCAAATGTCAAATCTGAGATTTCTATTATAATTCAGGAATTTAGCATGTCCTTGCATGTCATCTTGAGAGAATATTGTCCATGAAATAAGCACAATTAATGTGTATTGAGGGCGTGAGTATGGAATCGAAAAAGTCGTAACATACCAAGTGCTGATGCGCTTTTTCCCAGAAAAGTGGCATCGGTAAATTGTCTAACCTATTAAAATAACCAACAAAATGAAAAGTACATTTTTAGTTATTTGACAGTCGATTCAAATGATTGGATACAATCTTCATTTTGATACGACAGTTATCTTAATTTGCAAAACTTACCGAAATCACTTCAGTACCGTTCTTTCCTGTGCATCCAGAGATCCTTTGTATATAGAGTTTGTAGCTGGAACTGAAAAGGCCATTCATTCCACAGATGGAGTTTCGTTATTCAAATAGATGACATCAGATGTATTCTTTGCACAGTGCGCTGCTGTAGAATCAAATGCAGATTAGTTGATCTTTGTTTGCTTTATATGACGTTCTATTTCACCCAAGTATTTAAGTACAAGTAAACTGGAGCAAACGGATGTTATCTCACAAGTTCTTGCTGTCATTGCACAAAAAAAAATCCTCCAAATTAACATTGATTCCATAGTTTAATAAGAAGAAATCTTCATGGTTATTTTCTTCTATCACGGATTACACATGTTAAATACACATGATTTTGCCCTCGTTTCTTTGAAACCACTTGTCTGGTATATGGAGAGATCATAAACCTTTCACTTTCAATCCACTGTGCAGACTGAATTTAAGTCTTGATAATTTGCGAGTATTAAAGACGATGCATTTTGAACTTGGTTTAATATTCCTAGCTTTTGAAACTATCAATTATATCTGTTGGATCTCTGACCATAATTTAATTTGAAAAGGGTCCAAATTCCAAAATCCACTTGTAGGTTCCAGATATTTCCTGTTGAGCCATGGTCATTTCGGTCAAAACATGTCAATCTGAAAAAATTAAATAATTTAAATCAACAGATATGAAACCATCCATCAAGAATACCATGAAATGCAGGAGTATATGCAATTACAATTTTGCACTTTTAATCTACACCGGTCATTCAAACTGTCGAAAAGAATTTGCCAGCGAGTTTATTTATGGAAAAAAATTAACTGTTTTTTAACTAAGAAAATTTTATTTAAAAGAAAAATGACTTGAAAATTTTTAAATCTTTTCATATTTGAAATACATCAGTAAAACATTTCACCCACCCATTTCATTTATTCTTTTAAAAAAGACGATTCTAATTATTTTTTTCTAGCGATAGGCCTATTCATTTAGAGCAAATAAATGGAGCATCCAGTTTATTAATTATTCTTTAAGCAGAATTATTGATTATACTTTTTATCATAAGGTTTATATGAAAACGAATTTTCGTTAGAATGCTCTTCTAATAAAAAGCCATATTATGTATTGAGATAAAATATGAAATTTCATTTAAAAACATATCAATTTTAATTTTGTAAGGCTGCAATTTTAATTTTATAAAATTTCTTAAATAGATGCTTAAACAAGAATTTAATGATCTTAAACATTTACTGTTACAACAAATGAAGAATCTGAAAGAAAATTAATATATTTTTCTTAATAGCAATACGTTTGGTCATTCTAGAAAGAAAGTTTCACTTTGGCCCATACAGAAACAATACAAAATTACCTACAAATATTTTTACCTTTTCATAGGTGCTGGAACCGGTTATTTGAAAGGGTTCCTGGCCAAGCAATATTTTTCTAGCGATGATGACATGCAGATGACCATTCCAAGCAGACTCCCCTTTCAGGCGAGTAATTACTTGGAAACACAACTATCGAAATTTGGCTCATGGATTACACGCATTTAATATTCAAATTCTTGTAGTTTTTATACTAGGAGGAATCAATTTTGATAAATGCTTCCAAATAATTATATTTCACATCTTTTTTTCCCACCAGAAACTTGCTTTCTTGATGAACAAATTAAAATAACTTCCAAATGCCATATCGTTTTGTCAGTTTCATTAATAAAATTCGAGTACTTACTGTGCCTTTGGATACATAGCCGTATCTTGAGCGAATACTTCCTCGCATCCAGCAAATTCATATAGATGACATGTGTATGGAACTGAGAAAATACGGTGTTTGGCATCATATCTTTATCACGCAAATTGGTATCTATTAAGCGTCAAAAGTTATCCAGCCTATGAATAAATGATGCAATAAAATGAATACATTTTTATAGTTCCTTTTACCATTGCATAAAATCAAACGATTTTATTTAATCTTCATTTCGATATAACAATTATCATAAATAGCATAACTTACCGATATTACTGTGGGCGAAACAATAAAATGTTGTCTGGCCATCTGGACAGCTACTATCCGTGCTTTTTGCCAAAAGCTGTAAAGGCAGTCCCTCTTCTTATGGTGAATGACGTTGTGCAATTGTTCCCATTAAACGGCTAATCTGCTTCTTTAATGATTTCTGTAACTTTCCATTTCACTCAAATGATTAAAAAATGTAACGAATCTAACAGAAACTATGTGGTTTAGTGAAACAGTTTAAATTCAAGATCTAATGTTCCAATCATTTTTACACATTGAAGAGGCCAACTTAACATTCATTCAATCGGCACATTTGTAGAAAAAGGCACAAGAAAACAATCACCATGGTTCTTGCCTCTGTCATTAGCCTTTACCATGTAAAATCCATATAATTCTGGCACTCACGTCGTTTAGAAGCCACATGCACGGAATATCCGGAGACTATTAATGTTTCTTCCTCATTCTATCTAAGCGTCCATCAAGCGTGTATATTTTAATTCATCTTAGAAAGTTTCAAATAGTTAAAAATAGTTCAGCGGCAACTCATTGTTAGCGATTACCGTTTTTATAGAGATATTATTCTGGTACAAGATCCTTTTGTAGGATAATCTGCGCTGAAGCTCAAGGTTCAAAACATAACTGTAATTCAATTCAGAAAGTAAAGATTACCGTTTTTAAATTTTTGAAGGTGAATTGCAGGAAAGTGATCAAATTGTGCTTTTTTTGTTTACAACAAGCAACGTTGCTTTTAAACTACGTCTTTGTCTTAAAACATTTCATATTTTTAAAAATTTTATGAAAATGATTTTTTTTTACATGTTTAAGTTCAAAGAGGTTCAATACCAAATTTGTATAAATAAAATTAGAATAGCTACATTTAAAAATGTTTTTATTTTTTATCTCTAAAGCTCGATTACCCAAGTTTTCCTATCGATGCTCCAGCCAATTACTTATTTTCATTGAAAGTTACTGAAATTCTCCCCGCATTCGATATATGAGGTTATTCAAACTTCCTTTCTGTTGCGATATGGAGCGAACTAAATTGTTTCTAAATTCTGGGAGGAGAGAAGTTCAAATAAGCCGAGCTTTTCTATTCAGAAGAAATGACATGCCTTCAACATCAGAAATAGCTTATCAGTTTACGGTTGATCGACAATGCAAGCCTCAATCAAAACTATTTTTTTCATGGGATGTGAAATTGTTATATCAATTAGAAGAATAATGAATATATAGAATATTAAATAGCCGATGCCCACAAGATTACTTTTCATATTAGATAGGGATTTTAATTCCAAGACGGAGAAAGAAGGGCGGTTAAAAGAGCGAAATGTTTCATAATTGAACATTATGGAAAAGGAGCAATTATTGTTCTATATTGCAAGAACTGCGAGTTTAAATTTAAAATACAATTAAAATAAACTTACTTGAAAGTATAGAAATTTTGAAATTAACCTAAGCTTCATTCCAGTTAAAAGTCCTCTTAAGCCCTTCCAAATGAGAATAAGTATTATTCGAAGAAATTTACAGATTTTCTAGAAACGTCCATGAAATAAATATTTTTATTTTAATAGTATTTGAAATTTTATGGGGAAAAGAGCGAATTTTTTTAGGACTCCTATCAAATTTAACGAAATATGAATTTAATTTATTTCTGCTCCTCAGAATTTAAGCATTAAAATGCTATGTGTCGATACTACTCAACCATTAAAAATTTACTACATTTATTGGCTACAATCTTTATGAATTGCATTTGTTGTCTTGAGCTGAGAGTTCTCATTATGAGAGATTTTCGGAAATAATGTCACGAAGCAAATTTCATTAGTTCACTCGATTTATCTGTTAATTGATTGTTCAATCTTTCTTCTGACGGGAGAATATTCCTAGGCAGAATGGGAGCTCGGCATAATTAGTCAGTCATGTATCCATAAAAAAATCCATAACTGCTGGATTGGGGGAATTCAAATTCAAAATGTTTTTGTTTTAATTATTAACAAAGGCCTTCAGAAATGAACTGGATTTAACATTTAAGAATTGACTAAGCATTCTGTTAAGCTTCATTTCGCATTACTTTTCTACTTCGAATTGTCTTGCGTTCTATCTAAATATTGTTCGTAATGTCAAACTAAGCTACGCTGAAATAGATGAAGTAGCTTATTCTTATGAAATACACAATTGCGGCACCATTTTTCCATTTAACATTTTCTATTTTCACAATTCTGACACACACATTTCATACACTGCGCCAAAACTTCAAAATCACAGTTTACACACGCAATACCCATGCCGCTTCCAATACCACCCTCGACATTACAATCCACACTCACACGCATTACCCACGCCGCTTCCAACACCACCCTCGACATTACAATCCTCACTCACACACATTACCCACGCCGCTTCCAACACCACCCTCGACATTACAATCCACACTCACACGCATTACCCACACCGCTTCCAACACCACCCTCGACATTACAATCCACACTCACGCACATTACCCACGCCGCTTCCAACACCACCCTCGACATTACAATCCACACTCACACGCATTACCCACGCCGCTTCCAACACCACCCTCGACATTACAATCCTCACTCACACGCATTACCCACGCCGCTTCCAACACCACCCTCGACATTACAATCCACACTCACACACATTACCCACGCCGCTTCCAACACCACCCTCGACATTACAATCCACACTCACACACATTACCCACGCCGCTTCCAACTCCACCCTCGACATTCCAATCCACACTCACACACATTACCCACGCCGCTTCCAACTCCACCCTCGACATTACAATCCACACTCACACACATTACCCACGCCGCTTCCAACTCCACCCTCGACATTACAATCCTCACTCACACACATTACCCACGCCGCTTCCAACACCACCCTCGACATTCCAATCCACACTCACACACATTACCCACGCCGCTTCCAACTCCACCCTCGACATTCCAATCCACACTCACACACATTACCCACGCCGCTTCCAACTCCACCCTCGACATTCCAATCCACACTCACACACATTACCCACGCCGCTTCCAACTCCACCCTCGACATTACAATCCTCACTCACACACATTACCCACGCCGCTTCCAACACCACCCTCGACATTACAATCCACACTCACACACATTACCCACGCCGCTTCCAACTCCACCCTCGACATTACACAACCCGCTTCTAGCACCACCCTCGAAATAGATTGCAATCCCACACACATCTATGCCGTCCCCCCCCCGTGTTCCGAAACCAGAATTCGCAAGCTACTCCACCGCTCCATGATTCTCTCAAAGCAACACGTACTGCTAACACCAGCCTCAGGCCACAATTCCCATACTCTCACACAAGCCATTACTCATGCCGATAACTCCATAAATTTCCGCTTCTCAGTTTTACATACATCATCCGAATAAGGACGAGTGAATCATTTCTGTTTTACAACACAATAGATGGCGAAATGACTTACCACGCTTTCATATTTCCCATTGACCCTTTCCACATTCGATTATGTTGTATTCATTGCTTTCTCCATTCACTGCATAATGCGCCATTGCAAAGATTAGGCTTCAGACACAATATACTCCAATAAAGTGCATTAATTCTCTTCCTCACAATATATCTGTGCGTAACATGAGACGTGAAAAATGTGCAGCACTAGGCAATTTTCTCATTCGCATTATGCATTTCAAAATGAGAACAAAACGAACGACAATACTCCTCATTGCGTCAAGGAGATCAAATATTTTGTATTGAAATGAACACGAAAACAGAATTTAAAAAATACCGAACCCAGGGTTTCTTTATGATGGTTTTGATGAGCTACATATTTACTAAAGCAGGGAAATCTATACTTATATAAAGCTCAATGTGTGTGTGCGTGTTGGCGCTCTACAGGCCAGACCGTTTGACCTACAACTACCAAATTTGGTACATGTATACCTTGGTGTATGCACCTGAAGTCCCGTTTTTGAATTTTTAATTAGAATTTTAATTATTAATTAAAAACTTGCTTTCCCGCCAAAAAAAATTCTCATTTTCCCCACCTCCAAATGAGTAAGGCTTAAGTTTTCCCATGCTAATGAGGCTAGGCTAAAGATTTTTCGACCGATTATTTCAAATGATTCATTTTATTTTCTTAATGTTTGATGCATTTAAAATTAAGCACTGTTAATTAATTTGCTCATGATGAATCTGAGAACATTTTGTTGACAAATTCTTGAGATATTACAAAAATTAAGAAAGGTATTTTTTTTAGTGCCCATAAAGTTTAAACCCTCAGTGACTGTTTTTAGTAATCATATTATAAAAAAAATGCTTCGTTTCAGTAAAAAATATTGTTATATTAATTGCCAATTAATCCTTTCCACTTTAATTTAAGGCATAAATTCTAGAGGAGCTAACAGAAAATTAGAGAGATATATATTACATTATGACTGAAGGCCTTTATAATATTACGAGTGAATTATATGACTATCAAAATTTGAAGTTTTAAAATATTTTGATGAAGCTATTAAAGTAGGAATTGGATAAAATATTTAATTATTAAATTTTAACGAACATTAAGATTGGCGAACCGGCTGGCCGCCAAAGGTGGCTAGTAGTAAATAAAACAGGATTCGTCATATGCGAATGAGTATTAACTTTCGAAATTCCATAAAAATATTTCCTATACTCTATACGGCTTTCCCAGACAATTTATGAATTTTAATATTGGATTTCTCTCAATACCAGCTTGTCCAAATCTGATCTCCATCAATTCCCGATTATGTCTCTGAACTCAGAAAAATTCGGTTCATTGCAATCAAATTACATTATGAATAAATCAAATTTTAATTAAAATGCTGTTTGCTTTGGATAATACACGAATGGTTCGACACTTAAATTTAAAAGCACGTATTTGGATGCACGAATCTGACGTAAAGCATGGAGCACTATTAACATTTTCCTTGGAATTGCTTTAAAATTACACTTTAAAACATACAAACTGAAATTTCAGATATTAGTGGCACTTAAATGACAAGACAAAGTATTTTTTTAAAATTTCAGCTAATAACATTGAATTTTAACGTTTATTTAACGAAGTAATTTTCAGGCTGAAAACGATAAAAATACATCCTCTGAAATGTTAAAACATCTCATTTCAAGTAATAGCATGCCCGAGAATTCATGATTTGATTGAATAAAGACAAACCCAACGAAATGAAAGCGGATAATATTAACCAAATAGCTCTTAGTATATAAATATTCAAAAATATCAAATATGTTGATGCAATTTAGATTTTTTCCATTAATATAAACTTACATGAATGATATCAAAATAAAAAGGGGAGACCTACACTACTAATAAAAAGGAATTATTTCATTTTAATGTGAAACAATAGTGTGCCATTGAAGAAAATTTAAAGAGAAAGAATTAGTTCGAACAGAGAGAGAATGTTGAAGGTAACGATCGGCAATATCAGGCACTACGGATTCGAAATTAACGAAAAGCACTTCATTCATCCTCAATAACACCTACTACAAAGTAATGCTATTTGACATCCTATGAAATGTTAGGGAAATCAGAATTTCAATAGAACAGAATTGGAAAATGGCCTTATCACTCATAGAAATTTATCATTTCAAAAAAAAAAATCGGTTAAAGTATTTTTTCCAATTTGCTTTTACATTTTTACCATCCAGAAGAAAAGTTTCATTTACAACACGCATATTTTTACCTTGAATTTTCGAAATGTTCTTAAGAACTTCACACTAAATCATTTCTCTAAACATAGGAAATTTGAAATTCTTCAGTTCCATAGTGTAGGAAATTGTTTTAATGCTTGGAGTTTTAAAATATGTACCAACATTTTATTCCTTTTCTTACAAAACAATTAATCTTGGATTCAATTAAATTCTGCTTTGGCCCTAACATCAAGTATCAACTATGAAATTAAATTTTAAGCGCAACAACATCAAAATTCCCCTTTCGATTAAATATTAATTTACTTTGACAACAAATTTATCCAGATGAAAAATTTAATTTTTACTGCTCAATCCGTGATTTATCACAATGCATAAGCAAAAGTTGGAATAACAGCATATAATCAGCAAACCTAGATCACGTTTGAATATTAGGTAGAAACTACAGGAATTATTAATTAGAAATATACCGAAATGAAACTAAACCGGGATTTAAATGAAAGCATTTTATGAAGAATCCATATTTAGAGAGCATTTGATATCCGAATAAGAAAAAAATTGCGAAAATTACTGGCATAAAAATGAACAACATTTTCTGTGATTTTGGAAAATTCCCTTTAATGATTTTAATAATTATTGTATCAGAAAATATTTAATTTTCGTTTTTAACTTCTGGGAATTTTAATTATTGCCAGGTTACTCTTGCTTTGCGGTTCATTCATTTTTGAAAGAATTCGATTGCTCCGTATTCAAACTGCCTTTCGTGTTCTTTTAAAATTATCTTGATTGGAATTAAATTTGCTCGATTTGTAAATTCTTGGAAGGCAACAAAATCTAAATTAGTATTTTGAAATAACAGGGAAGAAACATTGATACTTTCTGAATATTCGATGCATGTAATCTCTAAGCGGGTAAGATGCCACAATTATATAGACATACCTGGTTAGTCTAATGCGATAGAATGGGAAATCCAAGAGAAAATATCTTCCTCTTCCATCTAAAAATGGCTTGGTTCAGTGTGGTGCGATTCAGATGGGGATCTTTTCCGAAACCAGCTTGGATCCAGTATTGTATTTTCAAAAAGAAATCGAAAGGACGACACTTGGCAGCGACGATAACTTGATTATATGAAATCCATCACATCAGGAGAGTTGGGTATAAAGATGAAGGTGTCGCTTCTACTTCACTTTTATTTCTTTGCGGAATGATGAGCTATAAGAGAAAATGAAATTTATAATATTTACGCAAATTATAAACAAACTGCAGAAAAAATTTTCTTCTATTTTTTTCGAATTGGAACATTTTATATTGATTCATATCGAAAATTCTTTTTCGCTTTACGATCATTTCGCATTACGAATAAAATTTTGGAACGAACTAAACTTGAGAAAGTGCAATTTCACTGTATCTTATCTAGGTCACCGAACCACTATTTATAATAGTAAAAATTCATCCTTGAGTTGCTTTATTTAGCTTTACAATAACATAGGAAATGTGACAGAATGAATGAATAATATTTCATTGCACAAGGGCTAGAGCTGACCAAGCTGCACCAAATGAGAATGCAGCGTGCATGTTAAAATCGCAATAGAATAATATTAAAATATATGAACCCACTGCATGGCAGAAAACATGATCTTCTCCTAACATAACGATGTTACAGTGCTATGCGTTTAATAACATTTTACGTAAGATGAAGGAAATATAACTTTCATTGGCATTACTACAAATATTTTCGCATATGGACATTTAAAGAGTTTCTTCTTAGCACCTTTGAAAGCGTTACTAGTTTTACAGGGTTTTTCTGCGGCACCACAGTGAGCTGTTTTATGCCACAAATGTTACTTTGAAATATTATTTACAACAAGTAAGCTGTGGTAATAATATAATTTTATTGCACAAGAGTCATCGGTAACGCCTACGGCTCTGAATGCGTTTACAAAATGTTATAGTAATAGAATTGAAGAAATAGAAATCTCAATTTCAAGTGTTTTTTTAAAGAAAACTACGACACGAAACTAGAGCTTTGCGACGGTTTTGCATGATGTGCTATCAAAAAAAATAAAACAACTATAGAATGCAATTGCAAAAAATTAAGGGTTTATATTTTAAACATAAACAAAACTTTGATATGTTATATACAGCATTACTTTTTTTCACAGCTTTGTATTTAAGATGGTAAACGGTAAAAATTTATAAATATTCATATTCTTTCAAATCTTATTTCAAAAAACCTCTTCGAGCCAGTCATAGCATCGCAACCAAGTCGAGTATCCGTCACCTCTAATCCCATGGCATACAACGTATTAATAATTTACTGCTATTAGAAGCACGGACTGTTAAAATTTACATCCTACATTATGCTGCTCTTAAAAAATGTTCCAGTAAGCTTTCCATAAATTGTGAGGACTGATGACGCTCATTATGCACTGAATGTAATGCTCTTCGTGCAGACATTTGGACCTGAAACTATTAAATTTGGCTAATAGTAACTTACCGAGGAGTGGCATTTACAAAAAGATTCATTCTCCCCCCCCCAAAAAAAAAATTTTAGATTTTTAACTAAAATTTAAATTTATTCCCAAATTTATTTCTACTAATAAAAAAATGTTTCTCCAGCCATTCTGGAACAAATGACAAACCTATTTTTTTACGAAATCAAAAAAATTTTTCAGTGATACTAAATGTTTTCAGCGTATTTCATTTTTTCAAGTTTTTTTTTTTTAGTTTTAAGAAATAGTAACAACGCTTCTTTTCTGTATACTAATTCAGCTTACTAATGATTTTCATCTTTATTAGTAGTATAAATACAGATAATTGTAATCTAAATTATTTTGAATTAAGGAAAACATTGCCTTGCTCATTTTATATCAGTTTGATACTAAGCTGCCACAAACAAATTCATTTGGATGCTGGTGGATATCAAATTTCTTGATACAAGAACCTATCATTATTGCTCATTTTATCTTGCGAAAGACATACACTAGTTTTTATTTTGCTCAAAAACAGATGTATACGAAATTCAAAAGACTTGAAATGCGCTTTATCTAAATTCAGGGAAATTTTACAGTCCACTTTTTTTACACTTATATTGAACGAGAAGCAATAATGTGCCAAAGCAAAGTAATTTCGAATACGAGTGAAACTACAACTATCTGCAACATTATAGATTTTTTTTAACTTTGAAAAGAATACGATTTATTCACTAAGAAGTTAAATAAACAAGTAAAATTACTGGGACAATGGCGAAATGATGAACTGGATTATTCTCATTTTTTGTATCTAAATCATATTCTAAGTCATGAAAATAAATTATTTCTTTAATAGAAAATAGGCATTTGAAAGGATTCGTGAACTTCAATAACAGTTATACACAAAACTAGTTTGAATGATTTTTTTATTTACTTTCCATTCAGATTTCTTCCGTTTCATGAAAACTAAGAATTCTGCCAAGTTGTGCTTTTTCAAATCTGATATTTTTTATAAAAAGAAAGTTTTAAAATTTTCTATTATATGAATTTTTTGCACACTTATTTATAAGATGAATCTCGAACATTCTTCGTTTTTTATAGAATTTTGAATTAAATATTCCCAAGAAAAACTGAAACGCTTGTTTTTATCATAGTAGAATAGTATTGTCGAATTTTTAGTTGAATTTCCCGATTCCAGAAACTAATTCAACAAACATTTAAACTATGTAATATTATTACACTTCATAGTAATTAAATTCCATAAAGTTAATGAACAACTTTCACATTTTAAATGGATTCATTTCAATTTAGTAAATGACAGAAGTCATGGTATACTCAATAATTATATAAATTGTGCTACTCATTTAAAATAATGCAATAAACCTGTTCAGAAAAAAGAAATTTATTGAGAATGGATATTTCAGTCAGAAAAGTGTTTGAATCTTCAATAAATAAAATACTCGTATTTCTTTATTATATTCATGTGAACTCGGGGAAAAAAAAAACACAGCTTACCCATTATCATTTAGTCCATCATCTATAGTGAACAGGCTTTAAAAATGGTACCTGCTAGTACTGAAGACTTCGGGATATTTAAAACATTCATCAGTACCATAGACATTAATAATTGCGAATATATACAGACATTTTCTATAATTTACAAAATCAGTCTTCAACTTTATGCAAAGAACAACAAAATGAGAAGTAGCAAATCTTCAGATTATTTATCGGTTTTTGAGAGCCTTGAAATGTCTCATCAATCCTTCTCTTCTTCCAAAGAAAAATGCAAGGTGGCTACTCAACAAGCCGATATTAAAAAAGGGCTACAAAAATAGTTATCCAAATTTGAACCCTAAAGAGGCAAACGCAGTAAATATAAATATTTTTAAATAGGCAACAATAATTTCGATATATTTGAAAAGAAATCTTTCGGATTTTGTAGAAAATGAGGGTAAAGTGAAACAAAGGTGGCCTGTAAAATAGTTAGCAATCATAGGTGATCATTTCATGTGCTATAAGCGGATTTTCACTTAAGGAACATCAAAAAGTGATGGCTTAGTAGCATAGGCGTCAATGAAGGTACACCATGATACTGTTTGGCTCCGAATCCTAACTAATATTTTCTGACATGTTCCGGAAAAACTTTATTAAATACTTCAAAGAGCTGGTTATGTAGTCTTCGTCCTAGCTCGATTTTGTTACTCGTCTTCTTTCTTCCGTTTCCCGAATGGATCATACAAAAGCGATGTAATTAATACTAAGCCACACAATATTTCCAACACAAAAGTAGGAAGCCGAAGGCCCTCCAATATTTCATCGAAAATATAAGAAATGTAAGAATACAGAACAGACGATATATTATTTTAACTTTTCTGTTCCTTAATTTAATTATATGAAGTACTATTTTAATGCAACACGAGACTTATTTTAGGACTGATTTTATAAATTTGGTCTTATAATGAGGATGACGTTCCTGCCTGGAAATTTCTCTGTAAGTTATTGATTGCGTGATTTTAATAAAAAAAAATAATTACAACATTTTATAATGAGTAATCGTGTAAATTGAAATGTTTAAAATCATTCAAATATTTTATTTCAAATCTGCTATTCATGTGCTGATTGCAGAATGTCTATTTGTGTAGAGGAATTTCGAATAGTTCAACTATCCCAAATGGATTCTTATAAATATTGAAGGGTATGTAATATAATAATTAATATTAATAAATATATAATAATTAATAATAATATAATAATTATAATTAATATAATAATATAATAATTACGCACACTCCCGCCTCAGTGATTATTATAAACAAAAAAGAAAAAAAAATGTGTTAAAAATATATTCTATCTCGCGGAAAAAGTGCTTTATTCTGAGAATTTACATTTATTGCATTTATTTCAAAATTTCGATACACCAGAAAAATAATGACTCTTAAGTAAATACTAGACTCGATGGAAATTAATCTAAGCTCTGGTTTGAAGGCATGAACTTTTTTGTTGGGACCTCAAAATCGTGAGTATTGTTCAGCAGACAGGATCCAAGCATCCTTTTAGCAGAAACTGAATCCAACACAAGCTGAAGACGCTTAACCCAGGTGTATTGGATTCATCAAGATCATAAATTGAATTTCACTTGTCATTCTACGATGGCGAAGATGAAATTTTATCCTCTAAAATTATAATGCCATATTATCCATATACGATTGCAGTTTCCTACGGGAAGTTTACTTAAATTCGATATGACTCATTTCTTCTATTTACAAAACATCGAACAGATTATCGATTTTAAAAGGGCTATCTTAAAAGTACCGAAAAATAAAATATTTTTAAAAATACTATATCTGAAAATTTATGATAATATTTCATTGTTCTAGATATTAGTTTCAGCCCTCTCAGTATCCATTTTTACTTGTCAGAGTGAATTTTGAGCATCAGTCATTTTGAATCTTGTTAGAGTTGTTGGAGATACATCTTTTACAGCATATTCTATGTCGTTCAAACATAAGAATTACTTTAAAATGTTGAATTTTCATCTGGCAACGTTCTATATTATGAAAGGGGGGGAGGGTATTTTTTTCGCGAAACTTAGACTTTATAATCAAACACTATAATAATAATAATAATAAAAATCTTAGATCAAATAGTTCTGCTTTCAGAGAATATTTGAAGCAATTTTTGCAAGTTATTCAGATTCATCTAATTCTGAGGCAAATATTTTTTTAAACTCAATTACAGGAAAATTATTATCATTTTATCATATAAAATCTGTAACCTTTACTTCCATTTGTTGATATTTCCCGCCAGAATCTTTTTAGAATCACCTGACATTCTAGTATGCAAGTGCTATTTCGTCACTTTATCGTTTCCCACTTTTCAACCTTTTCCTTGGAATTGTTTATAAGCGACTATCGTATATTTATTTGATTTGTCACAAAAAGTTTACAATTCAATGTAAGTAAATAAATTTCAAAATCTTTTCATAGTACACGTAGATAATACGTATAAAAAAAGTTTTGAAATCTATAATGTTATCAAAATTAAACTTTAATGAGTATATTTGAGAATCGAATTATCCAAGTAAAAAACAGAATGTTGTGCTACTTGTTTAAGGTTTTTGTATTGCATGTTTTGATAAATTACTATTTTCAAGATGCAAATTTTTCGATTCGATTATAATAAAATGAGTTTCTATTGAATTTTCAACTAAAAACATTTAATTTCATGGTTGCGGACGATTTTTAATTTATAAATGTTCTTTTTATTAATTATTCTTGCAATGACTGCTTAAACTATACGGGATCATTAAGATGAACAATGTATGAATTTCAGACGTAAACTATCTTGTTTCTAAGAATCTCAACTTTTTGAATGAGTTAATCTGTTTATAATTTTAGAATGAGTAACGCCTGCATATTTATTTCTTTTAACCTACAATAATACGATATTGTAAATACTATCTATACCATCTGCTTTGCATTTCAATTTCTTATATAGGCTTACTATTTTATTGGAAGTGTTAATAAATGTATATAAACAATACTCAAAATATGTTTGAGACTATGTTAATATATCCAAATATTCATTTCGACTAATAAGATTGAATTGCTTTCATTGGAGAGTTCATTCCTTAATATTTGGAAATGGAATTCTGCTTTTGGATGTATGAATTTAATTCAAAAATGTTGAAAAATTGTAATCCATATGCTTTTAAGGATATTCCAGGGGTTTTTAATTCTGAGATTTAGATGTATCTCTTTTTCTGTTGGAATGTCATTTGAACTGCAAGAGTCGCCTTTATTGAAGGGTCCCAAAAGGCATTCTACTGAAATATTCCTGTAAATTTCTTTTGTATCATAATTATGGAAATGCTACAGAAATTTGTAGAGAATTCATTTTTTTCATAATTAATGTTTCATTTGAGAATTTTACTATACTTTCAATATTTAACCGCGATCTAGAAGTCTGATAGGAAAAAAAAATTACAATGTTTTTATAAAAATTTCAAAACATTCTACTTGGAATAAAAAATTCTTGGAAATATCACGTGGTTATAAAAATTTCTGGTTACGACTCATCAGTATCATTTGAATCTGTAGAAATATTTTAAATTCATGACGTAAAAGCATACTCCGTTTTTTTTGGAAGTGGGATTTAAGTATTATCTGAATACCTGAAATGATTTCGTTGAAATTCTACTTTAAGAGTTAATAAACTATTTGAAGAATAAAACTCGTATTTAACGTTTTAATTCAATGATCTAAATTAAAAAATTTTAGTTTTTGTGATCATTCCAAATAATTTAAATACAGAATAAAGTACAGAATAATTTCTGTAATAGAATAATTTCTTAATCTATACTTATAATAAAGCTCTGTGTGTGTGTGTGTGTGTGTGTGTGTGTGTGTGTGTGTGTGTGTGTGTGTGTGTGTGTGTGTGTGTGTGTGTGTGTGTGTGTGTGTGTGTGTGTGTGTGTGTGTGTGTGTGTGTGTGTGTGTTGGCGCTCTACAGGCCAGACCGTTTGACATACAGCTACCAAATTTGGTACATGTATACCTTGGTGGTTGGGAATGTGCACCTGGGGTTTCTTTTTTCGAATTTTTAATTAGAATTTTAATTATTAATTTAAAACTAACTTTCCCGCCAAAAAAATCTTCCATTTTCCCCACCGCCAACTTTTCCGCCAAAAAAATCTTCCATTATCCCCAGCGCCAAACGAGAAAGGCTTCAGTTTTTTTTTCTCCCAACAGTAATGAGGCTAGGGTTAAAATTTTTCGGCGGATTATTTCAATCGGTTCTGTTTATTTTCTTAATGCTTGATGCATTTAAAATTAATCATTGTTAATGAATCAATCTTTCAGATTCATTCTGAAGTACTTTTGAATTAAAATAAAACAGAATAAAGTAAATTAAAAATTTCTAATCCGCATAGCGTTACCCCAACTGGCGTAGAAAAAATCACGTATTTGCGTTACGTAACCGGCGAAGAAAATTCACGCATGCGCATTCTGTTCTGATTGTTGCCATGACAACGTTATCAATGGATGATTTAAATTATTTTTGGGTTAGTTGCATGCTTTTGTAAGTAAATTGTATTTATGTTAGTTATATATTTTTTGTATATGCTTATAGTTTTAAGTACATCGTTTTTAAGTAGTTTTTTTAAAACCTGTTTTCAACCGTTTATTTTAAACGATTCGTTTTATTTTTTTAGTGTTTGATGCATTTAAATTTAAACATTGTTAATTAATCGATCTGCTCATAATGAATCTAAGAAAATTTTGTTGACCAACTCTTGAGATATTACATAAATTTAAAAAGATATTCTTTAGTGCCCATAAAGTTTAAACGCTGAGTGACTCTATTTTCAGTAATCAGATTATAAAAAAATGCTTTGTTTCAGTAAAAAATATTATTATATTAATTGAAGATAAATTCTTTCCACTTTAATTTAAAGCATAAATTCTACGGGTGCTAACAGAAAATGAGAGAGATACATATTACGTTATGACTGAAGGCCTTTATAATATTATGAATGAATTATATGATAATCAAAATTTGAAGTTTTAAAATATTTTGATGAAGAAGCTATTAAAGTAGAAATTGCATAAAATATTTAATTATTAAAATTTTAACGAACATTAAGATTGGCGAACTGGCTGGTCGCCAAAGGCGGCTAGTACAGAATAAAGGAAATTAAAAATTTCTAATCTGTATAGCGTTACCCCAACTGGCGTAGAAAAATTCACGCATTTGCGTTACCGTAACTGGCGTTGAAAATTCACGCATGCGCATTGCTTTCTGATTGTTGACAATATTATCAACGGATGATTCTTGATTTAAATTATTTTTAGGTTAGTTTCATGCTTTTGTAATTAAATTGTATTTATGTTAGTTATATATTATTTGCATATGCTTATAATTTTAAGTAGAACCTCGTTTTTTAAGTAGTTTTTTAAACCTGTTTTCGACCGATTATTTTAAACGATTCATTTTATTTTCTTAGTGTTTGATGCATTTAAAATGAAACATTGTTAATGAATCGATCTGTTCATGATGAATATGAGAAAATTTTGTTGACAAATTCTTGAGATATTACATAAATTAAGAAAGATATTCTTTAGTGCCCATAAAGTTTAAACGCTGAGTGAGTCTGTTTTCAGTAATCATATTATTAAAAAAAATGCTTTGTTTCAGTAAAAAAATATTATTATATTAATTGCAGATTAATCCTTTACACTTTAATTTAAAGCATAAATAAAACGGGAGCTAACAGAAAATTAGAGAGATTCATATTACGTAATAACTGAAGGCCTTTATAATATTATGAGTGAATTATATGACTATCAAAATTTGAAGCTTTAATATTTTGATGAAGAATCTATTAAAATAGGAATAGCGTAAAATATATAATTATTAAAATTATAAAAGAACATTAAGATTGGCGAACCGGCTGGTCGCCAAAGGCGGCTAGTTCATAAATAAAAATAGTAATTGTTGACTTAATTGCAATCAATCGAAATTGCAATTGGTGTTGAATTATTTATCAGTTTTCAATCTTTATGTGTAATTTTTATCGATAAAAAAGAACTTAAAATGTTATCGTTCTCAAAGAAGAATTATTCTCCATTACTTTGCAATAGAGATTCCCTTTAAAATGCAGCTTCGTATTGGAAGAAATACGGTTGATTCGAAGCTGACGAGGTCATAATTAAAACTTTATTTGCCTTACTAAACAAAATTGACTAAAATAAATACAAGAGGAAAAAAAAATTAAAACTAAAGAAATTGTAGTTGGGATTTAATTTTAATATGTTAGTTTAATTATGCACTATTTGAAATAATTAATTAAGAATTCTGATTTTTTAATAATTTTAAAATAATAATTTTAAAAAATAAGTAATTTCAAGTGCTATTAAAAAGTCCTTTGAATACCATATTTAAAAAGAAAAACTTAAAGCAAATAAAACATTTTACATCTAATACGTTTTCATTTTCGTAAAATTCTTTATTGAATTCCATGCACAATAATGAAATGCTTTGAACACAGCAAACAGTGTGTGTGTACACAGCAAATGATATTTTAGTCACACACACACACAAAATGGAATACAAAGAGTTTTTGTTTGGATTGCATTATGAGTTCGAATTTGCTTTGTTTGCATTGTGTATTTTTAACTGTTACTCAATATGAACTCATAAAGCATACACAGCTGCCACGGCCCAAACCAAATATTCGGACCACATATTTAATTAGATTATCCTTTCTTTGCTATCTCTTAATTAGGGATTGCAATACCATTATTCGGTATTTTTTAAATCTTAATACCAGGATACCGGTTTTAATACCGGTATTAGAAAATTTAGAAAAAGAAAGAAAACACAGGTGTTTCTTTGTTTCATTTGCCATTTTTGTTAGAGAGTGTAAATATCACAAAAAATAATTTGTAACTTATAAATTATAACAGTATATAATCACAAAAAAGTAAAGAAACATCTTATTTATTTAAATCACAAGAAAGTGTAAATATCTCTATTCAGTCTGGAGTACTATTACAACTTTTTGAAATCTGATCTTAAAAAACATAATGCATGCTAGTTGGTGGTACTGTTAGCAATGCGCAATATACTTTTTCCAAGTATTTACCTCTAAATCCCTCATCTTCAAATAAATCAATTTCTCGTCGGATGGTTTTGGATATAGCTGATTTCTGTATTGTATTTTGGTTCGTTGAAATTTTTTTATTTATCGCTAATTCTAATTTTTGTTCAAGAGACAATTCCTTTTCACTATCGACAGTAGTGACATCATAATCTTCGATAATTGAACCGAATTCTTCTGTATGTGGATAGGGTTGTGGGTAAAAAGTTTTAAGAAAATTTACTCTAAACTTAATCAGATTTGAATTGGTTATTTTCTTTTCTTCTTTTTCATTTTCATTTTTAAAATCATTATAATTATGTAAATACCGTAAGACATTTTTTTATTTTTTTTTATTTCGGTATGCCTTTTTTCTGTGCGATTTTTCAATGTAATATATAATTAATTCTTCACATACTGATGGGTGTTGTTCTTTCAGTGACTGTAACATGAAATTTATTGTTGCATTAGCTGTTAATAAATTAGAATCTCTCTGACATAATGCCTCAATAGTCAGTTTTATTGGAAGTAGAGCTGATACAGTTCTGGATATTAAGTCGAATTCACTCTCTGAAAAATTAATTTACATTTTTAAGTCGATCATTGCTTTTTGGATTGAATTTCTCAGTTTCAAAAATCGTTCCATCATTTGGAGTAAACTGTTCCAACTTGTTTTAGAATCTAATATTAACATATATTCTGTATTATTTTCAATTAGTATATATTTTAGTAATATGTCATTTTTTATAGGGAAACGTTTCAATATCTCAACAATTTTTCTAACTTTATAAATTATAGGAATTCATTCTTGATGGGTAAATATTTCATTCTTATTAGCAATATCTTCTTCAACAATTACATTGTTATTATCTTCATGGTCAATATCACTCTCACTCATACTCTCTTCAAATTTGGAATCCGAATTTTCTATATCCACATTATTTGAATTCTTCTGTTCTTTCTTTCTTTTTTTTTGATATAATATATCTATTACTCCTAATTGAATTCCATGAGCATAACACAATTGCTGATTTGCACCAATCAACTTTCCAACTTTTTTCATAACTGTTGCTCAATCAGTCGTTATGGATACAATATCTTCTTTCAAGCATAATCCATGTTTCGCTAATTTAGATTTAAGCCATTAATTAGCCAATCAATTTCGCCCGTTAGGGAGACATAAAAACAAAAAACTTATACTATTTTGCTATGTTGGCGATCCCTGAACAAAAAGTGGAGACAATTTAAAAAAATTTTAATAAATACCGAAAAATCGGTATTTAAACTAGTGAATACCGGTATTACAAATTTTTTCAAATGGCTCAAAATGCCGGTATTCGGTATACCGGTATTGCAATCCCTAATTGTAATGTAAAATAAAATTCCGAAAAAAAGAAAATTAATTAAAATTTGTATTACTAAAATCAGCAAAGATTTAATAAAAAGTCATTTTAATAGATTTTGTATTTGTTGATAGATATTATAAGAAATTTTAAAGCAATAAAATATCGCATAATAAAATCTATAATCGAATTCCTTTTATTATTTCCAAAATGAACTGATGCAAAAACATTTTGGCTCATAGATGGCATATACCGGTTGAAAATTGTTCAGAATCTTGGAAAAACTTATTAACTTCTTAGATAAATCTAAAAAGAAGCAATAAAATGTGTTCAGTTTAACAACAGAAATAAAATGTAATCTGTTTAAAAATAGGAATCCAACAAAGAAATTTTCTTTTATAGTGGACAAATATGGAATAAAGCGCATCATTTAGAACCAATATCTTAACAGTAAGATTTGCATCTTCATGGAAAAGCGGATTCAAGCAAGAGGAAGGGGGGGGGGGCAAACAACTAGCGGTGCGGTTTCTCCGAAACATCTCGCATTATAACCAAATAAAGATTTTATATTGTCCTCATCCCCTTGCATATAAAAATTAGATCAAGACCAGGGAGGACACAAGTATATATTCAGAATCCTGCATATGAGAGTTTCATGCTTCGTTAGCGAAAAAAAAAAATAACCCTGAGTATCCATTCTGTCCTTTTCTTTGTCGATCGATTGAACAACAAAATTGGACACAAAACTACAGTTTTAGTTGCAGAATCATAAACTCACTTCAGTTTATCTACGTTGTTGCTTTTCTCAGTCATCGTGTTTACATGCATGCGGATTTGCTGGTCGACAGACGGTCGAACTTGTTCAGATTTGTTTCTAAATTTTATATGAATTTACAGTTCAGCTTGTGTATAAATTTGTGAGATTGTATACAAATTTTACTTTTCCCACTCGCTGCGTTTTGTAAATATGCAGGCAAGTAGACACAAAAAATTCCCTAAAAATGTATTTCGCTCAAAATTTGATAAAAAAAAAAATAATTTACAAATTTGGTGTAAAAACCACATAACAAATTTCATCCATCTAGCTGAAAATGTTTTTGAATTATTGTATTTGTAGACATACAGACAAGCATAATTCAGAATTTGTTTTTCAAACTCGGGGAGGTTGAAAATGTGGTGTTAATTCGTCAAAATCTCGTAGTCGAATTTTTTGGCGATATTTCAGCATTCCTTTTTTTATGCGCCTTATATGTGCCTTATATGAGATAAAAAAGAAAAAAAAGTCGCATAATAAGTTCAAGTGAAAAAAATCACAATAATCTATTCTGTGCGTTGCACGTACTCTTTAAAGCTTTTAGACATCTGACTCCTGTTAATATATATAATGTGGCCCAAACTCGTATGAAAATTATTTTTAAATCGCATTTTTCAACATGGAAAATCGGACTGTTGTTTTAACATTGTTATGATTTGGAAGGATTATTTGTATAGGTGTTATTCTTATTAACCGATCTCAGTTTGTGGTGAAAGTTTATAAGCCAGTTAACAACTACGTTGCATGAGCAATTGCTTTTGTATCATGGTCATGTTACTGGACTGCAAACCACAAGGTCCCAGGTTCTACCCTCACTCATACCAATCCGCCACATTGGTGACCCGGACGTGATTTCAACAGACTGCGAACCACAAGGTCCCAGGTTCTCATACTAATCCGTCACTCATACCAATCCGCCACAAGTTAAAAAAAGCATCCCTCGTATCGACTTTCTTTGCTTTCACATCCCGAATTAATTTCATAACTGAGCTATTTATAAGATTAGCATATGCAAGCGCAAATTACGATGCAAGGTTAGAATATTAAATTAGGTTCAATCGGTCTGCTATATATATATATATATAATATAATATTATATTTATTCACATCTGAAAATTTAATGAATTTTATGTAAAGTTAAAAGATGATTAGTAATTAAGTGATATAAAGATAAACTCTCTTATTTTAATAAGAAATATAGCAAAATCTTGTTATACGAAATTCGGTAAAATCCTAGAAGGACCCACCTGTTGGCGACTTATTTGAAATCTCGCCAAGTTGACTACTAATTGAATATTTATTATTATTTTTCAATTAAGAAATGATACTTGAAGGCCAGAAATAATAATAAATAAAATATAATAAAAAATAAATATAATAAATAAAAAATATAATAAATAAATAAATAATAAAATAAATATAATAAAAAATAAAATAAAAATAAAGAAATCCGTCTAGGTTGCCACATTGGCAAGGTTATCACCACTCGTTTGGCAAGAATTCAAAAAAGCGCCAAGTTGTGGGCTGTGCTAGTATCCACTCCGAAATTCAATTGCGTAGTTATTAAAACAAAACAAAAAATTCAGCCATTAATCCCGAATTTCCTTTATTTATTTATTTGTCTAACATATGAATTTGATCTGAACTGAAATGTTGTGTTTTATTAAATTTTAATAATTATTAGAACGCATTATATTTCCTAATTAAGTTTAAAATATCGTGAACTTGAAAAACGATTTTTTATCGAGCACAAAAATTCTTCATAAAATGAAATGCAGAAAGATATTTTGGCCACGTGTTTTAAAACAAATTTCGCCAAACAGACGAGAATCTAGCTCAGAAGTTTGTTCTACATTCAAATAGGTGATAAACATATAATTTGATTAAAAAAACATTTATGCAAAAAAACCAGACGGATATTAGAAATTATTCTTTGAAAACATCACTCGTTCCCGATTGGATAATATGTGATGCATATTTCATTATGTTTTATCATCCTTGAAAACCATTTGCTGAATTTGTAAAGAAGTTTCTGGAAACTATGACGTCAAAATTCTGATTAACATATTGTCTGCGCATTACACTTTGCTTTGGCGTTTTTAATCATTTTGTTATGTCGTGGTGGTGGGAGAAGTGTCACAGATATTCGTTTATTAGATTCCGATTCAATTTCCAGTTGCTATACGATTCTTTTCAAGAATTTTTAATTTCCTAAGGATTGCAAGAAATATGCCTTTAATTATCAATTGAAACAATCAAGAGACATCAAGATTAATTTAATCTTCTGTGGATTTCGCTAAAATATCGGACAAAGAAAAAAAAATAGCATCTCCGAACTTCTAAATTACCGGCCATCTTGACGCTCTCTTGCATGCGTATTTGGTAAGTTTTAACATTTTTCTTGTCTTAGTTCTTTGATGGCTGCTATAACACTTCTTATTTTGCGATTTTTTTTATAAATATCGGATCAAATAAGACTAAAAATAAGACTAAAAAAATAAGACTAAATAAGACTAAAAATGTGTAATTAATAGGTATTGGAGAAAATTGAAGTTATTCTTGCATGGACAATAAAGACTGGACGTCTTTCAAGGAAAGACATTAAGCGTATTATGTTAAAACCCATGTTTGATTACTTTTATTATTAAAAATTGAATGTAACAAAATTAATTTAAATGTAGTAATTTTATAATTATTGGAAATAATCATAATTTGAAATAAAATATTTATCGTTAGAGATGAAAATCATCCAGTTTTATTGATGCATTTATTTTATTGTATTTATATGCACGCCATTAGATATTTAATTTGAAATACTTTATACTTGACATGATATGCTGATTATTTGTGATTATATACAATTACTGTATCAAAAATCGTGTTAAGCTGTTTTAAAATTTCTCAATAATGTTTAGAAAAAAGAAAAAAATATGGTATTTTTTTAAATGGCTCTCTTTGAATCTTCAAAGATAGGTGAAATATTGTCATTTATTTTTCATTAAATTATTGTTCCATAATTTTCTGTTAATTTATCAGTTTTCAAAAATCCTGAAGTCGTGATGTTTAGTTTTACTTTGTCGCCTTTTCTGATATACATTATACTTTCATATTCGAGAGCATACTTGTGATTAAAGACAAGCGCTCTTGTAACACAGTATTGACGATAATAATTAAATTCCATTTAACGCAAATTTTCATATCCGAGTACCTCAGATGAAAAATAAAACGATTACCATTCAATACTATGAGTGAATGGCTGTTTTTATTATTTTCAGAATCGTTTTTATCTTATAATTATATAAAAATCTATTTTGATGTTTAGTTTCTTTAAAAAATATATGTAATCGGGATATAATTACATTTTAAAGATATCTTGGTTATTTTTTAAACTGTACGAAATTTGTGTAATTTGTCCTACGAAATTAAAATAACCTGAAAATTGTGTGTCAGACTATTAGTAATTTTTAGGGGGGGGGAAAAGTCGGAAGATTCGCATTGTAGAATCTCTTACGGCAAATATTAATGCATTTAATATTTATACTCGTATCATCATAAATGACAAAATATGAAATTTTATTAAAAAAATTAATCAAATTTTGGCGTTGTGAAATGCATTTTGATCTCAGGCGACACATTTGAATTCTTTTTCGTAATGTTTTTTCTTTTATGTAATAATTCAAAATATTTTGTTTATTATTCGTTTTATTGTTCAATTAGTCATACTTATTTTATTTCTTAGTATTTGTTGCCAGGTCTCAATATGCTATGAATTTTTTTTTTTCGTTTTTGCCTGTGTAATGTCAGTGTATAAAAATATACAGGCCAATTAATCTGTATATGTATTTGAAATTGGTGAATTATACATTTTCTTTTTCTGTCCTCCCCCCCTTATTGTATTTTGAAATGGAATTGAAATTGAGTTTTATAGCACCTTTAGAATACCAAAAGCATATTTGTTTAGATTGTTATGTAAGTATATTGAATTGAAAAATTTGCAGTGAGATGGAATACCAAAAAGTAGTAGGTAGGCTGAGTAGTTTCATTTAGAACATTATGAAATTATTCACTAAAGATTTGTAATTCATTAGAATTTCTCAAAATACATTTCTGTAGATTTCGGTACAATCGGCTGGATGAATCATTTTTCTGTTGGTTAATTAAAATGAATAATTAAAAAGTGTAATGGAATATGAAAGATAATCAGTATGTCTAAAGCAATCGTTTGCATATATATGTGTGCAAATGTAGCATCTAATTATATGTGAATTACAATTCAAAGGTTTCTAAGAATTTCCACCATAAAAGATAACATATTCTTGATGAATAAACTATATATTTGCATAACAAACTTTACTCATGTCATCGGTATACAGCTAAAATAATTGTAGAAGGGAAAAGGCCATCTCTATTACAGTATAAAATGTTCTTGTGAATTTGTAACATTTTTTGCATGCCGAGAATTTATTGATATTTGCTGTTTTCCCTTATACAGATATTTTATGACAAGAACATCTCATTTTCCTTCTCTGTTAATGGGATCACTTTTAGCCAAATATCTGCAGGTCGCAGAATTGAAAAATATTATGGGTTAGAATACCATTTTTCGTGACTATATGTAAACCAGCGACCATTAAATGCAACATCTATTGCATACAACGTCTCTTACGAAAAATTACTTTATTGGATAGTGATATAAATTTTACAACTTAAGTAGATAATCGTTTTAGTAATTTACTTTTATTTCGATTTCCAAGTTACGAAAATGACTAGAAACTTATTTGGCTTTTAGAATCAACTTCTACTATTGATTGATGTGAATGAATCAAATGCATGTTTATACTTGACCTCTTTAAATGACCAGATTTTTAAAACAATCTGTAATGAAACGGCTCATATGAAACTGAATGACGTCTTTATTTTAAATTGTTTATTCAGAATCTTAAATGGATGTTGTACGCGAGTTTTACGTTGTCACTAGAAATGATATTCGAAACTTTAATATTTTCCCAATTTTGCGACATGGGATGAAGTGAAGAATAGTGTGCCCCTAAGTTTGTCGCCAATATGGCCATCCATTGGAACGCTCTTCCAGCAACCCTAATGCTGTTTTTATTACTTTTTGCAATGGTCGAGTTGTACATGAACTACAACTATATTTTGAAAAATGCCAAATTAAAAATATTAAAGAAATATCGATTAACGATTTTAATTTTGTTTTTTATTATAATTAAAAGTTTATTAAAGTTAAGCTTATAATTAAAAGTTATTTTCTTTTTTTTTAAATGTGAATATGAACAGAAAATATTTATTCTTTTGCAATTTTTAATTGTCAGTATGCGCTTTAAAAAATCGTCTGAATTCTCACTTTAAAAGAACAGCTGCAATATAATTCTTCGCAGTTCTAGTAATTCTTTTGGTGTTCTAACGGTTGGTTCCCTTCATAATTTATGACGGCAATTGTGCAAGAATGGATGTCGAGTAAATGGGATGGAAGACAGTATTTCGAACCTGCAGAGTGGATGAAGGGGAGCAAAATATATATATAATTAAGATTTAATGAAGTTCGGAAAGGATGCTTGTCTGAAATTTTATATGGAGAATGGTTTGATATCGAACCGACAGAGTGGATGAAGGGTGAGTGGAATATATTTTTGCGAGTTGAAAAGGATATTTGTTTGACATTTTGTATGGAGAATGTTCCGATTACTTTTTTCTCCATTCTTTTCTTTTGGTTATGTACTGTTCCTGTTATCCTCACAGTCCTTTTGTTCATTGTGCTAGTGAAGCTACTAGGTTCCCGCTGCTAGCGAAGCCGTAGGATGTTTTTATAAATTAAAATACTCTCCGGGGCCTTCTACAGATCTGTGGAAGGCACCGGGCAGTCTGCAAAAAATACTTATCACTAAAACGTCCTAATTATATTGCGGGAAATGGTAACCGTAACTGTTCCGCGGAAGTATGTTTATTTTGTCCGCCATATTTATTGGCGACTTGGTATTGTTGGCTCAGCAAGGGGCACACTTTTACCGCGACTTGTTTTCTGGAACAAAGTATTCATAATTTTTTTACAATATTTGTTTTTGAAAGTAATTTCTCAGTGGACTTCTAAAAAGCTTCGTTTTAGTGGAGTAGTGCATCAAAATGTCAAGTATAATGTAGACATGTAAGTAAAAGGAGACATGTAAACAGCCCCACGAATTTGATTAAATAAAGGCATTTGTTGTATAAGCAGATTTTATTAATTCATAAATTTTACAGGTAAAATTACTTCGTTTCGAATTAAAATTTAAAAATAAAAGCTTAATAACTTGATTTCATTTATTGCAGTACAACTTTCTTTTTGTCCTACATTTGAATATTACCCCTTATTCGCATACATAAGTAAGCAATTTATTGAAATGTCGTTTTTAAAGCTTTAAGTTTAATGAATTCGCTTTCTCAATTTTCATTATACACAGAGTATGATTGACTATTTACCAATGCAACTGAGATTAAATACTTCAGTAAATAGCTGCGTTTTTTAAAATCATATTTCGATTAATTCGGCAAATTTTTTTAATCATTTCTATCAGCTGAAATATTCTGTTTGTACTTTTTCTTAAAAACTTTCAAGATTTCCAAAATAGATGTTAAATGTAAAAGACCGAATGGTTGAAATTATTTAGAACAATAGTCTGCAGTTGCCTCATTTATTTAGTCTTTTTTGTAATCTCTTCCAGCAGCTGCATTGGCAAAAGTAATTCCAACGCCTACTAATCGTAACATTTCTTGACGGAAAGTTTGGCTTGAATCTCATGAATAATAATAGTCAAAACTTCTGCAAATCGAACCCCTTTTTTTTCATCTGCGCCAGTCAAATTGTTTTCAAAAAAAGTTGGCCTGAGATAAATAGCGATGGGATCTGCCGATTAGAAGTTTCATGAAATTATATTTACTGTATACAAACCTCGCGCAGATGAATCAAGGAAGGGGACAATTAAGTCATAAAAATACAAGCGAAACTATGTATTAAAGTGAGTATTTATGCATTACTTTTGCCCAATCCAGAATTCGCCCTTTTCTGTAAGTATACGACATGTTATGACTAATATTGCTTAGGAGCAGCATACAGAAGTCAAAATTGAACTTTACTCGGACAATTTTTCAATCTAGCTAGGAGTTGTTTTGTCTTTCATATTTCATACAATGACATTGGGGTGGCACCTGGAGTTTTCTGGCTGCCCGCTATGTTCTTCCCTTTTTTTATTCAGAACAGCAGATGTTATTTGAAGAGCAGTGCGAAATCTTTTGACGTTTATTTCGCTTTCAAGTCGCGAGCGTTCATATTCGTACGTAACATGGATACGTTAGTATAAAATTCCCCGATATTGTGTTTTGTTCGTCTTAGCATGCATTGTCGCAGTATGTAAAAATTCATGAACATTAATTTAGACCAGATTTCCATAAGTATATGGATAATTCTAGGATCAAGGCACGTTTTTCAGAGATGAGGTTTGAGCTAAATCCGAAAAATAATTTTAAAAAATTCCCAAATCCTCAGTGCAAAGAAAAGACTGAAATTTTTTCGAAAATCGAAAATCGCCTGTAAGTGATTGCATTATGTAATTTATTCTTTTAAAAATAAATTTCATATTTTGTTTAATTTTTGTCAGTATTTTGTTTAACTTAATTTTTTTTTAAAAGAACAAAAGGACGTTTGTTTTTGGAAAGTTTTAAGTATTTATGGAAGTACGCATCTTTATATAAAATGTATTGTAATTTTTTTTTTTTTTTTACATCTGTGTCAAATTTAAATAACCTACATTTTTGAAAATAAAAATCTGTTATTTGAAAAAAAAGTACTTTAAGTAATAGTAAAAAAACAAAATTACAGATGTATCATTAAACGCATAATATATACAGTTTTGATTTTTTTTTTTTTTTTTTATGAGACGTTCAGTTTACCACTTTTGATTTTGTTAGCGTGCAATTTATCATTTTTAAAAACTTAGACATGCAGCTAACCTGTACCCTATTTGTCATGCTTTACTTTATTTCTTTTATGGGTTGATATTTTTTTGTTCGTTTTCAGTTTTAAGTTATTTTATATTAACTTTCAGACTTTTTTTTTATTCCGGTTTATGGTAAAGGAATTTGATAAAATATCGCATTGAAATATTCGATCGTTTTAAATGTTATATTAAAGTAAATGCAAAAGAGGACTGACTGCAAATGAAACTTAATGAAAATAGAATAGTTTTGTAAAAATAGATTAATTAATTTCTGGATGATTTTTAAGTATGTGACTTAGGACTGCAGGTTCGAAATGAGATTCCAACCAACATCCTATGTATTTAGTAGTAGAATTCCGGATTAGGCCGGTGGACTGAGATGGCAGTTTTAACTCCTTGACGTACGAATTTATTTAGCTAATTAGAGGAGGCATATCCTACCTGGGACAGTAGTTATTTTAATTCTTATAATAATATAAGAAGCTTTGACATATGGGAGCAATTTTAGGGGATTTTTGCATTTTAAATCTATTACTTCAACTTAATTATGGATTTAAAATTAAAAATTCAGTAATTCCATGCGAAAATAAGATGCGTCATTAAAGGGGTTTATTAAAACGATTTTATTTGCCTAGCTGCTAAATTAGTTAAATAATACAAATTCTTTAGAACATAAATGACAGTTATTAATTCCTTCACAAATAGAACTGCTCTGTTTTCTATTTGCTTCATTGTGCTTAATTTGTTTTTCTAATATTCGTAAAGAACTGGGCATCTGCTTGAATAACGTTTATTTCCAAATGTTTTCATAATTAAAATAAACATAAAATTACATTTTCATAGAATGAGTGAAGCAAAAATAAGTGTTAAAATGTTAAACTAAATTGATCTTTTGATTTTGTCTAAAACTATGAAACGAGAGAACCATAGCAATTTGTATCCATTTTTCTCCGTTGTTTTTTCTTCAGTATTGTATTGAAAATAGTTGCCACTTCTTAAATGTTTTTAGTTTTATTCATGTATTTTATAATTTTTATTTTTATAAATGTTTTTTAATACTTATACCCAGTCACTGACATTTGTGTTTTTTTTAATAAAACGTATACTTTCAGTCAAGTGGCATTATTTTGACTCGTCATTTCATCCATTCATCTCTACATCAATGTAAGTTTTATTCAAATTTCAATTTTTTTTTTTTTGTGATGGATTGGCCAAATATATAAGTGCACTTCACTAATAAAAAAAATTATTTCAAGTAGTTACTATATAAAAAAACATTTACTAGTATCTACCGAAATGAGAAGGCGGTATCGGTTTTGTTTTGAGGAATTTTCTTACGCAAGAGTCTGCTGAAATCGTTGTTGCCTAATTGCACTAAAAAGCTTTAGATAGGCGGATAACATGTTGGAGGTCCAATTCCGACCGAAAGTTATTTGTAAATTTAGAAGTATGGCCTTATAAAAGGCCTTAGATGGCGTACTCTATTCTTAAATATAAAATTGTCTTGTTTATGTAGCGTGCAAAATTTTTAATTGATTTTCTAGGGTCATAATTATGTGGTCCAATTGCAATAATCATCTGATTTAACAATGAATTAAAAATGCAATAGATAAATCGGCTACGAGTTTGAAATTTTCTCATTCTCTAATATGTAGGGGTGATTTCTCTCCTTTAACAGCATTAATACTAGACCTTGGGTAGGATTAGACCTGCCACGTGTGTTTAATGTCTTTATTCCCAGGATTCGTTTATGGGCGTTTTGTGATTCGTCGTATAATGAATAAACCCGAGTATGCATTTTAGATGGCTTTTATTTAGACGTTTGAAACTACACTTTGACACAGAATTACAAGGTCATATACCAAATTTAATTTATATAGATTATTTTTTGAGTTATTGCGTGAGAATGTACCAAAAGACGGTCAAGCATTAAACAGGGTTCAGTCGAAATCGAGTACGGATCTGCACTGTAAGAGCGCTAATTATGTATCAGATTCGATATATGGAACTCGCTAAATTTTATAATTGTTTCTTTGTCCTCAAACTTCAGTTAACGGATTTTGAATAAAAGTTGATATAAATTAATAAACTTGATTCACAAACTTCAAGCGAAATTTTTTTTCTTCTGGCTCTAAGTATTTTTGAGTTATACGAGTTCAAAAAGGATTTCATCGGACTAGAAGCATTAAATGTGGGGGATTCGTCAAAATTTCGAGCATGAACTTTCTAATAATTGCAATATATTCTCTTTGCTTACTTCTTATTCAAGAATGTAAAAAAATTGATTGGTACGATTTCTGTTGCTGTTAAATACATAATATTTTTAAAATTCGATAATTTGTGGAATTTTTTGAATCAATTTGATATTTGGCTCCAATTCATGAGCATTTAGTGATTACTTGGCTTGGAACCATTTCTACTATTTATGAAAGTCAAATCGTTGTCAGACTGTATCAAAGTATCGGACTCCGAAACGGAGAATAGAATTATTTTGGAATGCAATAGGTAAATAGTTTTGGAAAAACTGACAGATTTTGTTAGAACCCAAAGACGAATTAAAAGCATAAGCAAAAATATACTCGCATATTTTAAAATTTTGTTTCTTGGTAAAGCTTGTAACATTTTTCCTCTTGTTTAATGCAAATCATTGTGTCCCATTTATCAAAATTCTTTCTGAATTTATTATTAAGGGGAATTTCGGAGAATATGAAATAAATGGCGGATAATCCATCTAAATATTCAAAACATTGCTACTTCTGTTTTAATTATGACTTAATTTTATTGTTTTTTTTACATTATCATATAAATATTAAATATAATTTATATTTGCATATTTAATAGTTTTTATATTTTTTCTATTGTTTCTATATTTTAGCCAAGATACTTAGATGATATTTTACTGAAAACAATAGGGGTTTTTTGTTTATTAGTGTATTTTGTAATTTTGCATTTCTAAAGTTTTTGATTAGATGATTAAAAAAAATGTTATTAAATCACTAGTTTCAAATGACAATATTTATTCTAGACTGTTCTCTAGCACTTTCTGTAATTATGCATTCTTTTAAAAGAAAGAATAATTAGTTTATATCTAGTACGCAACATAGTTTTTCACGTAATTTGATCGTTTCTTAGTATGATTTTAGTCTCGCAAAATTTCGCTGCTAGTTATAATGTCTCAATTATTTTCAATTGTCTTATCGTAAATATGCCTTTATTTGGCAGTGAATTTTAATTATGAAGTGAATAATTACAAAATTTTATATAAAAGAAGGTAAGTAGTTACATACTGTGTAAGCTTCCTAGACTGTACGAAAGCAGTTTATACCGTCATGTGAGTATTTTGAATTACAGCTTTAATTGTGGATATATGCCTTTTGCATTTCTATGGCCACTGTGATAAATAAGCGTCATTCACAGATTCTAATTCTCTTAGTTGTTAAAAAATACCATCGACTAAAGCCAAACCAAGTCCTCTAAAATACATTATATTCATTATTTTTCTTTATATTGTTGAATTCCCGGATTGCCTTTCATTTGGCGCATTTTTTTCTCTATTCGTCATTGGTGATAAAGCAAATTCATGCTATTTAAGCATTTATATTCTTTACCAAGACATTCATAGATTTCACGCATATTTTCTTTTGTGAAATCGGGTATTTCTCGGTATTCTGTTTCATTTCGGTTCGAATTGTTTCCATCGAGTCTCGGTCTTTTAATATTGGGTTGAATAATGATGCATTATTAAAATTGGTATATTTTGGAATAATTTATTTCTATTTTTTGAATAGAGAGGTTAAACTATTGCATTAGACTGTAAGCTGATCAATTAGAAACGTGCTTTTTTTTTTTTTTTACGAATTTGATAGAAATTCCATGAACTATTAAAATATATTGATAGTGTATCAAGTACAAAGTCAATTCTTATCCGTTTCCTTACATTCACATTAATCTTGGATAAATTTACAAAAATGGAGCCTCCGCTTAAATAATACAAACGTCAAGGCCACACAGTCGTGGTTTATTATAAATAATTAAAAATAACACCTTCACAAAGCTGCTAAAATAAAAATGTAACCTAAAATAAAGCATTAATATTCTAAGCTAAAAATATGAGGTTAGCTAATTTATTGAATTGGAACGCCCATGCTTAGGGACACAAGAAGTTTAAATTCGTCACTGGAATAATGAGTCATATTAAAAGGTTTCAGATATTAAATGTAAAAGTTAATTTATATGTGAAGATCATACATAAAGGACATCATTAAAATCACATGTTCTAAAAACTGTGTGAATTTGGGGTTCGAGGAATCTTCTGTTAATAATAAAAAGATCAGATAAAAAAACTAATTTGTACTTAAAAATAATAAAAAGATGCATTTTGCTTAAAAATGTTTTTTGCTTTCATTTACAGTCATTATTAAACTGGAAAAACTTAAGGGAGTTTTCTAAATTTGACTTTAAAAAAACAATTAAACATAGTCATTTTTTATGTTAACTATTTTATAGTAAAAGGACAATTCAGGATTCTTATTAAGTATAGAAACAAATAATAGATGCAAATGTAATCTTCGGATAGAATTCAGGACAATCGTAGGCGTCTTCTCTCTAAATTGTCCCAATTTATATTTTTTAAAAATATCTTTCGAGCAATAAGCAAACTCGGATATCGCCAGTAGATAGTTCTGCTTTACAGTTATTTCTTTGAGAAATTTTAATAATTGATGTGATTGAATTACTAAACTTTTTTTCTGTTTAGTTAACCTAGAAAATCTATTAAAGAATTATTTTATCATCGATGGTTCAAGATTTCTAATCAGTAATAATTTTTGCTCTTGAGCCTGCTCAGATCCCAAGCGTTTCTCCTAATTTTTGTTAGCATGCTATAAATTTGAGCAAATTTATTTTAAAGCGATTTTTAGAAAAACTTCTTTATTGTAGGAAAGGGAAATCTAAATAGTTATTCTTTATATTGACTAGAGACTTTTAGTTAATCCGCAGTGTCATTAATTTTGGTTTATTTGACAAGATTATCTGTCAAATTTTGAAGCCACCTTTTGAATAGTTTTATTTGAAACGTCCGATTTATTGTCTTCCTCCTCTTGATATTTCATAATAAAATGTGCTTTTAACTCGTAGCATTTTCAAACCTGCCGAAATTTAGATAAGGAAAAAGTGTTCTTACCTTAAAAATGTTCCATGCTCCAAGCACGGAACGACGCTAACACACCTACCTAAAACAATTTCGTAACTAAATATTTTTTCGGAATTTTCGAACACTTAAACAAAAGTTTAGAGATAATTTGAAAATTGGTATTTCCAATGATTTTAAGAGTATCAAGTTCCCTACAGATTTGACCTAACAATTTAAAAATTTTAATCTCTAAATATTTTTAATTCGAAATATATCGCCACTTGCATTTAATTTTTGGACCCTGTTTTCCTCAAATAGTGAATGAAAGTATCTCAATCTGCGTTGCCTTTTAAATGTCTTAATCCTTTCTCCTGTTAAAAAGAAAAAATAAATTTAAATGCAAGAATTTCACATTTAAGTCTCTATTACTGAAAATAATAGTCGAGTTTGAGAACTGTTTAAAATTCTTTTCAACATATTCTTTTGAAAACTGTAGATCCGTTTTACATAAGCTTTAAGAAATCTTTTGTATTCCTTTTTGTTTGTGAAATTTTGCTAGTTTCAAAAGTTATCCTTTTGATCGAAGTGCAGGCTAAAAAAGTGCCATGCATTAGTTATCTCAAAGAAGTTGCAAGTTTTTTAGTAAACTGAATTAAAACAGTTGGATTAATCTTTTGCTCAAGTGTCACTTGTGCTTGAATATTTTGAGCTCATAAAAATAAAATTTATAAACTACAAATAAATCATTCATAGATGATATACTTCGTTAAAAAATATTCAAATTTTCCAAGGCTCACTTTTTAACTATAAAATTTTTAACTCTGTAATCTAAATAGAATGCTCAGAAATCTCAACTATTAGCATCTATCGTAAACGGTATATAATTTTTACAGGCAATTTTATCGGTAAATTATTTGTATAAGCTACGAAAGGGGGAAATAAACATATGCTTTAAAGAAATGACTGCGGTGTCTTTCGATACGCAGAGGGTAATATCAATGTTAATAAATATCGGAAAATTCGCAAAAATAAATAAGGAACTTGATTCGCTAGTGAAGAAGTAATTTGATGCCAAAAATGGTTTAATCGAATGAATGCTTAAATGAATGAATGAATGAATGAAGAACGATTAATTACTCCTCTCCCCCCCCCCATCAAAACGACTCTTAGTATAGGAATTTGTTTAAGACAGTTAAGACTGAAATTAATTAATCTAAATCTGAAGTTATATTTTTGTGTATGATGAAAATCATACTTAGAATTATGAGCTAACATTTAGTGAATATAGCAATATAGCTTCAAAATAAGCAGTAATTCAGCAGAAAATAACATAAAAATGCACAAATGAACAAAAAAATAACTATTTTAAATTTATAGATGCCCAAGCACAATATAAACCACTCAAATTATTTGAATAATTATACTTTATAATTTGTATAAATATTAGTAATTGTATACTATAAGCAGACCTTCTAAAAATTTTCAATTTAGGATTAGTTGATCGGAAACAGGGAAGAGATTGTAAATGTCTATCCACGGGAAATGATTGTATAAAAACATTTTCGAAACTGATTTGCTCAATTTCTGTAGTTTTAGGATTCACATTTTCACCCAGTGGCCATCGGAATGCAAAAGGTTTACTGTGCAATAGTGTCAATATATTTGTAGTGGAATCTCATTTAAAGATATATGTAATGCAAATGTGTATTTTTAACGTATTTATTTAACTACACATGAGTAACTAAAAGGAAATTCTTCCTCTAATCAATGTAACGCTCCTACCCGTGGCGCGCTGCTGTTGTTCTCGTTTCATTGGAGCGATTCATTCGACGTGACAGTCCTCGAGAAAGAACAAACCGATCCCTAAGTGTTAATCAAGCATGAACTTCTATTTCTGCAACGCGTTTTATCTAGTGGGAAGGGCTGAAAATTTGAGATTACACAAAGGTGGAACGTATTTGAATCTCGTATTTTTGCAAGACATTGGGCTACAGTCTTGGATCAGAATTTGGAACCCATTTTAACTCATTCACTGCTAGATATGTTAATGTTTTTCTAATGTCCAGTCACCTGAGAATTATCGAAAATAATGCATTCTGCGAAATCCTCTCTTTACTTGAATTTCGCGTAGGTTGGATTTGTGTCCGAAATGAAAATGCGAACTTTTCTCATTTAATTTCACTGAGGATAAATTTGGTTTCTATTGGGGGGAAAATTAGCCTGTAAAGTGTTGATCCTTTAATGAATTTCATGTTATAGTTAAGCTACATGTAAATTTGTTGATCGTTTAAAATGCATATAAAAGATATGTACAGAAAAATGAACAATATTCCTTATTAACAAATAGCCGTGAATTTAAGGCACGTTTTAGGATGAAATGTCTTTTCTCCAACACTCAAAATTTAGGAAGGAATCGAATGAATATAACAGCTTAAAGTAATTTTTTTTCTTATACGATTGATTTTTAATACTCTATTTTATTTTGATTTTTTTTATTATGTATGTATATACGATACGTAAAGTTGTATCCCTTAAATTAGCTTAAGAGTTGCTTAGGAAGAAACGAGTTATTCTTTTTCCAACTGTTCTCGTATTAGCGGCGTATTTTTTTCTTCTCCTATTCAGTTTAAAAAATAAAGCAAATCTAGCTGCACAGAACTCGGCCTCGAAAAATTTAACATAGCAGGGATTTGAATTTCAAAACCGATAGACATGTTTTTCTTCTGTATTGTTATCTACGACATTTATTACTAGAACTACTAATATCACTGCTAAATTTATTCATGCAATTAAAGGAATAACTATTTGAAAAAGTATTCGAATATCTTGATTAATTAAACTGAGAATTCAAAAGCAAAATTCAAAGAAATTCATGGGACTTGTAATAAAATTAACTCGAGAGGGCAACTCTTTCGAACTCGCAAGAAAGGTTTTGGTTTTGAGAAACCTATAAAAGCTATCGAATTTTCGATTTGTATAAGCTCAGTGTTATTCGTGTATATTTAGTAATTAAATAATATTGACTGTCCCAGAATAAAAAAAAATATCATACAGTGTCAAGAAGATCTAAAAGTGTCATGTAAACAAAATTACCTTGCAACACAATATTATCATAGGATGTAATGTCTTTAGTAAATATATCAATCGTGAAAAGGTTTGACTTCATAAGTTTTTTTTATTGCGCATTCAGGCTCATGCTCGACACCCGCTTTTAAATCATGTGATTAATGTAAACAAAAAATAGTACAATGGGAATAAACTCAACGGAAGCCACAGCGATGTGGCGATTTGCGTGAAGCTGTCTAATTTGATGACGCATTTTTTGCATGGCACCCATGATCGACAGGAAAGGTAATGTTAAGGAGGCACACCGGTCCTTAAAGAAAAGGAAGAAAACAACGCAATTTTGCTTCTGGAAATTTTCTCGATAAAAAAATAATTGAAATACAAATAATTATTACATCTGAGAACAAATTATAGACTGAAAGGATGGTTCGTTGAATGCATTCCTTCTGCTTTATATACATGAGAAACTAAAGACACGTTGAAACTGAACTTTGACGAGTACAATTAAAAAGTATACGACAGCAAAACCTTTTTACCTATCCTTGTTTTGGAAGATCTTATTTTACCATTTAGGAAAACACATAGCTCAATCATTCTGAAGTTTGGTTCAGTCCATCTCTGCCCTCCATAAAATATTTTTAGTTCATGAAATAGTCAACTGATTTCTTGCTAAGCAGTTGCGTTTCTTCTAAGCAGTTTCCTGATGAACTGAATACTGATCGGAAAAGACTGCCTAGTTGTTTGGTTATTATAAAAATAAAAATAATAATTAAGATTATTTTTTTCCGACACTCTATGAACCTTTTGTATGTGTACTTTTGGTTCGTGAAAAGCAGAAGTAAAAACTTGGTTAAACCCAACAGTAGCAGTGAATGAGTTAAAATTGGAATTTCTTTTACAGTTTCATGCTAGTTGTTGATTCTTAAGAAACATCTGGTATTTGAAAATTTTACCTCAATTCTTAGCGCAGCTCTCTGTAGCATCCAAACCATTATTCCAAAGCGGATGAATTCTTTCTTTGAATGACGTACAATTCTTACATAAGAATTGAATAAATGTAATCTTTCCATTACATCAGTTCATTGCAATATTCACTGATGTCTAGACATTCAGATACAAGACTTTGAAGATGTATTACATCGCTTAGAATAAATTTACATCTAAAAATCAAAAGTTAGCACATTCAATAATTAAGTTAATAGTTGCTTATTAAAATAGTTAACAAGATCCAATTATTGAAGTCAAGAAAAATGATGGATTTATTTGGCGAAAATAGGCAGTTGTGTGGTGCAAATTTTTTAAATGTATATCGAGTTATAAATCTGTCCAGTTTAAATCTTAGTCGAGTTCCGTACAGGGATGACATGACATGAAGACATGAGATGAAGTTCTTAAGAATATTTCGATCTAAAAGAACAATGTCGTAAACCGTAAAAAATTGCGATGAAGAGAAATTATCGCTATAGTACAATAAAATTCTGTCTGAACTTTCACTATGTAATATTATGCAGAATATTGTCACAGTGAAGGCCTGTTTACGAATTCAAACTGAAAGAAAACCAAATTTAGAACTAATTTGAAAGACAAAAATGAAACAAAATCATAAATAACCAATTTGCTAATAAAAAAAAAAATCAATGATTTTGAAAGAAAATTTGAAAAATACCTGGCAAGTTAAAAATGTAAATACAGAAAAAATCGAACACTGAATCGTAAGTCTTTGATGTTCTTTGCAAAAACAAAAAAAAGTATCAAATTTTCAAAAATTCCGATTATGTCGTCTCTGTAGCGTTTTAAAAGCCTAAAGACAAGTTTGATTCAGGAATGATAGGTGTATTCTGATCAAGACTGTAGTTCATACACACTGTTTGCTTTAGTGATTGTACAACTGACATTTTATTTTTGTTTTTTGTACTGAAAAATTTCTGGCCTGCTCTAGTAGTTTTTCATTTAATCAAGTATTTTGGGGAATAATTTTACTAAAACCAATGATTGATGCCGATGCATGCGCTCTTCTGGAAATGTTAATTCAAACAATGGAGTTCATTCGGACTCTTTATGAAACCGAATTCCCAAATATTCTTCTATCTTGGTTTGAATTATTTTGCTTAAATAGAAAATACATTATTAATCTAATTGGTTAGTTTTTATTCGAAGAATTTCGATTAATATTTTTGTTGGAAATCCCTAAAGTTGCTTTTTCCGAATTTGAAGGTGGCATATGTTTTTCGACAAAATATTAAGTCTCGCCGTTGGCTTCTGTAGAAAATATAGAAGTTTACAATAGATGGCATATTCATTTCCTTTATTTAATAATAGAATTGTACACGCTGCCTGCAATATTTAAGTTTTGTCCTTGAAGATCTAATTTTTCATAAAATGTGAGTTTAAGACTCGAAAGACTTTGAAGACTACATAAAATTTTGGTTTTGTTTCTCTTTCTGGTTCAAAAAGAAATTTGAATAAGATAATACTAATATTATATAGTTTCCATATTTCTAACTGAGGGGAAGTATTTCAGATGACTTTTAAAAGTATAGAAAGTCATAATAAGCGATTTTAAAGTACCATTGACAGCTTATAAGAATTTCATCCTTTTTTGAATTTCATTCTTATCGAGAATGCTGAATATTTCTTCTCTTTCAACATACATCATTTAGACTTCAAACGAAATGTAGTGGGTCTCATATAACCCTAAAATTATGACAAATAATGGAATATATATAATTAAATACTGAAATCTATACAATTAACATTGTAGAAAATAGTTGGAAATTATACTTTACTTAATTATAAAGCAAATCGGGATTTTTCAGCTCACATATTGGAAGTAAATGGAGTAACAGGTATTAATATTTTTAAATCGCATTGATGTTAAAACACTGAAACATTTTAAAGAAAATAAATTTGTCCTAAATATTTGCTTGCCATCACATATCAACAAGCTTTAAGCAGAAGTTTGGTATCGTGAAGAAAAGTTCAGTAGAAATAAAAGAAACTTGAAATATTTTAAATTCATGATGCAATGGAGTATATGCACAACGGGTGAATGGGAGAAAAGTAGAGACACGCATATGTTTCTGATTATTTAAATAGGTTTTGTGGCATTTCATTAGAATGTAGTAAAACCTCTTCCCTGCGACTTTTTAAAATAAAGTAAAAATTTATTCGAAATGCAATCCATAATCAAAAAACAAAGTTCTTCAACAGAAGTTTTTCTTATAAGGTAAAAAGAAACTCGTTTCTAGTGATGCGGTTATCTTCGGATTCTTTACATGCTCGCTTGCTAACACGGGAGATGTTAGCAAACAATCCTTCGTGATGTTTCAATATAATTCACTAGTTTATTTTCAATTGGATGGATTTGAGACACTATTTAAGCAGTTCTCATTTTCAATATAAAAATACTAAATTATTTGTTGAGTGTTCATAAATTGAACAGATTGAGCTAATGAATCCAAACATTGTCAAATAATCAGTTATGCATCGACCGATATTTTTAGGTGCTTTGTTTTAAATTGTGGCATATTTTGTACTGTATTTCTTATCGAAAATTTTTATTTTTGCCATGTTATCCAGCCTCTTGATTAATTGGCAACTTGCATGTTTCAGTAATTATGAATTTCAAAGGAAAGTAACTTCGTAACATTTTTCAATATTATGAATTATCGCTGTAATTTATAATATTTTAAACATAGATAACTTTGATAGAAATTTCCTTATTCGACTTGTTGTCATCTCTTTTCTACAATATAGTCTTGAGCTCAAAAGTAGGTTTCTGGTTATGAATTTATGGGCCACGGTGGCCTTGTGGTAAGGTGTCAACTTCGGAACCGGATGGTTTCAGGTTCAAGACCCTATTTCATCGAAGAACAGTCGTGTAAGCGGGTCTGGCGCACGTTAAATCCGTCCTCCAGCTGTTGTGGCATTGAGGTTTGGAGAGAGAGAGGGAGGGGGTGCCACCTCAGGTTCGGCCTCGTCATCTGACCGTAGTTCAAAATTACCAGAACCGTTACAAAATAGCCCTAAAGTTGCTTTTAAACGGAACGTTAATGTAACTAAAATTGTTTATGCTTATCTTAGAAGAGGAAGATAGATTTTGGTTGTTTAGAGGGATATTTTTTAAATGGGTTGAAAATATTGATTTTTATTTTTTATTTTTTATTTAATACTCTTTGCGTGTTAGGAGGAAAGTGTATCTTTGGGGGGGGGGATGGAAATCGAGCTATTCATAGGAAAGCTTTTTTGTCTTCATTGGCTATAAATAGTTTATTTTTTATAGAAAAATACTTCTAGTCTCGCATAATATAGCTTTTCTTTTGGAAAAAAAGACTAAGCAGAAACCTGAAATTCAGTTTACCCCTGTATTTAAGTTGAGGATGAGACGCTTTGTTTCTGTAAAGTTCATCTAATAAACGTACTGTTTCAACATTCCTCTTATCTATAGAGATTTAATGTAGGTGTATTTTATTATATAAGAATTTAAGAATATAAAAAATGTCTGAACGTTAAAAGTTTTTATAGCCTTTGGCATGTATCTTCTCGAGAAGTGGAATATATTCTTTGAAATAATTTCAAACTTACCGAATGAACAATTTGATTCATAGGAATGCATGAATACATATCGATTTACGCCCGAATCAAACGATTTATTGCTTTATCTTCAAATCTTGATAGTGGTTCAGAGTGTTGCATACAAATATTACTAAAAATAGTGGAGTGTCTTTAGCAAAATTTGAGATCACATTTTCCCTCTTATTTCTCAAGTTTAACTAGAAAGTGCTGTTTGCGATTTAGATTTTCTTTCGATATCTGTACTTGGAAAAAATTCTCACTAATTAACTCAAAGAATGTTTCTTTAACAAATTCGAAATACTGTCTAAAAAATTTGAAAAATTAAATTAAAATAAATTTGAAACATTGACTTTTTTTTATTTAACAAAAAAAAATTTAAAATTTGTTATATTTACAAATAGCGTTTAAAATTAAAAACAACTTCTTGAAATAATTAAAGGCCTGCCGATAGAACAAAATATTTTATACAAAAATGTAAAAGATGCAACTTAAAAGAAAATCCTTAGCGCATTCGCCATTTATCCAAAGAAAATTCGTTTAGAAATTCCAGATATCTTAAATGTACTAAAAAGTGAATATTAAATTATTGATAAATAATTTGTATTAAATATTGATTTGCTGTTATTCTTTTAAGATTTTGACCGGTGTTTCATTTCCAAATCTGTAAATTGTCATTCGGTATAAATTAACAAGGCAAAAAATAATCTAATCCATGTATTCTTTTTAAAAAGTAATGTTGTAAAAGAATCGGCTTAAAAATTTGATTCAAGTTTGATTTCTCTTCAAGATTTTAACAATCATTGCCTGAAAATTAGACGAATTTTTTTGAAAGCCTATTTCGCTATTCTTTTTATTGTATCATTGACAGTGTCTTTAGTATTTAAATAGTTACTTTAAATTTTAATTTACTATGATAAAGGAAGTGCATTCGATAACGACTATTTTAAATTGAACTTTCACCATGTTAAGGTTTTTTACATTTTGATGCTTAAAAAATGCTAAGGCCTTTATCCTATTCAAGATGTGCTTACAATTCATGCATAATTATCTATAATAAATTTCTAAGTAAAATTAGAACAAAAAATTCATATTTAAAAAAATAATTTAGAAATTTAAAAATAATATTTTGAGGGAAAAAAATGACTAAAAAGATAAATCAATTTTCTTTTCAAGCTAGTTTTTCTATTAAATTGCAATACTATAAAATTGTCCCGTAAGTCAAAATAAGTTAATGGGGTATTTTACTCTTAATGAAAGAGATGGTTAAGAACTAGTTAGCTGCTGCTGAGCTTTCATAAATAAAATATGTAATCAGTATTAAGGTATATGCATTTTATGATAAGTAAAAACAATGAAACCAGAATTGCTGCTGATACAGAACAGGAACTTTTAAAAAGAATACCAAAATGCTTGCATATGAATATCCAATAAATAAGAATTATGGGAAAATAGTGCCTTTCAAATGAAACCATCTTCTCTAGCTGAAAACAAAAAGATTTCAAACGCTTATTACGACAGGAAAAACCCTTAATAAATTCCAGTTTTGAGATAGGTTTTCAGAAAAGAACGCTGAATAATACATTTTTAGTGTAATGATAAAGAAATTCGTGTAAGTATTATTTCAGATTCCAACAATTTAGACAGTTAACTGAATATCTTGATTCTTTATATTCCATGTCGGAAACTTTTTAGATTTTAACCTGTAGCATAAATGTTCTATATTTCGTTTTTCCGAACTTTCTTGAAAGCAGTCAATGAATGCATTTGATAAAATGTGTAGTTTTATTAGCACGGTTTTACTTCAAAGAAGGCTGGTGAACTGATTGAGAAAGGTTGTGGTTCGGCTGATAGTTAGACACCCAATTCCACTTGAATACAAATGCTTTCATAAATTTTTATTAATTTCGAACCGGCAATTTTTGTCGATCAAGAGTGAATCATCTGCCTATGAATCATAATTATATAAGAAACAATTCACTTTTCACTTCAATTCACTTTTGAATATGTATTTTTAATTTTCATCGAGTTTCAGAAAGTCGTCTGATGAATGTGTTTATCAACAGTATCCCGATGGTGCAAATATGTGTTCATATTTTATTTGACTATTAACATTTATCAAATCTTTTTAAATGTAGGTGTATCACATTGGGTTTTGGATATTTATTTGATTATTTGAAAAGGTCTGTCTTTATTATCACAAAATGTAATGTTATCGCTCCGCATAAAAATTTTTGAAAAGTAAATACAAATTTAAATAAATCTATTCTTTTCATAAATTCTTCCAATCTTGTAAAGACTGAAATACGTTACTTTCAACGTTTTCTAGAAATTAGTTCCCTCGTATTGTATAAAAATTCCTTTGGATTTCTTGTGAAGATTTTTGAAATCTCTTCATCTTTTGTTTTCATTATTTTTCGTAAGATTTTCAATATGCCATGTTTCCTTAGTGATCATTGAATACAGAATTCGCTGTAATTTTCATCAATATGAAGAAAATCGGACAGTTCTGTATCATCTTAACAGATGCCCTGCTTTTCAATTCCAACTAATTAATAATGCAATCTATTTATTTTGTTTAAAACAATAGTAGGTGAAAAGTTTCGAAACCTTATATAAGTAAATACAAATTAAGATTTTGTTATATCAAAATTCCTCTTGTAATATAAGGAATAATAACGTGTAAATATAATTTAAAGTCAAGATACTCAAGAAAATAAAATTCATTATATTTTTTTAAAAATAAATTTAATTAATTTATATAAATATAAATTATGTAAATTATAAATTTTATTGGACTCGATCGTTACTGATGTAGTTTCCAAATGGCAATGTATTATTCTCACTTTCCTCCAAAAATAAGTGGTCTGAGATGAATTTATAGGGTACCTTTTAGCAAATACATGTCTGCTCTAAGTGTAATTACACAGCTTATTCTATTTAATAAACTGCATTCTAGTTTTCTGCTTTGCGCAAGTTGTATTTTAAATCTTGATGCTGTTTTGCATCATAACTCGAGACGTAACTAAATAAATAAGAACACTTTTTGTTTGATTTATTGAATTTGTTGTGAATGAATATCCAAAGTCCTTAAAGAAAGGTGAATCAGTCTATATTTCTTTTTCGAAATTTCATTACTGAATCTGATTTTACTCATTTTTGTGCAACATTTAATTCGGGAAGAACTAGTATTTTAAAGCGAAGATAGATCATTGACTTCGTTAATTGTTTAAAGAAATTTTTCTCATGTTTAAATAAACTCCTGTATTCCGATTTTAGTCGTAAAGCAAAATTTATAACTTCGTGTTCTGCAGATTATCTTACTATTTCGTCGAACTTATTTCTTGAAGATAGATGCATAAGTTTAAATTATTTTTAGTTCACCGTACTTTGAACAGTTTTGTAGTGAACTGTATCTTGAATTTAATTTTTAATTTTCTCAAGATCAAGGCGTTTGAATAATTCGGTCACTACCGTTTTCACACTCTCAGAGAGTTGCAAGTTACTCAGTCTTGCGTTCCATTTTTAATTTGTTTCCAAAGGAAAATATTTGTCATTAATTCTAGCCAGCAAGAAATTTAAAAATGTTTTCTATGCAAGATGAAATACTTTAGCTGCAAATAAATGCCTGCTTTCAAATTTTAAGACCAGAAAGACTAATAATTATGGCAAAATATGCTGTATAGCGATCCTGAATTTTGAAATATGAATGTGGCTTTGCAATATAAAACAATGAAAAATATTCTAGTGAAAATTCCCACCCCCTACCAATTAATAAGCAGCCAATAAAAATACACTAAAAGGATTTCTTATTTCTCATTGGACGGATAATTTCTCATATAATTAACTGGTAACTGAATAAAGATTGCCAAAAAAATATAATTTTAGCAAGGAATCCTTATATTTTTAAATATAATTAGTACTATTTGTTTTTAAAATTTACGTTCTTTATAAAATTGACGGTTGCTCATTTATATAAAATATATACAACTGTTGTTCTTTCAACTCCGCAGCTGATTAAACAGTGGAAGCAAAAAAATGGCATTTCATTCAAATAAAATTGGATCTGTTTGCAAAAGTTCGGTTAAAATCTTCTAACCTTCTGATAAATTGAAGATAATGTGAAGGATATTTTTTAAATTTATTAATATCTCTCCTATCAACATGTACATTTTTGTCATTTAATTATTTACCATAATCTTTTAAAAGCAAACATATAACTTTATTTTCAGTAAAAAAATACGATGAAACGCATTTTGCATCTTTATCATTCTTATTTAAAATTGAGTTAAAAATTGCTCGTTAAATTGCATTTAAAAAAAATATTTTTAAAACACAAATCGCCTAATTGAATAGCATGATTCCAAAATTTTAAGTTATGTGTGTATATAATATGTATGTATATGTACATATGTTTATATAATATATATATATAAATGATATATCAAGTATCGCAACATTTTCCTCGAATTTTGCTGAAGAGTATTGATATTATGTCTGTATGATTATTTTTTGAAAAAACTGAGACTTCAAATTGTAATATTTTAGATTCTGAAAATGTCTAATTTTTGCGCCAGTGCATAGATAGACAATTTTATTATTTTATCTTTTGCATGAGCGAACTGAGACTATCTATGAAATTTTTTAAAAAAACATTAATTAATGAAAAATTTTGTATAAAGTTCAATTTTAAATGATTTTTATAAATTTTTAAATAATTTGAATTAGAGATCGCTCCCTGTTTAAAAACAGAATACTCACATGAAGTTAAAAACGAGCGCATGAAAATAATAATAATAAAAAAAAAAATAAAGCGCGCGCTTGAAATTAAAAAATAAATAAATAATAAAGCACGCGCTTGAAATAAAAAATAAATAAATAAATAATAAAGCGCGCACTTGAAATTTAAAAAAATAATAATAATAAAGCTCTCTTGAAATTAAAAAATAAAAAAAAAATCGCTTGAAATTTTAAAAAATGGCAAGATGTACTATGTAATGTTATGTAAGTTACATGTATTCAAAGTTCGCTATAAATTCGAAAATATTCTTTTAACTTATTTCAAATACTGAATTTTATATTTATTCTGTGTTAAAACTACGCTAGTAATTTGGTCAGATGTAAATATAAAGCTATTTTTCCATGAATTAACACAGCATTTGGTAGAACACTTGCCGTAACTTGAAAAATTTGATAATGAAATATATACTGTTTTTCGAAAACTGCAACATCATTTTAAAATGTTCAAATGACTCATGAAGTTCTGCGTGCCTATACAGTCACTGTTAGTTCTATGTACCTGTGCCAAGACATTTTCAAACTTTGATGCTAGATCTGTTTGCAACTTGTGAATAACAATCGCTCTTCTGCATAACATCGTATGTACTCTCACGTGAAAGCTTCTGGTATAACTTATGCATCGAGACTTACTATTTTCTACAAGAAAATTCCCTTTCAAGGATCTGGATAACCTCATCAACCTATATATAAACTTAATGCTATAGTAATAAGTCTCGCTAGATGACACAACGTTCCAATCGGTCCAAGGTTCTTGTTCCAGTGCAAAAAAAAAAAAAAAAAATGGTGCAGTTACTGTTTAGCTTTTTTCATCCTTAGGAAAATCTGCAAGCAAAAGCAAGACAAATTTTTATGGACTAGCTTCTTAGCACTAATTAGGATTCCTGTAAAATTGAAGTTTCGGAAGCCGTGGAGGCCTTTGCGTGATACGGGATACCTTTTGGTTAAATGAATCTACTTGCGTAATTATCGAATTACAATCATTTTATAAACAATCTCCCGTGTCCACCAAAAACCACAAGTTGGCAACTTCAAAAATTCTCCAAGAAACAGCTCTTGGATTCAGAAAGGCAAAGAGACGCAGTTAATCTCATATTTGAGAAATGGCGTCCGGCAAGCTGTACTGATTCATTCCGTGACTTCGATGAAACATGTCTTTGCTGACCAAGTCGAAGCATATAGTATATCTTCAAATGATAATCTGCTAACAATGTGGTCAAAATGTGCAAACCAAATACTTTTGACTAATAAAATACACTGATGGCAGCTCTGAGACTCTGGGAGTAGTTGGACCTAAGCACCTGGCACATCCGCTGATATAGAATGGACTTCACGCTTTGGCTGACTGTTATACCATATCCGATGACCTTCTCCGCTTGACCCAAGACCCGCTTTCTCCACCATTCTGATACATATATGGTTAAAGAGAGCGAGCATAGAATGACTGGAAAGATCGAAGTGTGAGACTATTCAAAATCTTATGCCCTAAGATACTACGTAATCTACAGCAAAAAATATCTCCTAAATCAACTCTTGGAATTTCTGAAAAAACTTTGTTACCTTCAATAAAAAAAAAGTCGAGTTGAAAATTGAACAAATATCATTCACTTGCATTCTGTGTATTCGTTGCCATGCCGTTTGAAAAGAAAATTTAAAAGTTCGATTATCTACTGAACGTCTCTCATGCAATCTAAAAACTTGGTACAAACGAACTTTTCTCGGAACTTTAAAATTGGACGAATGGATTTCCCACAAAATGAACAGCTTATCTTGAACACGTGGCAGCCTTTCTCTTCTGCAATATCCAGCAGTTGTCATTGAAGACTGTAATGTGATCAGAAGATGCAGAACGGATTAATATGAAATTTCCAAATAGTGAATGAAAGACTTGTTATACAATATCTACTGTACAATTTCTCTATGGCGATGCAGTTTTCAAAGAGGCAGTATTTCCACAAAAGAAAAGGCGTATATTAAATATAATGTTTATAAGAAGAATTAAATTCAAAACGTATTCATGAAAATAAATAACCTAAATGGATTTAAAATTTATTCACTTTCTTGGTAAACTTCGATTTCTTAAAATATTCAGTCTCTCTAAGTATTGGCGCAAAATTTAACAATCTATCTAAAGCAACCTCTATATTTTACTATAAATTTCAATGTACTCGTCTTAATAGCTCTGATTCTTAAATGTATAGAAATGCTGTAATTTTATTTAAACTTCCTGGGCGGTCGGAGAAAGTACATCAAATTGTTTTAGAAATAGAGAAAAAAATCCGACTCTATATATAAAAAAAATCCGTCTTAAGATTCTTATTAGTCTAAACTATTTACAAATTGTTTAAACGAATTGTGATTGCATTTTGATGTCTCAGTCCCTAATTCATATATAGAAATGCATAAACCTATTGTTTATAATTTTATTTTATTTATTGAAATGAACTGCACGAGTTATTCATTTTCTGATCTAGCTACCACAGTAAAATTTCGGAAACTTCTCGTACATTTCATTCAAAAAATACCTCTATCTGGTTTTATAAAATGCTTTATTTCTATCATAGTCCTGTTTCCATATTTGTATTTTTTTTCAAATTATTAAAGTATTTAAAAGAAAGATATTAAAATTTTGTATGTCAATTTGAAAAACTAGTCCCATGTTGGGACTAGTAACATTTTAAATGGTTGTAAAAGGAACTGTAAGATTTATAACTGCTATGCGTTTAAAAATGAAAAAAAAAATAACTACTAGTATTTAGCCAAAATAATGTAACTAGGACAGTTTAATTTTTTTACTCGACTAAATAAATTTTGTTCGTTATTTTATTCAGATATTTATTTTTAAGATTAAAAGGAATGAAAATTATAAGGAGTGGGGAGAACAAAAAAAAAAAAAACCTCCCTCTCCCAATAAAAGGAAAGAAAGAAAAATGATAAATACAGAGCATTTCTTTAAGTTTCATGAACTTTTATTAAAAATTTTGATGACTTTTTACGTTTTTGAATATGTGAACTATATTTGGAATACTGCAAAATTATGAATGTTAATGTACATTTTGCATATACAAATTGTAAATTTGTCACTTTAAAAAAAAATTTAACTGCCACAAATTTTTATAACATTTCAAAAGATTGCATGTTGAAAATTGAATGAAAACTGAAGTTTATTTTGTAAATAACCAACTATAATAATTTTAAAAGTTGAAGATTTCAGAGTCATAGTTAAGTGCAATCTTTCTGTGCATTATGTTTAAATATTTAATTGAAATTATTCATACCGATAATATTTCTTGGTTATAAATTCTTGTATTAATAATAGTTTTAATATATGGTATGTACTTCCAATAATATAATTATGAGAATTAAATGTACTACTTCAGTGTATTGTTTCGAATTTCAGTGTAATGGCAGTCAATTTTTACATTGTGTAAAAAATTTTGGAATCCCACTGGTGATTAGTTTTAAAAAAATTATAAATAGAATAAATATTATTCTGTTTATGAGACTATTTGTATTAATTTTAAATAATTCTTTCTAAACATGATAAAAAATAATTTTTCATAGTTGCTTGATATTCCTTATATTCTTGAAAATACAAATATATGTGAAGATGAGCAATGAAAAGATGCACAAATCTGAGTCAAAATTAAATTCGCTTGAAAAATAATTCCGATTAATTTTAAAATTAAATTGAATTTTATGAACTTTAAACTAATGAATAAGTTTCTAAAGTACTTAATTTTTACGGGATTTCGTTTGTATAGATACGACTACCTATTTGAGCAACCTGAAATTTTTGTATGCTAAATTTTAACTTTCGTATGTAGCACTAACCTATGTGCGAAAATTTTACTTTATGTTACATAAATTATTCTGAACTATATTACGTTTTCCCTATTATTGTAACGTATTTCGTATTATCCACTAACTGTAAATAAGATGCAGGTCTTGCATCATGCATGCTGCAATATTCTGATTAGGTGTATGCCAAAAGGGGAATTAGATCTGTAAAAAGCTCATAATTAAAATTAATTTAAATCAAAGCTAAAATATTATAATAAAATTCTGTTTTCTGCAGAAATTTCGTCTTGTATTGGGTAATCACCTTGTAAGATTTATCTGGAATTACTGTATCGTCACAACTGAGGAGCGCTTTTCGTTGGTAAAAACGTTGATTTGGGATTGGTTGAAATTTATTTATTGCAACTTCTTATATTCATAAGAGCATCAAATATCCTGTGAATGCATGTATACTTTGCAGATGCTTGATAATTTAATATTCATTTCCATTTAAGACCCTTCACTTCCTTTGATTACAAATTCTATACTGTAAGATGAGCGAATGCCTTTCGTCGAAATATGCTGAATTAAAATGAAGTGATTTGCTGTTACAAATCTTGTTGAAATGAAATGAAAGGAATTGTGTTATGGAATCAACCTTTTATTTTTCAAACTACAGCTAATAACTGTATTTAAACCTACTTTCTACAAAATTGAATTATTTACGTTTACAGCATATATAACGGTTGTACTATTAGTATGTTACAATTATAAATATTGCCTATTCTGATGAATAGTCATCTGATTAAATAAATACATAATTATGGTTGCTCATTTAATTTTTCTAAGTCATTTGACGGCATATGTAAAGAAAATGGTATACTAATTTGCTTAAAATATATGCTGTTGAATGATTCAGTTAAAATCTTTTTTAAATTTTAAATAAACATTTTTTTTGTCAATGTCTGGTTCTTTTAATATTAAGGATTACTGACATTAAACTGTTGATAATATCGTTTAACAGCAGATTTTAATTTTTTTTAAATTAAAAAAAATGCATGTGTTTTCTTAAAGATTACCATTTAAAAATTTAATTAGAAAGTTACAAAGTAAACAGGTTTTTAAAAACTATTTAAAACCTAAATGTCTCTACGAAGAAAATGATTCCAAAGTTTTTGTTAAGCTTATTAATATTGAATGTTGTAATATTTATATAGGCATCTGGAATTTCACTAAAGATTTCATTGATATTATGTCTGTATAAATATTCTGAAGAAAGTGAGATGTCAAAATGCAGTACGCTAGATTTTGAGATTAGAAATTTTTGCGTTAGTGCCTAGGTTGCAAATTTGGAAATTGGTTTCTTTATCATTTATGTCAATGAATTGAGCGTTTCTGTGAAGTTTTGAATATATATAAATATAAAGGCGTAAACTGGAAAATCGATTTCAATCGATTTTCGGTATCTTGAATTTTTGTAATTTTAAGATACCGAAAAATTTTTAATCGGTATCTTGAAATTAAAAAAGATACTTAAATTCAAAGAAAAGTTTAAAAATCGAGTAAAACTGTATGCAAACTTAAAAAAACCCCAGCTGGAAATAAAAAAAACAGCTGGAACTAAAAAAAAAACAGCTGGAAATTAAAAAAAAACAGCTGGAAATTAAAAAAAACAGCTGGAAATTAAAAAAAACAGCTGGAAATTAAAAAAAACAGCTGGAAATTAAAAAAAACAGCTGGAAATTAAAAAAAAAAACAGCTGGAAATTAAAAAAACAGCTGGGAAAAAAAAACAGCTGGAAAAAAAAAACAGCTGGAAATAAAAAAAAAACAGCTGGAAATAAAAAAAAACCAGCTGGAAATAAAAAAAAAAAACAGCTGGGAAAAAGAAAGAAAAAAACAGCTGGGAAAAAAAAAGAAAAAAAAAACAGCTGGGAAAAAGAAAAAACAGCTGGAAATAATAATAAAAAAGTTGGAAATTAAAATGGCTGTTAATTGAAATAAAGCTGGATGAAAAATTAAAATTATATATAATTTAAAGTTAAAAAATGGCTCGAAATTAAATGAAAAGGCTTGAAACTGAATAGTTTAAAATCGAATGAAACTTTAAAGCATTAAAATAGCCTGTTTTGAAATTTTAAAGTGCGAATTTAAAAAGAAAGCAAAGTAACATTACTTCAGAAAATGTTGTTGAGCTGTTTCATAATTTTTTCTTAACTTTATCTTAAAATACCTCACAGAAACGCTCATTTTGCTTGCTTGTATACATGCATTTATTTTATTCTGAAATGCAAATAGAAAATAATTAATATATATATTTGTATGCTTTAATATATATATTTGTAGTGCCTTTGAGTCATAAAAAAATCGTATGCAATATTGTATTGTACGTATTAAAAATTCTAAATAGAATATATCACTATTTTTAAAGTGTTATACGTATCATTAGATATTCAGCTATGAATGCAGAAACCATATCTGTAAATATTTCGTTTCATATTTGAAGTACTGTCGTTAATATGTTAAAAAGTGTTTTAAATTATATTTGTAAACCTTTAAATAATATTTTGAGTTCTGTATTTGAAAATAACATGAGTTAGAATTTATGAGATGCATCCATAAAAAGCATTTCTTTATTGACTTTGTTAGAATGTTTTCAAAAATTTTAAACTTGCATGAAATGTACTTTTTTCAAAAACTAATCCTAAATTGATGGATATTATTTACTTTGCAAAAATACCTTTTCATCGCAATTTATTAGATATTTGTAGCTTGTGAACAGTATTAGATTTACTGAACATAACATTGTATGTACTCTCACGTGAAAACAGCATCTGGAACTTTGATGACAAACAAGTTCAAAGGATGCAAAGTTAAAACTCCCAATGCTGGGATCTTTATTGGATAGCCTTATATATGCGTAACTGATCAAAAATAACTTTCAAAGTTTTAAGCAGTCAGTCCAATGTTCGTGTTCCAAGTACAAAAAAAAAAGTGTTTACAAAACTGCCATTTTTCTGATAACGCCATATCTGTTGGTATCCAGCAGTGTCCTTACTTTCGAATCTGCAGAAATATGTAGGAAACTTCTGTGGTGCAGAAGTCTTGTTAATCGCTTAAGCTCATGGCAAGTACCGGACATCTTTTGGATAAATGAATTCAGCCATGCAAGCTCAAGGAATTACTAATCTGCGTAGACAAACTTGCCACCCAGGACCATATTCCAGCCTGCTTGTCAGTCTTGCTTGTTCTTCATCGAGTACAATTTATATGGGCTCCACACAGGGATATGTCATGTTTCATATTAAGGATCCAACATTGTCTGCATTAAATGTATCAAATAGTTTCCACTGAGAAAGTCCGATAATATTGTCTATCTGCCAACCCATTAAATCAAATAATTTGTCTTAAACTATTATAGCAGTGAAGTGGTCAATATGTGCAGACAAAGATTTCCATCTACAGATTTTGGCAAATACAATCTCAATGGTGTCGACTTCATTGGATCAGAAATCGTCCCCATTAAAAAAACAGACGATGTAGCCTATTTGTCAGCCAAATTAAAGCGAACAGTCCGTCTTCAAATGATTGACTGCCAATGATATGATCTGTGTGTGCAAACTAAACATTTGATCTACAGCGTGTACCTACCTACTAAGACAGTGCCTGCCTTGAGAATAGTTACACTTAAAGCCTGATATTCCAGCTGGGCAAAGAATGGCCTTCACTCTTGAATTGACTATACTGGATTTGCCCAATGTACTTCGTCGCCAATAATTAGTTTTCCTCATCATAATTGTGCCTGCGAACTTAAGGGAAGAGAGCAGCATAACTGGCTTAATCGAAGTGCGAGACTGTTCTAATGCGCATGTTCTATGAAACAATATTCAATAGCAGGAAAAGTCGGACACATAAACACTGCTAACATTTTTAAAAAAACAACCGAACTGAAGACTATCCTCCTGCATTTAGTATATTCATCTGCTATGTGTTTTGAAGGTGACTTCGGAAATTTATCAAGCACCTTTCAAACCAATTGAAAACTAGTACAAACTTTAATTAGAACTCTGATGCGGGAATTTATTCAATCAATTTGATAAATAGCCAGCTTAAAAAAAAACTTTTGGTTTTATATTGGCATTTATAAACTGATTCTACAGGCTGAAATGTGTTAGAAGATAGAGATGAATAAAATAATTGACATGCATAACAAATCATGTTGTATGTTTATACGATGTTGCAGTTTTCAAAAATAGTATTTTTCACAAATGAATGTCAAAGTATTGAAGTTTATATTTATAATCTAGTTAGTTGGAAAAAAAACTTTATAATTGTTTATTCGAAAAGAGTAAACTCACTAAATAAGATTAAATTATATATTTGTTCAACAATGCAATACTAATGCTCACATACTTTTTGAATATGTAATACTAAGTACTGGCGCAAAATTTAATAGTATTTATACTTTCATATTTGGTAAATGAAATATCGTAAATAAATCTGTGAATGTTACCTAATAATTTTGATCTTTCAATTTTTTTTATTAACGGATAAAAAAGTTCCAATTTTATTTAAATTTACATAAAATGGAGGTCAGTAAATAAAAAAAACTGCATTCGAGGATTGTTGCATTAGTTAAAAAAAATTGTCTGCACAAATTAAAAATTCGATTTCACTAAATATTCTCTTCTGTATTGCTCACAAGTTGTGTAATGATTGCGTTTTGACATCTCAGTTTGCTATATTTTGTTTTATTCCATAAATTTAGTGAAATTTGAATATAATTCATTGAAATAGATTGCACGGACCGAGCTGTCCAGAACGTAGCTCTTCCAAGCAATTTTCTGGGCAAGCTCGGATACGATTGAAATTTCGAAAACCTTTTATGAATATTAGTTATGAAATCCTCTGTATAATCTGAAATTTACAGAATGTCTCCTTTCTGTCGTGGCTCCTATAATGTCCAAGTTTGTATTTTGTTAAATTCTTAAAAAATGTGTGTGTGTATATATATATAATAGAGAAATGTTATGTTTTAATATCCGGTGTGAAATTTCACAAATCGTGCATATACCAAATCTAAAACTGAAGCCCATTCAGAGATTGGTAATGTTTTAAATGGTTGTTTTTAGAGCTGTTTGATCTATACGTCTCCTATGCCTTTAAAAATGAAAAATATCTATTTTTATGCAATTAATGAATATTGTATATTTCACTGCTGTTCTTGTCTCTTGAAATTAAAAAAAAAAAAAACAGAAGGAAGGAGGGAAAAGAAGAAAAAAATCCCTGCTCCCCAAAGAGACACTTGAAAATGATGTAGAAATTTTTATGAAATCTCATTACAAATGCTTTTGATATGTATGTACTTAATTGTGAAATTTTTAAAATTTGGATTTTCAACATGTATGAAATTATAAATGAGTAAATGTGTATTTTGCATATTGAAATTTTACATTTATAATTTAAAAATCTGATTAAAAGAATTTTTTAAGATTCAGAGAAAACACGTAGTGTAACAAAGTGCCTGTTAAAATCATTTTTTACCAATGAACTGGAAGAAATTTTAAGAAATTGAATTCTAAACACTTGTTAGAACTTAAGAAATGTTTGTAAAGTTTTTTAAGATGTAATAATCTGTACTTTGTGCTTAAAAATTGAATTCAAATTACATTTACCAACATTATTTCATGGTAATAATTCATTATAATAATTTATCATGAATAATTTATAATTGGTTATGCGTATTGTATTTCATTCTCTTGTATATTATATACAAGGAATATTCTAATATTGCTTTGCTTGAATTTTAGTGCATTTTTATTGGAAAAAATTTTGGAATCGTATGTCAGTGGTTCCTTAAAAATAATCCTTAAACAATTAGGCGGATAGAGATAAGAAAATTTGACATTATGCTCTATTTGAGTACATTTAAATTGTATTTAAAATTTTCTAAGAAGCTTGATAAAAAGCACATTTCAAACTGTTTTAATTTATGCATTTAAGAGATTCAGTCGCACTTCTATGAAGATAAGAAAATAGTTAGTTTTTGTGAGTTGAAAAATGCATATATTAAAGATTGAATTGAGAAATACTTTTGTATGAATTTTTATTTAAATACCAATATTTTTTTGTTACAATATTTAACAAACTTTTTAAAGTAGTTAGTCTTCGTAACTTTAGTCTGTCATTACGACAGAGCATTTGAGCAACCTGTACTCTTTCTATACTAAAGTATAATTTTTGTTTTATAGACTTATAAGGCATACAAAATAAATTATTTAGTATGCCTTTATTTACTATACTAAATAAATTATTTATTTAGTATAGACTTATAATTGTAAAGGCATCTATTTGTATTTTCTCTGAAATGCTGTAAACGTAAATTAATATTTCACAAACTTCATCTTATATTGAGGTTTTGCCGTGTGTGATGACGATACAGTAATTCCGTATATAACTAAGAAAACATTTTTGTCCGAAGAAATGTTTCTAATTTTGTAACATTGTTTTCAGTTATTTTCTGAGATTTTTTTTTTCTTCCTAAGAGCATGAAATATCCTGTGAATACAGGAAGATGAACTGATCATGCATCCACAAAATTTAAATTCCTCTTAAGACTTTCCGTTTCCATTTATTGCTTATTCAGTTCACTACAAGACTGGGCAAATATATTTAACTGAAATTTGCAAAAAATAAGGTCACTTCGAATTAAAGTTTTTATAAAAGTTTGTAAAAGTAAGATTAATAACTATTTAATACCGCCTTACGCCCCTTGATTTTACTAATGCTTCGTGTTATGTTTCTCAGTGCATTAAAGGTGCCCCCAAACCCTTCATTTTGATTCATTTAAAATTGCCTTGTTTAAAACTAGTTTCATTTGTCTAAAGCTACGAATTTTGTTCAGTTCATTATAAACCGAAGTAAAGTTAGTTTTTCATGGGAAGTTGTAGAACATTGAAAATAATTTTGAATTTTGAGGGAGGTGAGAATAATGCATAAATTAAAATTATGCATAGTTCTGAATTATCAACAAAAATATTCTTATAAAAAAGATCCGATTCAATTTCTGCAAAAGTTTATCAAAATGAAATGCTGGCCTTTCGTTTGATAGGTCATGGATTCGACATTTAGCTTGATATATAACACTAAAATAAAGCCCTTTATTATGGTCTCTTCTTTATTTAAGTGGTATAATAGATTATTAATACAAGGTCACTAAATAAAACTGTTCTGAAATTTTTTTTATTTTCAAATTGGAAATTTAATATATGCTTCTATTTTTATAAGATTCTGATTCTTTGCAATATGTCTGTATCATATTAATAATGTCGGGCATTTTTTTAATATTTAATTTCTGGTGGAAATATCTCATTCACTTTAATAAATCTTTAGACTTCTGGTGAAAAGAAACCTGAAAACTTTAACCAGTTTCTTTATTTTGTGAAAGACAGCGACGTTCTAGTGGTAAGATTTCGCCATCGGAGCGGGAACGTTTCAATTTCAAGACTCGATTCAGCCGAAGAGTCGTAGTATTAGTTGGTCTAGTACTCGCTAAATCTTTAGTTTCTCCCATTGGCGCTGGCAGAGATTCCAGCTCGCGTCTCATCTTTTTCATCTGACTGCAGTTCACAATTTCTATATCTTCTTAATGGGAAATTAAACTAAACTTCATTCTCTAAAGAAGTAATTAAAAATAGAAATTATTACCATAATGTGAAAAAAAATATGATCGACAGGTTAGTGATTCATTGGCAGATGATTATCATTACATTTTGATTAGACCACATCACGTTACTTGGATAATTATTTTTATTTGAACTTGAGAAAATTTTCTTCTTTAGTTGAATTATCCATTGATCTTACCTTAAATATTTTTATACAATGAATGAAATTTCATAAGTTTTTTTGAATCTGCGCATGTGGAAATGCGGTAAAATCGAAACATCAGAAATGGAATATAAAGATTGAAAATTTAATTTTCTCAAATACTTATCTTCTTTGGCTAAATGATAATTTTCAAATGACAAGTTCTTTTTTCCTTTCGTAAATATCATATGCAGCATTTGCAATCATAAAACAAAACACTATATTTCTAAATATTTCATGGTTTTTTACTGTATGCTAAGAAAGAATTTAGAGTTCTGAACTATCTCAGCAGTTGTCTTCTGAACAGTCGTAATTACTGTTCAGAATTTTTTTTAGTTCATTTAAAATTTAATCCAATAATTAATTTACAATTAGATTCGCGAAATTAAATCTACTGGGGAAAATATTTTCTGCATAATTTTCCTGTAACTCTGGAGTTTAAACATCACTAAGAGTTTCGAAGCCGTTATGAATAAAACTCGCTTTTTTCATATGAAAGTGAAATTAATAGTTTCATAGCAAGTGAATAATATGCATGCAACTCTTTCCTAAACGATAATCTTTTGTATACCATGCACATCTCAAACTCTATTTTAATTTTAATTTTATGATATAGTTTTTCGGAAAAGTAATACCCCTTATAGCTTCACCGAAATGTGATAAAAATAGTATATTTTTAAAGATTTTTACATTCTGATCAGCAGCAACGCAGAATGCTTATTCTGGTAATCGTAGCCGAACGTACAGATATGAGCAACACTGTACAATAATGTAATCATTAATATATACCCCATGATTTTATCATTATGTTACATAGTATATACTTTCTGATATGGAGTTATAATAGAAGTGTCTCGCATTTATTTAGTGTTGAAATGAAGAAAATACTTGTATTCAATTTTGAAAGGATTTTAACGTCTAGAGTTAAAAATTTAGATGTCTGTGTTTCAGATCTGCGCCACAAAGCTATAAATCCCAGAGGGTAAAAATAGCAACATTCCATTTTTTGAAGTACTATAAGTACTATTTTTGATACTATTAAAACAGAATTTATTTCCTATATCGATATTTTTAATTTTATCGATGAAGTCATTACATAATAGGTAATAACTCGAGAGAAGAATAAATTATATGATAAACAATAAATGTATCCAGCCACATAACTCGCCGATTAACCTGTGGATCTTGAAATTAAAATGAATTTAAAAAAAATTCATTCGATTGTAATGTTTACTATTCAATATTGCACAATCAAAACTGCTAAGAAATCAAATTATTTTAAATTGGAGATATTGAAATGATTCTTTGTCTCATTTCAATGCATTGAATTCCTTCCTAATCATATTTTGTTTCGCTTTTTGTTCATAGAAAAATGTAATAGTTAAAGTCTGGAAAGTCGCAAAAACGGTGATATATATATAAAAAGAATAGATTATTTCTTTATTTCTTCATCAGAAAATATTAGCAATGAGAGAAGAGATTATAGCAATGTCCCTTAACAATTTTGTGAGTTAGGCGTGCAGATAGGTATTAGAGGCTTGTAGAAGGAATGGTTACTGTCCTTAACGAAGCGCTTCAAAAAGAGCTAATCATATACAAAAGAATTTTGAAGTTTCTCTTATATTATATGAGAATAGATAGAACTTTTCACTAGACAGTTCTGAACCACGTTGACCCAAATGACAATATTCTGTTAATAAATATGAGAACCTTTCGAAAAGAAATTCCACTGTTCGAAAAGAAACTATTCCTTTGCACACTAAAAACGGTGAAGCAAATTGCATTGAAGCTTGATATTTTGATATGGATGTACGCTTTAATTCAAATTACCTGCACGTTTAATGTCAAGTTTCTTTAAGGTAATAAATCTTTTACTCCTTCCTTATCTGGAGAAATGGCCCTTCGAATAATTTATCAAAACAGAAATGCAGGCCATGCAACTCAATAGTGTCAATTCTGAAGAGCTCCTTGAATATAAGCAAAGCTCATTCGATTTTAATTTTACAAATACAATTCTACAATTCGATTTCGACATATTCTACAAAAGTTATCCTCTTTATTAATTGATTTTTTTATATTACTAAAAAGAATAAGAAAATATTTCTTTACGTTAATTTATAAAGAAATCGGAATTGAATGAGCTGTACTAATTTTATATTTCCTTTTTATAAAGTGACGCATATTTATCTAGTCAAGCAATTAGTATTAAGTTAGATGCAGAATTACATAAAAATTTCATTATATTTCGGTGATCGTACCATGTTTAGACAAAAAGTTTGAGTATATCTCTATTTTTATTTGTTAAGATATTCTTCATTGCAAGATCATCAGTTGCAGTGCGGCTTGACACAAAATAATAATAAAGAAGTTTTGAAAGTTCTAAGCGTTTAAGAACATTGAAATTATATTAAAAGCAAAATTTATAAATATTCTAAGGCATTTAAAATATTTAGGATTACGAATATCAATGTTAAGAAAATTTTGTGAAATTCAAGATTTAGAGAGTCAATGCAATAAAATAAACACAATTTTAAGCAAGCCACTGTCTCTGAATTTAAGTTCGGTAGAAAAGTAAATAAGCGACTGTAAATTGTCATTGCATTCTTTTGGTCTTGTAGTAAATTACGAAGAAAGATTCCTAGGCTTCCTTTTTATAATGTTGCTGTCTGGGATTTCTGTTCAAGTAGTGTAAAGAATAATATGAAATTAGATTCGATTTAGATCTTCGGTAATTATTCTTTATAATTGTTCTTTATCTTGGATGACATGCATTCATAACATCCGGTTTCCAATTCGCTATACAGGAATTAAATTAAAAGAATTTTTTTTTTAAAAAAATCAGTCTTAGTTGAGCACTTTTTAGCATTTAGCGCGTATGCTTAGCTATGGAAAAATTTGTAATCGTACCTTGTACTACGTTAAGTATAAATAACACAATTTCCATTAAAATTTTCACACTTTTTTTAATGCCGATATTCTCTTTCGAAATTGAGACCCTGGCATTTATTTTTTAAATAAATACTTCGTTACAATTTTCATAACTCACTGTAGTGTCATTATGCTTCGTAACATTTCTCAGTCTGTCTTAGCATCGAAGGGGCGTTTGCAATCAGTGTAAGGAAAATAATGGGAGTTATTGCGTATTAGAAAATGCCGTTATTTTTACAGCAGTCGGTTTGTTTGGTTCTATTGGGAATTCGACAAATGAAAAATCGCCAAATATTGGAATAAAAATGAGTCGAGCTGAACTTCGTTGAATAGAGAATATCTTTCACAAAGGCGAGTTTAAGTAACACGCAAATGCCGTTTGAAGTCGTAGTCCTGTAGAAAATTTCATTAAATGGAAGCGGGTTGTATATAGACACTAATAAAGTACTTTTGAGCTCAAGATATATGGTTTCTGCATTTTTCCTTAGAAAAAATCAACTTCTTTCTTAAACTCTTTTTACTTTTAAAAATGTCAAAGCTATATTATTTTCACTTTGCCTTGCTTTTAAGAAGTGCTTTCTTTTTGAGAAAGCAACCAACTCTTCCTTATTTTGCAGTTCAAGTGCTTTCCTCCTTTTGATGAATTTCTGTTCAATTAAGCTCAACAGCAAAGCATTTGGAGCAAGTAAATTTTTTTAAGATGTAATAGTTTAAATGTTTGTGCAGTTCTCCTGAATGTTGATTTTTATTCCATCATTAATATATTTGAAAGAAATGCAACACTTAATTTTTCCCACTTGAAAAGACTTATTAGCTCTTTCCCGATGTTACATTTGCTTCGATCGCATTTGCATACATTTTCTCGAAATTACAAATGCTCAGATAATTTAATTGTATTCAAATTATTAAAAATCCAAAATTATAAAGCAGTGAACTTTTTTTCTCAAGTTAAATCAATGTTTCTTCATTCACTGAAGTAAAACTGTTATAACGTTGCCAGTTTTGAATGTTGCTTTCTTTTTTATTTCAATTTTGAAAAGAATGCATGCCATCATTTAAGTCTACGAATATATGAGTTTTTGTAAAATTTTGTTTTTAATTAAATAGTTCAAAGAATTATCCTGCGATGAATCTTAAATTTTTCATGCGAAAATCGTTTCGTGTAGAGGCCAGTGATTTAATTATTCCATTTTCTTTCATCTCCTTAATCCTCTGAATACTGATTTTTTAGAAATTTTTTTTCGTTTCAAACAGAATTAATTTGGTGATGCGCGGAATAGTATTCAAAAGGCAACAGATATTGCAAAGTTTTATTGACGAAATAATTTGCTATTTTAACCGAACCTATTCAAAACAAATTATGTCAAGGAGTAAAAAAATATTTCTTTCGCGTTTGCCTGAAAAACACGTAAATCTAGTTTCATGCCTACATCATAAACAGTTTTTTCAAAAATAAAAGCTCTCCATTTCTATTGAAAATGAAATATTTTTCTTCGAATCTAAAATTTTGATAACTTTAAAAAGAAAATAGAAATTTATGAAATATTACAAGCAAAAACCCATTCTAATAATAATTAATATAGTTTTAGAACTTTATCTAGTATACTGCAGATGTGATTTAACGAGACCCTTCAGAACTTCAATTTTTTAGAGACATGAAATGACTCCAGTCTTTAAAACTAAATTGTGTGACAGATGAGGCATAATTTTCTGTAATTTTTATCCATGTATCATATAATCGAACTTAAACCTTAAATCCAAATACGAGTTGGATTTTTCTTTGTCTGAATGTTCCAAAGGATTTCTTTAGCGTTTTCATGTTTGGACTTTTAATCATGCTACAAAATTAAATTTTATTTCATTTTATGAGTAATTTTCCACGAATGAATTTGTAATAAATACTGATTATCAAACCTTTAAATGTTATAATTTTTTTAATAAGTGCAATTTCTACTTACCATTGTATCTGTCATAGTTTTATGCATACCTATTTCGAACAGAAAATGTCTTTTGACATATTTGCTTTAATTAAAATACGGTGCACACCTTGTTGCTTAATGTTTCATTTTGTGTATCCAGTTTGATTAGAGACATGTTTGAAAAGATGGCCTTACAGAAGAGCATGTTGTTTCATGCTCCTCTTCTGGATATCACTATCTGTTCTGTCAATAGTAACTTCAATATCTTGTTTTTCATTGCTTCCGTCAGTGTCCTCTTCAAGACCTATCAACAATCTCATTCTATTCCGCCATCTGCTTGTATTTAAACTTTCCTCCTTTTTATTAGCGCATAGCAAGTGATGTTCATAATAGACATCGAATTCATCGACATTTTTGAAAGAATTATTCCATTCTTCACTTCCAGATTGTAAGCTTTCATCAATTTCGGAATGTTTTTAATTTTTACAATAACTTCTCCCTACCTGAAATGCGAAACATCCGAAGAATCAGAACTAAAATGAATAAGGCAGTAATTTGAAATGTATGTAAAAAATATATTACCTGTATTATTTCTACTATTTGCATATCTGAATACTAATTTCAATAATAAGTTTTGAGTTTTTACAAATTTTTACGAGTGAAAACACAATTCATGGAGTACAATTCAGATAGCGAACTCGCTACCAAAGTTAGAAGAAAAAATCTAAATCTTTACATTTTTTATAATTAATCACTACAATGTTCTAGCTTAAAATGCAACTTTGCGGGCGGGGATGCAAAGATAAAAATTATGCAGCAATTTCTGTATTTTACATTGCAACTTAAACAGGGATTTTCCAATATAATTATATTTAATGGTGCTACAAAATGGTGTTATTTTTTCAGTTTTAGTGTATGACCTATCACAAAAGAGAATTTACAGATCAAATGCTAACCCCTCGTCCCCAATTTTATTGTTATCAATTCATCGTTTCTCCATCTCGTGAAACCGTAACTTTACATACAAAATCATGGTGGAATCCTTAAAGTACCAAAAGATGCCTGCTAGAAATAGTTATAACTTAAGTACAATTTTAGATCTCAGCAGGATGATCTGGAGGAAATTATTGCTGAATTATTTAACGAATCAAAATTAATTGTAGAGAAATGGCTAAACTTTGAAAACAGTTTTAAGTAAAAATTTGAAAAGTATCTTTGTAATCTCTTAGATAAAAAAAAATGTTAAATGCATTTTTCTCAACGATTTAGCTTAGGATTCAGATGTTTACTGAAGAAATTATAACCACTGTTCAAATAATACCCAAATTTTATTCATAAATAAATCAACTGATTATTTTTCATGCTTTGTGGAAAGATTCATATCGTATGACTAAGGATCTTGACAAAGTATGGATATTGGTTTAGACCAAATACTTATAAAATGGGGGGGGGAGATAAATGGGTGCGTTATCGTGATAGATGTATTGATTGACGCTGACCCTATATGAAAAGAGAATTTTTAGATCAAATGCTAATTTTTCGTATCCAAGTTTTCCGATACCGACTCATCGATTCTGCATCAATGGAAACCCAAACTGGATCAGTAACGATCTCAAACCTGAATATAGGAGTCCTGCCAGAACTAACTTATCTCTCCACTAATGTGAGATTGAAGATGTTGGCATCATTCGTTTATCTACGTATAAACCATCGCTTCGTCCACGAACATCTGTAAAATTTTGCAGATTGTTTCTATTTGGGAATCGCCAAACATCCGCAAAATTTAATATCTTTCAATACCGTCAGCGGCATTGTTAAGTTTCATATGGAGAGGGGAGGTTACGTAAAAGTCAAAGAAGTAATAAATTGTTGAAAATATATTTTCATAACTTAAACGCACTCAACTCCAGAAATTTTTTTTAAGAAGTTGAAACTGTTTCCCTGCCCAATGCTGAATTTACAACTGTTTAAAAATTTAAATCTTTGCACTTCGGTCCAATGTCTTCGGATCGTGGTGGCCTGGTGGTAAGGTCTCGGTTTCGGAACCGGAGGGTTGCAGGTTCTAGATACGATGTCCCTGAAGAACAGTTGTGTGAGGGAGTCTGGTACAGATTAAATTCGACGAAGCCAAAGTCCTCCCTCTGGTGTGGTGTGGAAGTTTGAAAAGTGAGGTGCCAGCTCAAGTGTCGCTTTCTTCATCTGATCGTGGTTCAAAATTACGATGTCCGTATCAAAATAGCCCTAATGGTGTTTTAAAACTGGGCGTAAATATAACTAAAATAAAATCGTAAATCTTCTCTCAATCACTATTCAAGACATTTAGGCATTTTATTTTAATTTTAATTATTAACAATACCTACAGAGTAGTAAAATTGATGTAGATTAATTTTTCAGGAAAACTCAACTTAAAATAATTGTTTTTTTGTGAATAACTTACAAGTCCCTGCATTTAGTGAATAATAATGCATCAAATTACTTTTCCAGGGGCATAGGGTTAAAACTTCTCATTGGAACCCTCTCTGCTTGACACCTGTTGTGCCTCCCCATCAATCTCCATCTGCACTTGTCTCTCCCTACTAGAATCATGCCGCTGATGGGTGTTCATTTTTGACAATTACTAAAGCAAGATGTTATCTGAACGAATGATTACAAATAAATCGTTGTCATTAAAAATACGGTTTCAAATCCATTCCGCCTTTGTGCAATATCTGTTTTCACTTCTTTCCACCAATAAAACGTGTTGCAGGAACAAAAGTTCTTGCTTGGTCAACACTGCGAGATCGGTTTGTTCCTTCTCGAGGACTGTCTCGTCGAATGAATCACTCCAACGAAATGAGAACAATACCAGAGCGACACCGGTACGATCGTCACATTGATTAGAGGAAGAATTCATTTTACTTACGCATGTGTAGTTCGATAACTGTGTTAAAAATTCACATTTGCATGTTTATATTTAATAATGCGATTTCATATTAAATCTCTATTATAATGTTGATATTTAATGAATTGATTTCTTTTGAAGGTAAGTAATGCTTACAGGTGAATTTATTGGTACATTTTGCTTTAATATTTAAATTTCCACGGCTTTAGGTAAGTATTGAAATCTGCATGTGTTTCTCTTAATCATGATATCATAAAAATAAAAAAAAAGTCATGAGGTAATCATAAAATTCTTTGAGAGTAATATCGTCTACGAAGCTTTAAGTTTGAAAGTTTTCGTATTTATTTTAAAAGTTGAAGACTGATAAAGAAAATTCATTAATACCAGGTTAATCTTATGCATTAGATTAATAAGTATGTAACAAGGAGTGCCAGTGACGTAAGAGCGCCTAAAAACTCACTATATTGATTCTGAAATTGATTGTACTAATAAATATCGTAGAATATTTTATATTAATAGAATATTTTATGTATATGTATTTTATATATATCGTAGAATGTTTATGCAATTATTATATACTTATTATATATATATATTTAACGAATATGGAATTTGTTTTAATGATACTTTTTCATACTATAAGTTAAAAGGCATATTTTTGAATCGTGCGAGTTTATTAGTGTTAAGTAAAATGCCAGGTGTTTGTTTTATTATATTCTATGTATTAAAAATATTGTTCAATATTATTATTAAATAATTTATAGAATACTTTCTGTAATATAGCAAACATTTATATCTTAGATAGTGAAGAAAATAAATTGCCATTTTAATTTAAAAGACAATGATTTGCAAGATATATAAGTCTTGATCAAGATACTTTCCTTCTCTACTCTGTTATGGTTTTTTTTCATTCATTTCTCATTGCTCTCTTGATCGGTGCCCAAAATTGTTAAGACGGCTTAAATTAATATTCTCAAGTAGAAATATGGATTGGAATTATATATAATAATGATGCTTTAAAATATAATTTAAATCTTAATTTCCAAATTTTTATCTTAATTTAACCCATATTAACTTCATTCTAAAATGTTCTTTTATTTCCTGATCCAATTCTTACTTTGTATTCAATTAATGCTACACGCATTCTACAAAAATGCTCATTTCTGCATTTTCTCACGCTCAGAGAGAAGGGGAAAAATCCTTAATGTTTAGAATTTTCTTTTAAAGATACCTAAATTTCCCAATCCTAAATCGACACGTGTCGAAGAAATCCCTATTAAAATGTCATTGTAAAAACCACTGAAGGAAACATTTCGCTATCTTTTGCTCTTCCGTTCTTGTGCCGTGATGTAGACTGATGCATTTTTTTACCACTTATTCTTGTACATAAATTATGTCTCCCGGGATGGAATAAATCGAAGTTCAAGCTTTTCTTCTATTCGGCAAGGCATCTGATAAAATATGTTTGCACTGCTTAAAAATGTTTTATATAATAGAGTGGAAAATGAGTATTATAGTAATACACATTTAGATTCGTTCCTTAAAATGTTCCAAGTGCAATAGTCGGTCCATTTCAAGGAAATGGTTTTCTGGCATTGCTTATATATTTTGGAATGTTTTCATCTTAAGACTTCGAAATAGCGTGGTCATCAGCGCTGTCACTTAACAATCGGGATGTCAGGATTCAGTTCTTGATAAATAATTTTATAGAAACTTATGAAGCGAAGTAAAATTATTGTAAATTTTTAATTTTAATATTTATGAAAAAAAATGCACATTCTCCTAATACTTTAAAAATTAAATTTTAACTAGAATTAAACTTAAAATAACTAAGTATCTTTAACGGCGGTAAATAATGTAAATAAATATCTCAAAATCGTTAAGTTTTAAATTTTAATACATTCTAATATTTTATAATGCTCAGAATTTACTAAATACAAACACTGAAATCTTGAATAATCGAATGGAAATAGTAAAAAAACGAGTTTTATGGAATGCGTAGACAGGTAGTCTGAAGAAGGCAAAGAAAGTGAAGCATTTTCATTATCATTTTAACATTTAGATGGCATATGAATATTAAAAATCTCAAACGAAGAACTGTTGTATGAACGTATTGGTAGAATTCCGGATTAAAAGAAGTAGGCCACCTTAATTGTACTTTGCTCTAGTTGTCCAATTCCTATTCTTTGAGCAAACGTGCAAGTTCCTTGGAATCGAATTAAATCTTGGTTTCTCGTAAAAGAATATACAGAATAATTTATATATAATACAGAAAGGAGCCAAATTTAACACATTTACATTCCTTAATATCTCGAGTGTGACGAGGATTAGCCAAAGATTTTTTTGCCTTAAAACACAAACTCCTTAGGATCAGAGGCATTTACTGCGTTATTGAAATTTCTGTCATGGGTGAAATGAAAATATAATTTTACGTTATAACGTCATAATTATTAGACATAATACAAAAATTTTCACATCCTTTTGCAATTCAAAACATTAATTATTCAGTGACATAAAATTTACTTCTTTACAACTATTTCTTTACTTTAAGCAGTTATCAGTATTAATTTACACACAACTTGGAACACTGCCTTTTTTCTTTAAAATAATAAGCCTATTTAAGGGGACTCGGTACCCTGTGGATTTCGGAAAGTCAATGAATATATCGATTTTTCCAATTTTGAGTGAAAAAGGGACTTTGAACCTTTAACTTATTAATTTGAAAATTTCAAAACAATTGGGCAAGTATTTAGTGAGGTATGGAATTATTTTGTCTGACGCGATATCCTGTGCCACGCCCACTTTCAGGGTTTACGTCAAACATATTTCATGTGCAAGTAACCCAGCCGCTTAATTTTTTCCATGAAATAAAAAGCAAGATAGTGGTTTGATACAGTAACGGTTAAATCATTGTTTATATTCTTACTGATATCTTCTTTTCGATTGAATTTCTTGCTGGTTATAATAATAATCTTCAAAATTCAGAACATTTATTTGAAATTTAATCAAATGGTCTAGAATTTTCGCAGTGTATTAATACATATTTGATTAATAGAACTGCAGATAATTTAATAAATATTTTGAAGGGAAAATTTTTATCTAATAAAGTGAATTTTCTAATTTTTTTCTAATAATCCCTATATATGGTAATGGTCCTTAAAAAAATATGATTACGAAATTGATATCTTAGGACTTAAAATTGTCACATTATTGCTCTGAGAACAGAACCCAACTTGATATGAGTTTTTATTGTGTTGAAATTTTAAAGCTATTTATCTTAATTTGCTTTCTCCTAAAGTTCTATCTGTTTCAAAATGTTAAGTCAATCACATTTTATTGCAAATGCATGGAATTTTTTCTGCACACTCTTAAATGCATGCTTAATAGAATTAGGGATGGGTTTGTAAAAATTTGAAAATTTAAAAAAAAAAAAAAAAATTCAAAGTAGAAAATATCTCTTATTTCCCAAAAAAATTTCGCAATATTTTGAGCAATTTTTCTTATCTCCAAAACTTATATAGATATCAAAAATTTGATCCCTAATTCTGTTAAATACATTGTGAGGCCCCTCTGAAAAAAATTTGGGGAAAAAATTTGAAAATTGTAAAAAAAACATTTAAAAAAAAGGGTTAATATATTTTTTTTTAATTTAAAATATTTAAATTTGTAACTTTTGAATGTAGAAAATATTTTAGAAATTTTAATATCTGCTCAATTAACATCTATTACAAAATTTGAAAAGTTTGTTGAAAATTCTGGAAAAAATTTGAGGGGTATTGAGTTTTCTTAACTGTTTATTATTCGCATTTCTTACACGTACGCTTTTGGCAATGCTTAAAATTTTTTTCTTCTGCCTTTTGGTTTCTTCGGGAATGCAGTTTATCTTTAAATACTGTTCAAAATTGTCCGAATTTTTCTTTTATTGTTTGCATCATTTTTGTTCCATATTTTAGCGTTTTGAAAATTTTAATGTCTCATTTGACATAATCCTTTTTCATTGTTCTTTTTTTTTAATTTAACCCAATGAATAAGAACTTCATTCGATAAATTATATTGCGTCTTATTAACTATATTTTATTGCAACGGTTTCACATTTCTTACACAGGTCTTATATTTTAGAAACATGTAACGGATACCTTTTTCTAGCTTTAACAAACTATAAAGTTTCGGCCTCTTTTTAACTATTTTCAGTTGACGTATTTTCCCTTGCTTTTAAACATTATCAAAGTTCAAGATTCAAACACTGGAATATGAATATTTAATTAAAAGTTAAAAAAAATGAATACAATTCTTCCTAAAGCAATATAGGTGTGAATGTAAATAAAGGAATTTCTGCGAAACCAGAATATTATCGCAAAAAATTATGAATAAACGCAGTTATTTAAAAACAAAAACATTAACTTCATGTTTCGTGTGGCATTCCGCTGAGTGCGCGTTGGTCCTTGCTCCATTAAATTGTTTACGTATTTGAATTTTGTAATTATCGGAATTCTATTTAAGTTGCATTTAGTATTAAGAGATCTGTATGTATTATTACGTGTCTTAACTACTAAATAAAATATATATTAAGTAGTTAAGATCAAATATTTTGGAATTGCATTCTTTTCAAATTGATACTATCTTAAAATTTAATCTCTTAAAAAACCAATACTATGAATTTAGAAAGGCCCTTTTCTTTTACGGTGAAATACGTATTGCAGAGTTCTACAGTGGGAAGTCCAAGGAAGCTTTAAATAAGACAAATGAAAGACTCGGTGTTAATGTTTATCCAAAATCTTTAATATTAATTGCTAATACAATTATTACTGGGGACTCTAAAACATCTTAAAGGATTGAATATGCGATTTTAAGAATTTTACGACGTGAAATTATACATATTACGTACGTGCAAACAGGACAAATAAATGTAGCTGGACCCGCGGTTGCTACGGCTACTTTAACATATCATAGATAGTTAAAATATACATAAATTGAAATATCTGTGTATGGACACTGTTTCCGTATAGAAATTAGATGATTGGAATTACTTTAAATTGTTATCATCAATTTAAATTATACTTATTTAATTTATTAGTATAAATTTAAACGTAAATTAAAATTTTAAGTTGTTAATTCGGAAAAAAAGTCATTAGAGACCGAAATCTATTATCCGGTTACTAAGCGATTACCTTGACGACCGCGATCTTTGGCAGCTTAAAGAGTCGACAGTCTTAATCTAAGGTGTGTGTGTGTGTCTAAACGATTAAACCAATTTTCACCTAATTTTATACATTTGTTCTTCAAAACAGGAGAAAGAATAGTGTATTTTTTTAAAGTTCAGAAGTTAATTAAATGTTAGGTAAAATTTCAGTTGGTTTATAGTTTTTTTTCCTGCAATAATTTCGGATCGAACTTTATAAAAAAAATATTTCGGTAATTTTTTTTAAATTAAAAAATTGACTGTTTTAATGAGATTAATTATTTTTTTGCACATTAATTCTGTTTTATAAAAAATAAAAAAAATTACAAATTTTTTTACCATTAAAATTTTTTTTTTGTTTTAATACATATCATTTTATTAGGTTTTCAATTGTTTGCATGTAGCGATTTAGCAATGCTTAGAAGCAAACAGAAGTCAATCACTCGCAGGAATTCAAGAAAAATAAGTTGAAACCTGCTGATAGCAACCGCTTCAGCCTATTAATTTAGATTTTGCCTCTTTTTTCATCCGAAACTCATCCCGAAGTCATTTTCATCCCGCGCCTTCCCTCTAGCCCTGATAATTATGTGGTTTTTCAGTATGTTAGTATAGAATGAATATATTTAAGATACCTAAAAATGTTTAAATTTTGATTATTTTAGTATTAAAGGCAGTTTGTAATTAAAGTATTCACTGGAGCATGAGTTATATAAATATTACTTTCTTTAGATAATCTAAAATTCATAACCGAATTAACAGTGCTGCTCATTTGAATGGATTATTGTCTTGAATGTTCAGATGGTTATCAGTTGAATTAACATTTTGAGAGTTCAATTTAAATGACGTCTGTAATGCTAATATCTTTGAACAGCGTCAAAATTTCCAATGACAGCTCTGTTGTAAAGATGGCGAGGCTGTTATTGGAAACTAATATTTCTGATTAAATCATTTTGCAACTGAATGAATTTAATTTCTTTTCCCGTTCACTTGTAACCATATTAATAGAAGACAAAGAAATCCGGAAAAGCTAAGATTTATTTTTAATGTCGGGAATAGATGTTTCAAAGAAAAATTCGTTCATTTCGTACAATTTTTTAAATTACTCCTGAATTCTTGTGGTGTAATGATTGAGGAAATTAATGATTTGATGTTAAAATAAATTATCAGTAGAAACTACGCAATATGAAGCATTTTGCATTTAAATTGTTTATCGTGATTAATAAAACATTTAATATATTTTTGATGGAAAATTATTCCTCCGAGATCAAAGTTTCGAGGATTTATCAGTGTATTTCAACTAGAAAGTAGTATAAGAAATCATTTGTGATAACTCCTATCTTTATTGAAAAAAAATTAAGGTTTTAGACTACTGTAAAACAAATTTTTTAATATATTTGAAAATAATTTAACGGAATAAATTCTTAATCTTAAGACCTAAATCTTTCGTTTTAAATAAACATTGTAATCGGAAAAATGTTATTAGAAACCTATTGGATGTTTTCATTTTCGTACTCTTCGGATTGCAGTTTTCAGTTCTACGTATCTGTCTTGAGTTCTACGTATGAGTAAAATATCATATTGAATATTTAGAACGATTGTTTCAAAAGTAGACATCAAATTTTTCACCTTGAAGCAAAGCCTTTTATTTAGCTTGTGAATGGAATGACGTTAAAATTATTAACAATGATCCCTTTGCCGAAACCAGTTATCGATGCGGATAAATCAGGAATACCGTTAAGGAAATGAAGATAATTGAAAAAGAATGATTAATAGATTTATTGCAATTAAATATTGAATCTAAATATTTCAAACTACGCGAAGGAAATTATTTGAATATTTAGGCTAACATCGTTTTTCTTTCTAATCTGCGAGAACCTTTATTCTGTCATTTGTTTCATTTTCCGATTCTGTTATTTAATAGTCAAAGGCTGAATATTGCTATTCAGAAAGATCTTTCAGGCTTTTTAAATAGAAATAGACAAAACTATAAAGATTACAATAAATGTTATGAGGGATGACAGAAGCAAATTAATGATGAATGATAATGATAAAAATAATTTAAATCAACGTAAAGATTATTTGATTGTTTAAAAGAAATATTATATAGTTCCATTTTATCACTAATTTTAGGCGAATCTCCCCTACCCTCTTTAAATACGGATATATTATATAGTGTCCGAAATGCTAGTATGATGAATTCGTTGGCCCATATTTCATATCTGGACCAAAAATATTCGTAAAAGAAAATGTTTACACGCTTTCTTTCTCGAATTGTTTGGGAAGATTTTCCGAATCACTCTTGAAATTCGGACATGTAAATTATGTTGTACAATGTTTGGCTATAGAAAATTGGATTATCTTCAAGAACTTCTAAGCTTATTTTAAACTTTTTCGTCAAATATATATTCAAAGAGAAAGTGTTGTAATTTTCAAATTTTGAACTCGGAAATTTTGATGAATCGCCAGCTTTTAAACATGTTTAAATCAGAATTATGTATGGCTGTGAAACTCGCTCAAAAATGTTTTGAGCAAGATTGATGAAGGTTGGCTTATGCATTTAGCATTACGTTTATTGATTCATATCAAACTTTGATGAAATACGTTTAGAGGTTTGTCTGTCCGATTGTTCGAATAGAAGGTAAAATGCTAACTAAAACAAAAGAGCTAGATGGATAAAATGTTGTGCATAAATTTAGTATTTAAGTATAGATCTCTATTGTAAATTTGCACCAAATTCGTCGAGGTGCGGTCGTTTAACGATCTATACTTACGTACCTATGCACAGTGCGCTTGGCATGTACAGTGCGATAAATCAAAAAGACAACTACTAGTATGATATTTGATTTCAGTTACAGTTGACAAAATGTTTATTTGTACACTTCAATTTTGGAATATTATAGCAAAATAAAATGAGGTAACTAAGTTAAAATTACAGAAATATAATCTAGTGAGGTAAAATAATAATAATAAAATATCAACAAAAAAACAATCACATAAACTTGAATTGATTAATGAATAAAACTTTATAAAAACTATACAAAAAGAGTATTTGTACACTTACTTAGGGATAAATTTTAAAAAGAATTATAATTATTTTATAGAAATTTAATACTTTGTATGCATTCCATTGGCTTTTACAATTGCTTCAAGATGTCTTGGCATTGATTCTATTAACTTTTTGGTTAATAGAATAGAATTTTGGTTTCTTGATCTATTTCTTCCCAAGCTTCCATGAGTGCTTCTTTCAAACTATTTTTACTTGTAATATTTTTTTTCGGACTTGAGCATCCAATAGCATCCACAAATTTTCAATTGGATTTATATTCAGGGATTGTGGTGGAGTTTCAAGGCGTCTTGGTGCATTATAAAGCAACCATGTTTTAGTAAATATCGCAGTGTGTTTTGGATCGTTATCTTGTTGGAATAAGAAAGTGTCACCGATACCCAATTTTCTAGCACTGTCTAATAAGTTATGCCGCAACACATCAATTTAACCTAAAGTTGTCATTTTTGTGTCAATAAAGTGTAATTTTCCAACACCGCCATGAGCTACACAGCCCCAAACCATCACATTCCACCACCATGTTTCAAGGTCTGAAGTACATTTTTACTATCAAGGGCTGTTTTATTTTTTCACCAGATTTTTCGGATACTAGGGGGTGAAAAAATTTCAAACTTACTCTCATCTGAAAAAAATAACCTTTTTCCAGAAGTCGGTTTGTCTTTGTATTTCATAGCAAATTCTAGACACTTCTTTCTATTTACTTCAGAGGTCATTGGTTTTTTTCTCGGAGTTCAGCCTTTTAAACCAGCAGTATGTAACACATTTCTTATTGTTTGAGCGGTCACTCTAATGTTAGAAGATGCGAGAAGGTCATCTGCAATTTTCTGAGCAGAAATTTGTGGTTTTCTAATAGCTGCTTTAACAATACTTCGTTTATTTCTTGAAGTTAATTTACTGGGGCCGTCTGGCCTGCGTTCATTTTCAACGCGTCCAGTATTTTTATATTTTTTTACGATGTATCCAATAGTTGTAAAGGGTAACTGAACCATCGTTCGAATTTCGCGATAAGATTTTCCACTTTTATTAAGGTTAACAATATGAGTTCTCATTTCTAAAGAGATTTCTTTTTATTTCGTGGCCATTTCTCAACTTTTCTCTGCGACTGACCTTCACTGTTAAAAAAGATAACATTCAATGTTTAAAAAATACAAACTATCCAAAAAATTAACTATAATGTGAAAAATTACATGAAATGATAGTAATACTTACCGGAGATACAAGTGTACAAATATACTTTTTGCAAGAAATTTTTCAAGTTTGTTAGATTTAGATTTTATTTTCAATTATTTCAAAATATTTTTTTCGTTTACTTAGAAATAAACAACAAACTCACCCTCACACGTCGCAATGAATAAAATAGCTGCTTAAATGTTTCTAAAACTTTAAAAAAAGTGATGTACAAATAATCATTTTGCCTACTATATGTAGTTGTCAAATTTTGGTTTCAATCTTGGGGGGGGGGGGGGTCAAAAATGCATACACGGTTTTTCATTATATTACGAGCTGAAAAAATAAAACATTTATGTGTATTGCTTTTAAAATGAAAACCTGAGCAGACCTGGAGCTCTCGGTTGTCCTCTAGCGCTTTTTTTTTTTAATAGACTGTATTCGAAAACGCTTGGGGAAAGCCTTCTTTCTGGTTTATTCTCAAAACAATAATAAACTGATTAATCAAATTCGTAAGATGTGCTTATGCCACCTCTCCTTCTTTCAATCTTCCCTTTGTCTTTGTGTTTTCACTTCGTCTCGGCCAAATGGTGCGATTGTAATGATATCACATAAATCATATTTTGCTCATGATTTTCTGTTAGATTCGGTCGCGAAAGTATTTATGGGATGGACAAGAAAGTCATACATATTATTCGGGCTCGCTCCATTGAGCAGAAAACTGATCATGACTTGTAACTTATAAAAATTTGCTTTCTTGCGCGCACTATTTATATGCATTTTCATAAAAATTTGAAATATTCAATATAATCTTACGTAATTTTCTTTTTTCTTTTTGCTTAAAGCATGCTTAATCATTCAAAATTCAAGAATTTTTTTTTATTTAATGTGTTATAATATTAAAGGTAAATGATTCGAATATTTAAAAACATGTTTGTATTAAATAGTTTAATTGCACATATGCGAAGCATAGCAGAGTAATTTTCTCATAATTTCAAAACCCGATTGAATAAGGCAATTTTTATAAAACGTTCAATTGAAAGATTCTGAATTCAAAATTCTAAAAATGACTGGCATTGTTGTGAATTAAAAAATAAATTCTGCACAAAGCAAGCATAATGAAGGCGTATTTGTTACAAATTGATATATTTTAAGCTTTAACTCCGCATAAATTATACTGAATGGCATGCAATTAAAAATTTGCTGCATCTTTTCTTTTTCATAAATATATAATTTATATTGCAGTAAATTAAGCATCGGTAAACGAAGTAAAAATTTTACGAAGTATTATTCAAACTATTTGTTGAAACATTTCAGTTCTGTATGAGGATTGAGATAATGAATGGGATTCGAACTCTGAGAAGGTCAATGCAATACTTTAACATCCATTCAATTCCCAATATGCGAAATGAATTGCAATATCAAATTTTACGTACACAAAAATATCCCACATATTTGACAAGGTTTGACTTTTTATTTCCTTTTTACAAGAATGGCATGTATTTCTTTTATATTTGTAATTAACGCATCTGCAGAAAAAGTGAAGCGTGAAAGTGTGCGGAAACTTTTAATTGTTTAATGTAAAAATTTTTAATAGATATAACATTCTTATATTTGTTGTGAATCTGAGTGACTATGGGCACATGATTATTCCGGCATAGTGTGCCCCTAGAGAAGAAAAGTGGGAGGGAGGGGTCAGACCGGATTTAAGATTGACTGTTCAGGTTTCGAGAATTGGCTGCTTGTGAAGTTGGATAGCGAATGGCATAACAATGTGACGACAAATACTGTTTATACCACTTAGTTCTGTGGTAACAGCGCAGCTGTAACAAAATGTATGTTTGAACCTTATAATTCCACACCATTAAAAGGATTAAAACGAAATTTAGTATACGTATTCCTTAGCAGCTAAGAGTACTTCTTGTTCTATTAAAAGGTTTCTACGGCCCTGTAAAGGGGGTGTTGTTATAAGAGTAGAAAATTTTTAATTTTTCCAACACAGATTTTTAAGAAACCTTTCTAGAAAATTTTCTAAAATCTTAAAATTAAAGCTTTTTTTTATGTCATAAATTTCATTTCTAAATGACCATTTCTCTAAATTTAATCAGATTTTTTTTAATTGCACATTTTATTTTTTTATTTTTATTCGAAATATTCAGTTTTATTACATTTATCAATCTCGCGGTTTTCTAGTATTGTCGCTGATTTTTTTTCTTTCGTTTTACAGCTCTTTTAGTAGGATTTGTTATCTTGTATCTTTGAAATAGCGTTGTAAACTTAAATACATGGACAGCTTACACCTTATGATCTGCAATGTGTTTTTCTTTTTCTTACATACCCATAGAATAAATAGACGCCTGTGTACCCACAGATACAGTGACTAGTAACGTAATAAATGTTACTGTTAGTTATGATGCCAATTTTAAATTTTTATGGGCTTAATTTATAAGTGTTCAAGATATTTTAGCGCATCTGAAACCTTAATTTAAATCAGTTTCTCAAGATCCTTGAACTTCTTTCTGATATGTATTGGGTTCCAGAAAAGTACTTGATTTTTCGTTGGATTCAGTAAAAGTCCTTAAAAATGTAGTCGAAATGTGTTTTTCTGCGAAAGAAAAGAAAACCAGTTTGAAACTTGGCTTTACTCGGATTATTCCACAAATGTGAAAGAATGGGTATCGATGCAGTATCATTGTCAATTTCTAGTCGCTTTTGTGTGCTTTCGATTAATGAGGGGACAGGTGGGGGTTGTGGAGTGAAGCCAGCTCCAAAGAATTTTCAAAAGATTTTGAAGCTGGAGATAGTACTTGTTTACTCCATTTAATTTTTGAACAATTTTTTTTAAGTTATCGAAATTCTATGGAAGTTTATTATACCAAACTCTAAATCATAGAAACTCATTGCAAAGAATACTAACCTAGTGCAGGAAAAAATAAGAGAAAATCGATTTTAATAGAATTTAACAACATTTTTTTGTGTAATATGGCTCGTATTTTAGCAGATTTAATGAATTTGAATTATTCAGGAATCTAAATACTTTGATAAAAAATTATTTCAAAAGTCTTATCCAAAATATGAGAGTGAGATAATTGAGATTCTGATGATACTAACCCGTTGCGAGGCTATAGTTGGGTTTTTCTTCCGTTTAATCAAATATTTTGAGATTAAAAACATTGAAAAAGAAACATGTATAGAAAATTGATTGGTTTCTGATGATCTGAAAAGCTGTTGGCCTAATGTTCAAATTGTAATCTTCAAAATCCGTCTTGAATTCTACTTTGAAGAATAAAATATCGCCTTTAGTATTTCGAATGTTTGTTTCAAAAGTAGGCATCTATTTTTTTTCCATCTTGAAGTAAAGCAAGGTACTCTTATAAAAGCGCTATTGTGTACTCATTGTTTGCAATTTCGATACTCTTGCCATTCTTTCATTGTCAATTTCTTTCCATCTGACTTGAACCATTTTTAAAAAGAAAGGCCTTTTGAAGACTTCAACATAATTGATTGATTACTTTAATTCTGATAGAATTTGGAAACGCTACGAGTTAACAAAAGCGCATATTGTTTTATTATAAATGATGGAAAATGTGAGGCGCGTAAATCAAATTTTCAAAATGAAACAGTTTAAATTTGGTTGTTAAATTCATTTATTTAAACCGAAAGTAATTATTCTGAATGTTTAGTAGAACATTTTAGTTTCAATTAGACAAAATTTAAAGCTGTTTTTTATGGTGCATTTCTATTTCATATCTCAAGAATAGTGATTGTGAAGTTAGTAAATATTTTTAAATACATTTTCTTTAAAACTTTGCTTTGTTCGAAATCGGTTTTAAATTTTTTTATTTAAATAATTTGAAATAATTTTTGAGTGTAATTAAGCATGCGATGAAAAAAATCAAGAATTGTTTCCTAAATATATCAATTATAAAACTATGACTAAATGTTAACTCTTTTTTTCAAATGTACCTAAAACTTTTATTAATTACTAGAAAAACGATAAAATTTAGTTAAATTGTTACTTCTGCATTACATATGTTAAGCTATAATTGGGAATAATCTGATTAGCATAATTAGATTTAATCGTAATATTAATGTGCTTGGATCTGTAAACTCGCTTTTCTCAGTTTAATTTTTCTTAAGTCTTGTCTGTAACAAAATGCTAAAAGCAATATTTTATTAAAATTACTTGAAATTTTTACACTTACATCTACTTAATAGATTGAGCCGATTTGTAAAATTATTGATTAAAAAAACAGTAAGAATAGTGACAGTGAAAAAACAATTTAAAAATTTTTACGAAAATTATTTTCTCCAAAATTTAGATATCGAGAATAGGATCCCAAATACCAATAAGATCATTGTGAGAATTCTTTAAAAATAATTGGTGACCAGATATTGAAAATGAAAAAAATAATTTTTAATGTCTGATAATAAAAAATCATATTAAATGTCGGATATTTTTTAAACAGTTAAGGTTATACGTAACATACTATACATTTAGTCGCAGCAAAGAAGGAATATTTTCTAATTAACGTCAGTGTTAGAGAAAAATGTTTAGATTTAATATTTATCCACATTCTTAACAGACTGTTACAAAATCTACTTAAAATAAGTCAACAGATATAAAACAACGAATCAAAAATTCATCTGATTTAATTTCCATTCACCAAAGCTCCTTATTTAAAAATATCAGTTTGAATTCTGTGAAATATCGAAACTTTAGCTTACTTGTGCTTTAACAGAAACCCAGCGTATATTGTTCCTTAGACATTTTCGAATACTTCAACAATACGACACGTGTTTTAACTTCAGAACAGTGAAGATAATTGAATATATTAAGTTACTTTGCACAGTTATGTAGCTAAATTGCTATTGTTTCACATACGATTGATCATACGTGAAAATAATTGAAATTGACACAAGCGCGTGCCAGAAATTTTGTGAAACTTCTAAAAATATCTTATTTTTATCATTCATACATTATTCTATTTCATTTTTGTCATTCATACATTATTCTATTTCAAAATTTAGATTTAACATAACTCTGAGATTTATGGGCTTATTTAATATTATCTAAAGAAGGATAATTATTCATCGATAGCACGCAATTTCGCTGCGAAAGAACCAATTATATCTTCCATGCTACAGTTAATTTTTTTAAAAACAGTATGAAACTGAAATTTTGGAATTAGTCTTGAATGTCAACAAACACTTGTAAAATCTTTAGCTCTTACTGGTAAAAACGCAATTCTAATAGTTAAAAATATTCTAATTCTTTTAATTTAATAATTTAAAGATGTATATATTTATATTTTTAGAATATCCTCTCCCTCTAAATAAATCGAATCCGCTCCTTATAAATTTTAAATACGAGTACTTTTGAACATGTGTCGAGTTTTTTGCTCAATATCATATATTCTACTTATACTAAAGTTTATGGGTATAGGTCTGTTTTAATAAGAACAGATTTCTTTCATAAATATCTTTGCATTTTTTTTTTTGAAAATTATATTTGTAACGTTATCTAAACTGTAATATTCCATCGTACAGTATCAAAACGAATTTTTTTAATAAACCATTATCGTATTCATCAACCATTGTAACAGCCTTATTGCATTTCGTGACCCTTTGCAAGATGTTATATTCCACAGGACATACCATCATATTGCTTTCACCTTAGAGGAGCACAGACTCCTCTAATGCATTATCTTCAACAGCTCTTATACTTTTAATATGCTGCAGTTTTTCGCGATAATCTGGTTAGTTCATTTCTTTTGAATTTCAATGAATGAGAAGTTCCGAAATGTTTGAAGAATTGTTATAACGTCCATTCCACATAAATTGTCTTTTGTAATTCACAACGAAATAGTCTGTTAATATCGTTGCACGTTAAGGTACTGTAGAAATAGTTTTAAATACCGACTTATTTATATCTTCTAATACAATATATAAGCGAAATCCACATGCTTTGTTATGAATACATAATTATTAATAATCCCCGTTCCTAGAGCGTAGAACACTCCTGGTCATTTGTGATAAGTGAAATGATATGAAGATATGAAACATTTTTTTCCTCCAATCGTCAGATTAGATAATAAGAGAAGGCTCTGAAATTATATGAAATAAAATTTCGGACCCTAATTTTTTTTTTTTTTTTTTTACCGTTTACGAGTCCCGAAACTTTTAAAAGCGAAATCGTTAATAAACTAGCAATCATCTTTTTTTTTTTTTTTTTTTTTTGAAGGGCTCCGACTTAGTATATGCGGAAGAATATATTGATCTAATAATTTTGATCTTGTAGTTGGGATTTTATACGAAGTATTTAGTATAACATCAAAGGGAGAGAAGAAATAAGGGAATACGTAAATATATACAAATATAAAAATTTCATTCACTGTTTCAATAAGCTTTTTAGAATAAAGTGACATGGAAAATAGACTATGCCCTGTTACAAATAAAATTTAGTTCCTAGACTATTACCTAGAAATTGGTGATACCTTGTGTGTTGGATATCCTCTGGCCACTAGTTTTCCCATTTTTGCTATTCTTTGTCAGGATTCTTTAGGCATACAACAATTTCTTCAAGTAACTAGCTGCATTTAGTTGTGAACTTGGTTTCCTTCAATCATGGCTCGTTACACCAATTCGCCCGTATTTTTCTTCTGAAATGACTAAGCTTTCATCCTGTTTAACCTTATATGTCTATGTTGGAAGAAATCTGGCTAAGCCGATCAGAATTTGAATCGGATAGTCTTACCACTTCGTGTGTTGCCAACTATAAAGGATGGAGTTTATCTATCCGCTTATATAGATTTGTTAACCTACAAAACCACGAAGAAATTGTTTGCTCTTCTTTCCATTTTGAAATCGTGTATATATTAAGACCTGCAGTGATTGTAATTTTGGTAAACAGGTTAATTATGTTACCGATATCATGTTTAGCCAGTTCTAATCTGAGATAGGAATTTTAGCCTCGCACTGTTCTGTGAGAAATGATTTTCTGCAAGAAGGTGCCATCTTCCTTCCAGTCTAGTATTCGAATGTAACAAATATTTTGTTCTGTCTTCCGTAGAGGTAAAATTTTGGATATCGTCTGGGTAGTTGAGGGCGGTACGATAGGTCCCGATAATTGAATAGCAGAAATGTTCTTTGAATGGCTGGTAATCTCTTCTATACCGGGGGATATTCGAAACCTTTTTAATTGAAACTTGGAGAATCATCCTCTCTGCCTCAGTGAAATGTAATATTTATCAAGGTTTTATTTGTTCCTGCTATTCTCTTACGCAAGTGAGTGTGGATTTTATACCTTGGCGCTTGATGAATAAAGCTGCCCATCGAGAATGATCCCTAAATATTTAATGGGGTGAGCATTTTTGACTTTCCCATTTGTTGGTTAGACCTTACATCAATTTCTAAATCAGATGGTAAATAGATATGGAAATAAAAATGTTTAATTGGTTCTTATTTGTCCGATTTCTAAAAAAAATATTTGGTGCTTGTTGAATATGTTTTGAAACCGTCTGTTGTTCTGGAACATATTAAATAACGTTCGCAAAAGATTTTTTCTATGGATCCTTATTAGGATAACAGAGTATAATTAGATTCCTTTTTCCTTTGAGTTCTTTACTATATTTGCATAAGTAGTAGGTTTTGTCGTAATGAATATGCTTATTCTAATGATATAACGGAAAGAATAGCAATAAAGAGTGAAGACTACTGTTAAAATTGTTCCCCATCATAAGCAAACATCTGAAGAGCCATGAATTTCGAATATTAAGAAAAAAAACTTGACGAAGAAATAGGAGAAAAAACAGTAGAGGAACGAAAAAAATATAAGGAAATTATAGGGTGGATTTATGCAAATATTATTTCCAGTTTTAAAGAATTCAGTTGCTGAACATGCATAATTTAACGTGAAGTAACAAGAAAATCTATTGTAGGCAAAAAGTTGGGAAAAGGGGAATAGAAGAAGAGAGAGGAATTTTCTTAAATTACGTTTTCTTTAAAGAAGTCATTTTTCCCAAAACAGGCTTTTTATTTAGCTTGTGAATGGAATGACGTAGAAATTATTAACCTTGATTCCTTCTCCGAAACCAGTTATCGATGCATGTAAATAAGGAATGTCGTTAAGGAAATGAAGATAATTGAAAAAGAATGATTAAAACAACATAGAAGAACAATAAGTTAAATATTGAATCTAAATATTTAAAACTATGCAAAGGAAATTATTTGAATATCTGAGTAAACTTATTTTTATTTAATTTCTAATCTGCTATTATTTATTTTATTTTCCGATTCTGTTATTTAATAGTCAAAGGCTGAACATTGCTATTCAAAAAAAGATCTTTCAGGTATTTTGAATAAGAAACAAATATGAGGATTGTTATCAAATTTCATATTCAATTAATTGGCTGGTGAGGGATGACATATGAGGGATGAGACATATAAAATATTTGGGAAATAAATAAATAAAAATTCAAATTTTCGACGAAAGGATTAAGCCATATTTAATGTAGAATTGTGAGAATTTTTATCAGGTATACGAATTTTAAGTAAACAAAGAGTTAAATATTATGATGCAGAGGAAGATCTTTGAAAATCTATAAAGACGAACTAAGAACGTTGTGGTTTAATGCATGAAATGTTCAGTGATATTTCTAATTAAAGCCACCTGTTATGAGGAATGTGAGTGATAAATTAATTTGATTTATAATAATAAAAGTAATTTAAATCATCGTAAAGAAGATCGTTATTTGATTGTTTAAACTAATACTATGTAGTCCCATTTTGTCTCTAATTTTAAGCGAATCGCCCTTACCCTCTCGAAAAAGGATATATTATATTATGTCCTAAACGCTAGTATGATGAATTCGTTGGCCCATATTTCATATCTGGACCAAAAATATTCGGAAATAATTGCTTACACGCTTTTTTAATCGAATTTTTTAGAAAAAAACGTTTTGATTCTCTTGCTATTAGGTCATATGAATTATGTTGTACTAAGTTTGCCATAGAAAATTGGATTATTTTCATTAACTTCTAAACTTATTTTGAACCTTTTTGTCAAGAAATATATATTGAAAGAGAAAGTGATGTAATTGTCAAATTTTGAACTCGAAATTTTGATGAATCGCCAGCTTTTAAACATCTTTAAATCAGAAAAAAACACTTTTTTTAAATTTATGTATGGCCTAATTCAAAAATGTTTTGAGCTAGGTTGATGAAGTTTAGCTTATGCATTTAGCATTACATTTATTGATTCGTATTAAATTTTGACGAAATATGTTTAGAGTTTTGTTTATTCGATTGTTCGAAATACGGGTAAAACGCTAATGGGTAAAATGTTGTACAGAAATTTAGTATTCAAATATAGATCTCTACTGTAAATTTGTACCAAATTCGTCAAGGTGCGGTCGGTTATCTATACTTACGCAGGTATGCCAATGCGATAAATCAAAATGGCAACGACTTGTATGATATTTATTATTTGATTTCAGTTATGTAGGTGTCAAATTTTGGTTTCAATCTTGGGGGGGGGATCCAAAATGCATACACGGTCTTTCACTATATTAACAACTGAAAAAATAAAACATTTATGTGTATTACTTCTAAAATCAAAACTTGAGCAGACTTGGACCTCTCGGTTGTTCTCTATCCCTTTTTTTTAATAGACTGTATTCGAAAACGCCTGGAGAAAGCCTTCTCCCTAGTTTATTCTCAAAACAATAATAAACTGGTTAATACAAATCGTAACATGTGCTAAAGACACCACTACCAAACGATCTTTCTTTCGATCTCCCCTTTGTCTCTGTGTTTCAGTCTGTCTCGGCCAAATGGTGCGATTGTAAGGATATGGCTTGAATCATTTTTCGCATGATTTTTTGTTAGATCCGGTTGCGAAAGTATTTATGGGATGGACAAGAAAGTGATACAAATTATTCAGGTTCACTCCATTGAGCAGAAAACTGATCCTGACTTGTAACTTATATGAATTATTTTGTTTTGTGCGCACTAATTATATGCATTTTCATAAAAACTTGAAATATTCAATATAATCTTACGTAATTCCCTTTTTTTTTGTTTAAAGCATGCTTAATCATTAAAAATTTGAGGATTTTTTAATTTAATGTACTATTATATTATATTAAATTAAAAGTAAAGGATTCGAATATTTAAAAACCTGTTTATATTAAATAGTTTAGTTGCACATATGTGAAGCATAGCAGAGTAATTTTCTCATAATTTCAAAATCCGATTGAATAAGGCAAGTTTTATAAAACTTTAAATTGAAAGATTCTGAATTCAAAATTCTGAAAATGACTGGCATTGTTGCGAATTAATTAAAAAAAATTCTGCACAAAGCAAGCATAGAGATAATTAAGATTCTGATGATACTATCCCATTGCGAGGTTATTGTTGGTTTTTTTCGTTTAATCAAAAATTTTAAGGTTAAAAACATTGAAAAAGAAACATGTATAGAAAAAGTTTTGGTTTTTGAAAAATTGTTGGCAGAGTTAGCCAAATCGCGAAGGAATTGACATATTGGACAAATTGTACATATAATCTATTCATGAGCAAAAATTACAATCTGAAATAGATAAAAAGTATATGAAAATAGAATACATTACTGAGGAGATAGTGATTTTAAAATTTAAAACTGTTGAAAACTGAGCAGATGCAATATATACTCCAGTAGTTTGTGAACAAATTTATTGAAAAGGCAGAAAATATACTACATTTTTAATGAATAACCGAATTTTAGTGTTTGATAATTTAACAGAACAAAATTTTCAAAATATATTAATGTTTCAACTGTTCTCGGTTCATTTTGTTAAGTGTAACTTGAGATTTGTGGATTTTTCTTTCCCATGTGCATGTCGTTTCACTCTGCCAATAATTTACGTATATAAAGCTGCAGACTTTTGCCAAACTTTTTAAAAATGATTTTTATTTCATCTCAAGTTTGAATGTGCTAATTAAGTGAATATGCAATTCTAATTTGTGTGAAATTCAATCTGATAGTTGGTAACCATAGTGTAGTTAACAATAATGGTGCTTGTTTCGTAATTCAAAACCACTTTGCCATTTTGTCCATACTATTTGCATTTGCATAACAGTTCTCCTTGGAGATCTTTATTTAAGCATCTGAAATTACTGAGCAGGAAACAAATGGCGAATTTCAGAGTTAATAAAATTAATATTTTTTCCTTATTATGTAATTTTATTGTCTGAAACATTTACGCATTTGGCGATTCTTGATTTTTTTTTTCATTGAAAGTTCTTGAATTATATTTGTTTAATAAGGGTGGAAAACATAAAATCAATATTACTATTCGACGATTAAAGTTAAAAGTTGAGGGTATATGATAATCAACTCGCTACCAAAGCCAATACTTTCCTCAATCTTAACACTATTCAGTTGGAATATTCCTGCAAGTTGTCTTGTATATCTTGCCTTTAAATTGTGGAAGAAAATGTTAAGCTTCGCAGTATATATACTATAATTTTCCTGAGATATTCGAAGTATTTTTCTTCAAATTATTATATAATGTTATTGCTTGTATTGTTTCATATCCTGCATGTTTCATGTAATTAGGTTTAAAAAATTCATTGTTAAAAAAAGACGTGGAAAAATTTTCGATTTAAAAATTACATTTCCGAATACAAATGCCATCTTGTATGCACTCGGGTATTCTGCACAGTAATCCATGACAGATTTAATAATTACCAGGTTTACAACGCGCGGGCTTTAATATTTTTTGATAATTTCGTGGTGGATACCCTGACGCCTTCGTGAACCCAATTTCTAAGGAGATTCATTGCAATCTTGCATGAACTTAATAAATTTCTGATCATGTAGTAGATATCGAAGATTGATTTAATCGTTAAAGAAATTTATATTCTTTATGTGAGGAAATGATCATATACGTCCCTAAATTGCTGGGTTTTAAAAAAATTATCGATTTTTAAGAAATGGTAAAAAAAATAATTTTGGATAACTTTGTTAAAATTAGCTTGGTCTGGTTAAAAATCCTTAATTTCTAAGTTTAATTATGATGAATACTGAATAGCTCTCCTTCAAATCTTTTAGTGAATGAGAGATTTTTTTTTCTTAAAGTTAAAATACTAGCTTAACCCGTTAAGCTCAGCCAGTTAGTTTAACCATTTCAAGTGTCTCAAGTCCCCATTTTAAAGCTAAGCAATGACGCATATACATGTCGAACGCAATACAATTGATTTCGTAGTCAATATTGCAAAAAAATAAATAAAAAAAATAAAAATACATTTCGAACTTGCCAAAATGACTTGAATTGTCGGGTATACACATCGAACGCATTTAACTAGTTAAATAACATTTTTATTACACGGAATCCCTATATATCACTGATATTGATTCGGTAAACTATCGAGACCATCCATATAAGTAAAAACATGCAGGTTTTAAATTATGTCGGTATTTATTAATAAATGTGAAGTATTAATTAGTTGAACTAGGATCAAGGTCTTCCCTTAGGACAGCAGAGTTGAAGCATTCCCTTATATTATATTTACTGGCTGCTTTTTCTTTTATTTCATTTGCTTATTTTCAAGCCTGGGGGTTTAAGTTCTGTGCTTTTTTTACATGTTTGAAGCTTAAGATGAACTAAAAAAATGGGAAGAAAGCAATAAAGATAAGACAGAAGAAGGTGGATGCAAAATAGAATTGAGTGCCACAACTAATTTATTTATCAGAAGACCCAAAAGCAATCCTTTATCCTTCAGAATTGAGGTACTAAAGCTGTATTCAGATCGAACCTAGTGTGGAGCGAATCGATCTCCTCACTTCAATCAAAATTTCGCCTTCATTGTCTCAGTGTTTTTACTTTTTCTTAATGGCTGTTCGGTTTCAATTCTTTCCTCGACAAAAATAATTCTGGCTAATTGAATGTTGATACTGTTGAAGTTTGTATTGCAGTATGTAGATAATTTTTTGAAATATTCATTTTTAAGGTTGTATATGTTAAAAAAATGTAAAAAAATGTAAATCTTCAGATAAGGGATGCTTTTCGTACTACTGTTAATTTTTGTACTAAGGAGCTGCGTCCTCTCTTGTCCTGTCATTTACATCTCCATATGTAGTTTTATTGCCATTTTGATAAAAATTTCTGGGAGTTATGTATTACAGTGAAATAATAACTGTGGTAGAAACTTCAGATTTCTCTTGCGATTTAATTCTTAAAATATGGCCAAAAGATGCGGAAGAAATCGGTCTTCATTATTCTTTTTAAGGCCTAAGTTTCCCAGCATATTGGTGGTTAATTTTTATCTTACATTAATAAACGGAATATAATTAATGAATTTAGTAAAATTGAATTTATAAATTCTAATATCTTGCACAATTTTTGCTTCTTTATATAAAATAGAAACGCATGATTCGTTAGATATAAACATTAATTCTTCATATATTTATTCTTTCCTGTTTCCTATTAATTTCGCCTTTGTAATTAATATAAAAATCTTTCCTAGAAGGATCTACTAGATTTCCATTAAATCTTTTCTCAATGGTTAATTTAGAAATGAGTGAACGCTTCAATTGTAAAAATACTTGACCTGAGGTAAAAAATTGTTTTAAAACGTAGTTTTAGTCAATAAATGTACAGGTAAATATAAACCTTTAAATTTCCGTAATCGGTCGTATTAAATAAAATATTTCCATAATATTTTCAATTATAATTTTTGCGACTAAACTTGATCTGGATGTTGAGGTTTTGAATTTCTTACTTTAATATATGGTAATAATATGCAGAATTTTTTAGTCTTATGAGCACATTGTTTATTTTTTCGCGTTGTTATAGTAATTGAAAATATTTGATAAATCGGATTACAAGTTCACCATGTCTGGAATCTTTTAGAAGCCGTTAGTTGTGGGAAAATCCAAAAAGTAAAACGATGCACGATTTAAAGATTATATTTTAATATTTGCATATAATATGTATCAATTTCTGAAAGTTACTTCTCGTGGGAGTACGGATACAAAAACTCGTTTATGCGCAAAATATAACTTGTCTGGCAGAAGTGAGATGAGAGGTAACTTGAGATAGTCATACGGGAGGAAAGCTAGATATATCAAAAAGAATTATGAGTAAGCTAGTAACATCACTCACTAAATTAATACACTTAGAAATGCGGTACATCGCCGTATAAAATTTTTCTTCTCAGGAATTGTGATATTGAAGGGAAGAGTGATTAGTTTCGTAATCGGTCTTATCATTAGCCATCCAAATTGTTATTACACAAATTAATCCGTAAGCTTTTGGATTAGTCTCAATAACTTAGCCTCCTCGTTTTTTAATTCAAAGCAATATCTTTGATAACCGCAGCGTTATTCAGTTGAAGGTTTTGCGTCTTCATTGTACACTTTTTCCGCGATTGCATGAATGATATATAGGCAAGATTCCTGGATTCCCAGAAATCCTGAAACATTTTTCAGTAAGTCTTGCCAGCAAGAACTCGAAACATTGAAATAAATATAATCATTGAGAGGACTGATAAGAACCTATCCGATAAGGACGTTAGCAGAGGTAAGACAAAGTTATTGGAGTTGTCACTCAAAGCAATGAAAAATATAGGTTTGGTACAAGATTCTGTTTCAATGGTGAAGATGATGAATTTCTCAAAAATCAAATATATTTCACGATTATCAAGCATGAGATGGAACTTTATGGATTTTACAACTGCTGTCCACTAGATAAATGTGTAAGAATGAATTTAGCAGCTTTAGAATTTTTGTATTTGCAATAGATTTACTGCCACAAGCTTAAAGATAAAAGCCTTTTTTTATTGAGGATTTCCAGATTTTTTTTCAAAGGAAGTAAACTTTTTATCGGCAATTTGCCAAGGTTCTGAGAGATAGATTTCAGAAATGAAATTTTATAATAAAATATAAATTAACTGAGGTTATCTGTTGGTGGCTTTTTGTTAAGGGATTTAAAACCTGCATTATTTCATCTCTCATTGTCAATGATACGGAAATTGGATCCAATAAATTGAATAATACCCGGTTTACCAATGGTAGTTTTAATTAAGGACTGTGATAGCTTTCTTATAGTAAAAAAAAATATCCTTTATCTGAAATTCAGAATATGCTTTAATATAATTGTTTCATTAGTTAAAAGGCAAGAAATATAATTGAATTTTTGAATATTAAAAATAGTTTCTTTTTCCTGAATCATCGAAGCATGTAGTTTTGAATTCTAACAAGTGATTTTATTTGCTATTGAATGATTTAATATTTATTCTAAACTACTCAAAACTGCAATTGGCGGTATTATCGCCATTCATAGTACTCATTAATGCATGCATATTAAAATAAGCAAAACATTTCTATAGATTGTCTGTAGGATTAGATTTAAAAAAAATTTCTTTTCGTAACTCGACTCGCATCTACAGTAGACTCCCGATTATCCGCGGGCGGTCTATCCGTGCCTGCCGCACTAAGTTTTTATTTTGCTTCCAAGCAAAGAGAAAATACTTCCAAAGCAAGAAGCAAACACAAATGACTGATTTCTGCAAAAAGGCGTAGTTTTACAGTTATGGTTTTGTAATTACATAATACATTACAGTATTAAAACACTACATATGTATTAATTTTTCTGTGTATTCTTGACACCTCTCGTAAGTACAAAGCACTTTTCTGTTGTCATTAACACTTTAACAAAATGCATTTTAGGTTAGTCTTGAGTGATATACTAAAATATTAAGCGTTAGTTAAACATTTCCTGCTGTTTATTTTGCGTTTTATTGTACATAAAACGATTTTTCAAATTTGGACTGACTGTTTTCTCTTTTGCTATACCCATTTTTAGCTTTTTTCGGATTATCCGCGAATTTTGTTATCCGCGGCGGCCGCGCCACCCAATTCCGCTGATAATTGGGAGTGTACTGTATATGCATAGGTTGAATCAAAATCAGACTATTCATTTTCTAATCTATGAATTCTGCTCAAAAATTTTTCCCCCAGATTCAGACTAATCCAATGATATATGTTGTGAATTAATGCCAATATGGCACGATGCATTTTATTCTTAATAGTTTCTATATCTTCTGCTGTTTCTCGTGAAACCAAGATGATTTTTGGGAATAAAATGAAACAATACTTAAGCGGACAACTTCCAATTCTAGGCAATTTAGCCGGTACTGTCAAGATACTGTGGCGCCTGTGGTCTATTTAGCAAATATTTTCTATTTAACGGTTACATTATATTTTGTGGAATAATCTAAAAGCTATGTTTATGAATGAAAAAATTCCAATAAATTAAACGATGCCTGATGAAAAGATATTTTGATATTTACACATAATATAAGCAGATTTCTGAAAACACTATTTGTGGAGTGCAATTACAAATACTAGTTTAAGAAACAACTCGGAACCTGCGTTTTTTAAGAGTAGGGGGATAGATTGCATTACTTTCAGCTCATCTTAGCTTCTTTCTTCACTCTAAGTTTAAGGAGCACCAGCTTCGAGATAGGGTATCTTCTGTCAAGGAGCTGACTGTTAAAAACTATGTAAATCGTGGTTAGCAGGGACTTTTACTATACATGTGAATCTTCTACTGAACTGCAGGCTCTGATGAAACTGGAGGGGTAAATGGAAAGGTGAATACTCAGTCACTGTGAGAGCTTAATCTTCAGGAATGTACGATTGAATTGAAAGAAATTTTTCTGAAATTTTGGAAGTTTCCAGGGATTTTCCATTGTTTCAGAACTGCTAATCACAACGGGTCTAGTAATTAACGATAGGTGTGAAGTAATGAGAACTATTTCATTAATGCATTTATCCGATTTTTTTATTCTCATTATTTGTTAAATTGTGATTGCTTTTGAGACCTGAGAATCCATTTGGAGGGTGGGGTATGGATTTCTTGAAATACCTCCAATTAGTTTTTTAAAAATATCTTTTGACATCAACTAAGCTATTTTTGTCTGAATATGAGTTGTTTAGCTTACCCAGTTTAAATTCTAAACGGGGTCTGTTACTTTTTTGATATGGGAAATGAATAAAATTCTCTTCTATTTTCTTATTAGGAAGGTTGTATGCTATTTAGTGGATTGTTATGTGCGTTTATCTCACAAAACCAGGTAGCCTTTCTCTTTGCTAATGTTCAGGTGTTTTCCTTAATTTGTCAGTGATAGAATGTCTGCCTTGAATTTTATACAGCGCGAATTGCATTTGCAATACCAATCGGTATGGTAAAACCTGGCACGGTTAAAACACTTTCTAACTATAGTTGGAATTCTGTAGGTTTCGATTAGTGCTTTTGATTCTGAGGTTTTGATATTGGAATAATCGTACATTTTCTTTTAATTTTCCAAGGATTGTATAATAGCATTCTTGTCAATAATTTCTAAGTTCGAAAAAGTTCTTAGTATTTTAAATAACTGTAATCCCTTCATTCTCATTTCATCTTTACAATGGTTTGAAAGAAAGCTTTTAGTAATTTTCAGAGATGTTTCTTCTGGAGCACCAGACAGTATAAATTCGTCTTTTCTTTTTTTCCTGTTTTTCAGTCATCTTAATTCTATCTTATGCATTTTCATGTTTTATTCTGATGAATCATTTGTATAAATACATTCGATTCCGACAAATATTTTGGTTCGTGATGTTATGGTCGTCTGAGACATTAAGTTTATTTCTGAGACTGAGTTTTCTTTGATAGGAATTTCATCTAAAACTAAATATATAAACTGTAAAAAAAATAAAACTAGTAATAAAAGAAACCCTGAAGATTGCGGCTATAGTAAACATGACACTTAGGGCACGCCCATCGAAAAATAAATTCAATAAATCGTGAAAATGAAATTACCTGTGTAATCATAAGAAACCACACAAGACATTAAAGTTTTCCAAATTATCATTTACCTCTTGACTTTATATTGGAAATATATTTCCTAGTAAAATGACTTTTTAGTAAATTTCATTTATCTATTCCTTAATATGGAGCTCAGATTTCCTTAATATGGCCCTTTGTCCTATAATGAAGATAAGTAAACCTTCAAATTGCATTTAATTTAGATCGATTGGGTCGAAATTTTGGTTGGTCTGCAATTCCTGTGAAACACCAGTTTCTGTGAATGCCAGTTCTCATCTTTGAAACTGATTGACATATTTAATTCTATAAATGCCTATTTCGAAATTGGATTGTTTTGAAATATAAAGCAATCAATTTTGAGGTTTGAATTTCTAGCAATGCAATAGTATATTTTCTTTTGCATTTAATATAAGGGATTGACTTCAAAATTAAGAAAACTTAATCAAATAATGAATATCAAAAACTTTCAGACTTGCTTTTATCAGCACACTACGTAGTTGAAAGTAATGTTTGTTAATTAAAAATATGAATCTTACCAAAAATTGTCAAAAGTAAGCAAAGATATGTTGATTGAAATTCTAATTCCATTTATAATGTACTTAAATGCGGTATGAAATATTTAAACCTAATTTGTAGGTTTCTATCATTTTGAATAATGAAATTCATAAAGGGAAACCTTGTTTGTTTGTCCAATTAGAAATGAACGCAGTAACTAAACGAAATGAATTATAATTTGATAGAGATTACTCATCTTATAGTGCAGATTAATATCGGATTCTGAAACAAATTCGTCAATCAAATAGTCATCTGTCAGTTTGTATATTCGCATACATGTAACCGTGACAATCCAAATGCAAAACTGAGATAAATGAGCTTGTCATCTTGCGACTTAAAATTGTTAATTCCTTTTTTGATCAGATGGAAAAACTGCATAATCGTTTTTTTTTTCTGTGAGCTATTGTGTGCAAAACGCTTATGGGATTCTAAAAATAGAAGTCTTGAGTTCTCGTAATGTTGAAGGTCTTGCAAAGATTTATAATTCTTATTGGGGGAGGTGAGGGGGGGGGGGTTGATAACATCTTTAACGGCACTATAGTTTTTAAGCGTGTTATCGGATGTATAGTAGTAGAAAATACGGATGATGTTATAGTTATTAAGGCTTTATTTTGTACAACTGCTCCCAACGGATTACAGCATTTGAATATACAAGATCATATTTGTTATAGGTGGCGCTCTTGCATGCCATGACATAACAGTGGGTTAATGCATGAAATGTTCAGTGATATTTCTAATTAAAACCACCTGTTATGAGGGATGATTGTGGTAAATTAATAATGAATAATAATAATAAAAATAATTTAAATCATCGTATAGAAGATGGTTATTTGATTGTTTAAAGGAAGTATTATGTAGTCCCATTTTATCACTAATTTTTGGTGATTTGCTCCTACCTTCTTGAAATAAGGAAGTATAATATAATGTCCTAAATGTTTGTATGAGGAATTCGTTGACCCATATTTCATATCTGAACCAAAAATATTCGGAAAAAAATGTTTAAACGCTTTTTTCTCCCGAATTTTTCAGAAAGATTTCCCGAATCGCTCTTAAAACTCGGCCATATAAATTATGTTGTACTATGTCTGGCCATAGAAAATTGAATTATCTTCATGAACTTCTAAGCTTATTTTAAACTTTTTCGCCAAGAAATGTATATTTAAAGAGAAAATGTTGTAATTGTCAAATTTTGAACTCGACATTTTGATAAATCGCCACCTTTTAAACATCTTTAAATCAGAAAAAACAAATTTTTGGAATTACGTGTGGCTGTGAACCTAACTCAAACATGTTATGAGCTAGGTTAATGAGTTTGGCTTATGCATTTACCATTACATTTATTGGTTCGAATTAAATTTTTGCGAAATACGTTTAGAGGTTTGTCTGTCCGATTGTTCGAATATAAGGTAAAATGCTTATTAAAACAAAAAAGCTAGATGGATAAAATGTTGTGCATAAATTTAGTATGTAAAGTAGATCTCTATTGTAAATTTGCACCAAATTCATCAAGGTGCGGTCGTTTAACGATCTATACTTACGTACGTATGCCGGTGCCATAAATCGAAAAGACAACGACTTTTACGATATTTATTATTTGATTTAATTATGTAATGTCAAATTTTGGTTTCAGTCTTGTGGGGCGAAAAAGTCCAAAATGCATACTGTTCTTTCACTATATTACGAACTGAAAAACTAAAGCATTGATGTGTATTACTTCTAAGATGAAAACTTGATCAAATCTGGAACTCTCGGTTGTTCTCTATTACTTTTTTTAATAGACTGTATTCGAAAATGTTTATGGAAAGCCTTCTCCCTAGTTTATTCTCAAAACAATAATAAACTGGTTAATACAAATCGTAACATGTGCTAAAGACACCACTACCAAACGATCTTTCTTTCGATCTCCCCTTTGTCTCTGTGTTTCAGTCTGTCTCGGCCAAATGGTGCGATTGTAAGGATATGGCTTAAATCATATTTTGCTCATGATTTTTTGTTAGATCCGGTCGCGAAAGTATATATGGGATCGGCAAGTAAGTGATACAAATTATTCGTGATCACTCCGTTGAGCAGAAAGCTGATCATGACTTGTAACTTATATGAACTTTTTTGTTTTCTTGGGCGTACTATTTATATGCATTTTCATAAAAATTTGAAGTATTCGATATAAACTTACGAAATTCCAAATTTTTCTATTTCTTTTGCGTATAACATGTTTAAGCGTGCATAATTTAAGGATTTTTTTTTTAAAAAAATTAATGTACTATTATATAAAATTAAAAGTAAATGATTCGAATATTTTAAAACATGCTTGCATTAAATGAATAGTGTGCTATGCTTCGCATATGTGCAATTAGAGTTCTTTTCTTATAACTTCAAACACTGGGTGAATAAGGCAATTTCTGCAAAACGTTCGATTGAAAGATTCTGAATTCAAAATTCTGAAAATGACTGGCATTGTAGCATACTAATTATTTTTTAAAAAATTCTGCCCAAAGCAAGCATAATGAAAGTGTATTTGTTACAAATTGATATATATATTAAGCTTTAATCTTCAAATAAATTTATCCTGAATTGAAAGAGATTAAAAATTTGCTATATCTTTCCTTATTCACAAATACATAATTTATATTGAAAATAACGAACGAAGTTAAAATTTTATGGAGTATTATTCAAATAATTTGTTGAAACACTTCAATTCTGTATGAGAATTAAATTTCTGAATGGGATTCGAACTCTGAGCAGGTCATTGCAATGTCTCAACATCCATTCAATTCCCAATATGTGAAATGAATTGGAATATCAAATTATACGTAGACAAAAATATCCCACATATTTGACAAGGCTCGACTTTTTATCTTATTTGATTTCTACAAGAATGCCATGTTTTCTTCAGAAATATTTCAGGAACTGATATTTCTCTTTATAGAGGTACCAGCTGTCATTACATCAATGGGTGACTTCAATTTATTTTAGTAATTAACACATCTGCAGGAAAAGTGAAGCGTGAAAGTGTGCAGATACTTTTCATTGTTTAATGCAATGATCTCCAAGTAGATGAAGAATTCTAATATTTGTACTATTGTGAATCTGAATAACTAATGGCACATGACTTTTCCAACATGGTAGGCCCTTAGGGAAGAAAAGAGAAGGTGAAGGGAGGAACCGGACTTAGGACTGTTCAAGTTTCGAGAATTGGCTGCTTGTGAAGTTGTATAGTGAATGGCATAACAATCAGTCACGACAAATACTGTTTATTTCGGCTTAGCTCTGTGGTAACGGCCTGGCTGTAACAAAATGTATTTTGAACCACAACACCACAATGTATGCAATTCCACAACACTAAAAGGATTAAAACGAAATTTAGCATACGTATTCCTTAGCAGCTAAGATGACTTCTTGTCCTATTAAAATGATTTTACGGCCCTCTAAAGGGGGTTTTGTTATAAGGGTAGAAAATTTTTAATATTTCCAACATAGATTTTTTAAAAATCTTTGTAGAAAATTTTCTAAAATCTCAAAATTTAAGCTTTATAGTGATATAAATTTCATTTCTAAATGACCATTTCTCTAACTTTTAATGCAATTTTTAAAAAAATTGCACATTTTATGTTTTTATTTTTATTCGAAATATTCAGTTTTATCAATCTCGCGGTTTTCTAGTATTGCCGCTGATTTGTTTCTTTTGCTTTTGTTTTACAGCTCTTTTAGTTGGATTTGTTATCTTGTATCTTTGAAATAGCGTTTTAAATTTAAATACATGGACAGCTTAAACCTTATGAACTTCAATGTGTTTTGCGTTTTCTTGCATAACATATAACAAATAGACGCCTGTATGTCAGCAGATACAGTGCCTAGTAACGTAAAAAATTTTACTGTTATGATGCCTATTTTACATTCGTATATGCTTAATTTATAAGTGTTCAAGAATTTTTAGCGCATCTCAAACCTTAATTTAAATCTATATTCCTTAAGATCCTTAAATTCCTTGAATTTCATTCTGATGTATTTTGGGTTCCAGAAAAGTACTTGATTTTTTTTTTTTTGTTGGGTTCTGTAAAAGTCCTTAAAAATGTAGTCGAAATGTGTTTTTCTAAGAAGGAAGAGAAAACCAGTTTGAGACTTGGTGTTACCCGGAATGTTCCGCAAATGTAAAAGAATGGATATTGATGCAGTATCATTATCAATTTCTTGTCTCTTCTTTGTACTTTCAATTGATAAGGGGATAAGTGGGGGTTGAGGATTGAATCCAGCTGTATTACCACAGCTTCCAAAGAATTCTGGTGATAAAGAGGGGATAATACTTGTTTACTCCATTAATCTTTTGAACGATTTTTGTTGTCGAAATACAATGGTAGTTTCCTATACAAAACTCTAAATCATATAAATTCATTGCAAACTATAATAACCTAGTGCAAGAAAAAATAATAGAAAATCTATTTTAATAGAATTTAACAACATTTTTTTGTGTAATATGGCTCGTATTTTAGTAGCTTTAATGAATTTTAATTTTCCAGGAATCTAAATACTGTTATAAAAAAAAATTATTTCAAAAGTGTTATCCAAAATATGAGAGTGAGATAATTAAGATTTTGATGATACTGTCCCATCTTGTAGCTGTAGTTGGATTTTTTTCCCCTTTAATACAAAAATTTGAGATTAAAAGCATTGCAAACGAAATATGTATAGAGAAATGTTTGGTTCTAATGGTCTGAAAAAATGTTGGCAAGTGTAGCTAAATCGCGAAAGAATTGTCATAATGTGCAATTTGTACATAAGAGCCTTTTATTTTGAAAATGGGACAAGTCCATTTTTTGTTATTGCGAGATATTTAAAGGTTTGCATTTCAATAAATTTTAAAATTGCGCTATGCATAGAATGTTGTTAAGATTGTTTTGAGTGGCTTGTAAGCGCTGACTCAGCATCAGTGGCTTGTTTTTTGTGGCGCCTTTGACGAGCCAGATGTTTCATTGCTTACATTAAGTTGCTCCTCGCCGCCTGGAAGGAGCGTACTTCTGGGTTTGGAATCGAAATGAATCAAAGAATTATGGCCCGGTTTTCGACAGCTTCGGCAGATGAATGTGGATTTGCAGGGTGGCTTATGCAATTTCAAACAGTTCTTACAAATGTTATATTTTTCTAAAAGTTCAATTCTTTCAGAAACGCTCAATTTTAAAAATTCAGGGCATCTATGCAAAGGATATTGAATTTTACATAAAATACATAGTTTTACATTACTTAGTTTATTCAATTTAAGGAGAAAGTTTTTTAGCTTATTTATATTGCGCCTTGAAATTCTTTGTGGAATTTGTTACTTGTAGGGGTTTACCCTAATTGTTCGAGTACCATCACTCTTAATTCTAAAAATTGCAAGAACTCCTTCAATGAAAGTATTTGTTTTGATTGTATGGACATTTCATATGCCTTTCTATCCTCTTTGTCAAGTCTTTCTAATGTTATATTTACTAATATAGCATTTAAGTTATTGCATTCTAAATTCAAACTTTTTAAAACTCTTAGACTTTCGTTTATTGTGTCTGATATTTTGTAAGCCTTTTGCAGACTCAAAATTTAATTTTTCTAGTTGTAGCATATTTTGAATGTGAATATCAATAACTGCTCGCTTATTTTCAAAGCTTTCTTTGAGAGCAGCAAACAGTGACTGAAATGTATCGCCACTTGTTTCTATAAATTTAGCTTCACCACAGAGGGCAGCTTTTAAATAATGTAACTTTTGATCATTCGTTAATTCGGTATTATCGTTTAATTAGACATATGAATTGATTTTTGAAATAATTGAACTCTTCCATTTTTCCGTAAAATAGCGGTAAGGAAATTTCCGGAAGTTTCGATTTTAATTCGATATGATCGATATAAGGTTTAAAATTTGAGTTTTGATCATTTTTATTATGAATTACATTTTCCTTAACATTATAATTAGAGAGTAAGCATTTCAAATTTAACACTATTTCGTTTTTCTTCTTCGATATCCAACATTTCTTGGTCGTACTTTTGGATTAGTGTTTCATCTTCGTCGATTTCTGATTAATCCTTGAATAGAATTTCTAATTCATTTTTTTATTTCTGCCAGACTTACCAGCTTTTGTTGACAGCTGAATATAAATTTATTTTCTTCTTCAACCGTTGAACTATTTTTAACAAACCTCTTAATACTTGTTAATTTGGCTTTTATTCTTCCACGGATGCTATTTAACTCTTTGGCTGTTTTAGCTTTATTTTTATCCATATTTTCGCTAATCCGTCTTCGGGTCGCTAGGGCCAGAATGGAGAGGTTCAACAATGACGGACCTTTTTAGAATTTTAAAGATTTTGTTTCTTTTCTTACGGGAGTTCCTTTGAGATTTGCCTTTCGGCGTTGTTGCTACATCTATCAATTTAAATGTCTGATTATTTTTCATATATACCGCCTGAGGGCGTTACAAGTGAGAGGCGGGGCAATATGCTTACGTAACAATGATCTGATTTAACACATATTTTCATGGTTAGATTAATATATATTGGGAAATAATTCAATGCCCTGTAATGTGTAGGAAAAATCAGAAGTAAATTGATGCTTGATTTCAAGATTATATTATGCATAAATATCAAAATATATACAGATTTCTTAAAACACTGATTTGCAGGAGAGCAATTACGTAGACTCATTAAGAAGCAATTCCGAACCTGCGTTTTGTAAGAGTGTAATGGTAACTGCGGGTAGATAATTTACGTTAATTTCAGCTCATCTTGTCTCTTCCTTTTTACACTTTGATGACGTTTAAGGAGCATCAATTTGCGGAAAAAGTATCTCTTGTGAGGGGCTGATTGTGGGAAGCTTTGCACTTCGTGATGGGCATGGACTTTGGCTATACTTGTGGTGGGAGAAATGAACTGGATAGTTAACTGAATTACAGGCTCTGATGAAGCAGGAGGGGTAAGAGAGCTTCATCTTCAGGAATATAAGAGGGAGACGAAAATAATTTTTCTGAAATTTTAAAAGTTTTCGGGAATTTCCTATTGCTTCTGAGAGGCCAGTCGTAGCGGGTCTAGTAGTTAACGATAGTTATGGAGCTATAAGAATTATTCCATTAGTGAATGAACCCTCCAGCTGCTTATTCCGAGATTTCTACGGGTTAGCTATCAGTCTATTTTTCTTTTGCATCCCTCGTTTTTTGCAGTTTAGTGTGAATATTTTTACGATTAGATTTTTATTATGTCGTATTATGGTGTAATATATAGTATCAGTTCACTTTGTTTGAAAAACGTTTTAACTTATTTGCGAACAACGCATCTAAATAGTAATTTTAAATTTTAATTTTAAGATTTAAAATTTTCAGAATATCAATCAGAATTTTTTCTTTATTTATTTGTTTTTCATTATGATTGTGTTTCTTTAAATACTTTCAAATATTTTATTATGTTTGACATCCAGTAAACGCTTTTCGTCTGGTTATGGGTTTTTTAGCTTACTCTGTTTGATTTCTAAACTTGGTCTGTTGTTTTGTGATGTTTTGAAATGGAAAACAGAAAATTCTCTTAAATTTTCTTGTTTATCAAGGAGGAAGTGTACTTTCTAGTGGAATGATAAGTGTATTTATTCCCACCACAAATCTAAGTGGTTTTTCTTTTTACAAATATTTTTCTGGTGGGTTTTTTTAATTTGTCAATGGTGGAATGGCTGCCATTGAATTTGAAACAGCGGGAATTGCATTGCAATGCCAATTATTATAATAAAAACTGCCACAGTTAAAACACATTGCAGTTATGATTGGAGTTCTGCAGGTTTCGATTTGTACCTTTGTTACAGAAATTTAGATATTGCAGATATTGGGATAATCGTACATGTTTTTATTTCTCAAGGAAATAAAAATTGAATAACAGCATTTGCGTCTAATATCTAAGCCCGGAAATTCCAGGTATTTTAAAGAATTTTAATCCTTTCATTCTTATTTCATCCTTACAATGGTTGTTTGAACGAAAGCTTTTAATAATTTCACTTTTAATTTAACTTTAATAATTTCAGAGTTGTTTCGTCTTTGGGCGTCAGACAAGACGATTGCGTCTTTTATTTTCCAAAGTTCAATTATCTTAATTCCAACTTACGCATTCTCCTGTTTTATTCTGATAAATCATTTGTATAGATATTTTCGGTGACCTGAAAATTTCGACAAATATTTTGACGGGTGATGCTGTGGCTCTAAGACATTACGTTTATTTCTGGGACTGATTTTTCTTTGATAGGAATTTCGTCTAAAGCTAAATTTAGAATCATAAGAAACTAAAAAAAAAACTTGTAATAAAACATCTAAAAAAAATTCCGGCTGTAGTAAACATATCTGACACGTAGGGTTCGCCCATCGAAAAACTAAATTCTTCAGTAAACTGTGTAATGAATTTACCAATGTAATCATTCATTAAAATCATTCAAATCATTCAAAATAATTAAATCATTTATTAGTCATTAAAATATTCCAAATTACCATTTGACTGTATATTGAAAACCCAAAATTTTTTCAATTAAAATAACTACTTTTACTTAAATTTTCATTTATACATCTCTAATATTTATATTTCCTTAATACGGTGTTAAGAGCTTTGTCCTATAAGGATAAGTACACCTTCAAAATTGCATTTAATTTTGACCGATTTGATCGAAATTTTGATAGGTCTGTAATTTCTGTAAAAGACATATTTTAGTTTCTATCTTTGATTCAGACTGACATATTTAATTCTATTAATTCCTCTTTCAGAATCGGTTTAGTCGAAATATGAAGCAATCAATTTTGAGGTTGAATTTTTAACAATTCAATAGAGTATTTACCTTTGCGTTTAATAATGTAATGACTTCTAAAATTAAGAAATTTGAACTAAATAATAAACATTTAAAGATTTTAAAGTTGCTTTCATAAGTATACAACGTAGTCGAAAGTCATCCAAGAAAGTATCCAGTCGAAAGTCATTTTGCCAAAATCCATCAAAAATATGGATCTTGGCAAAATTTTTCAAAACATAAGCATAGAAATAAGTTGATTGACATTCTTATTCCATTTATAATGTACTTAAATTCGGTATGAGATCTTTAAACCAAATTTGTAGATTTCGAACAAATTTTGAATCATGAAATTCATACAAAGTAAGCTTGCTTGTTGCCTAATTAGAAGCGAGCATAGCAACAAAACGTGAATTATAATTTGATAATTTATTCACCTTATAGTGTAGATTAATGCAGGATTTTGAAGCAAATTCGTCAATCAGATATCCATCTGTCGTATACATGTAACCGTGACAATCCAAATACAGAACCGAGATAAATGAACTTGATTATGTCATCTTGTACTAAAATTGTTAATTTCTTTTTTGATGAGCTGGGAAAAGGGCATACTCGTCCCCCCCCCCCTTTGTGCTATGAAGTACAAAACGCTTATGGGATTCTAAAAATAAAATTCAGAGTAATCGTGGTGTTGACGGTCTTGTCTATGGTTTACAATTTTTATTTGGAGCATTATAGTTTTTTAAAATTGACTTTTGTGTCATATCAATAACTTTTGTCTTTCAAAAAAAGATTTTATTTAAATTATTTTCGTGTAGTAATGTTATGAGAACAAGAAAAATTTGATGTCTAATTTGCATAAGAATGTCAATAGTATTATTTCTAATTGTTTTAGCAAACATGCATGAATGGTTAAAGTGCTGTTTTTAATGGCGTGAGATAGTAAACGTGAGATAGTAAAATTGATGATCGAAAATTTTGGGAAGAATAGAAAAAGGGATTCCAGTTGAAATATCCACATTCGCGATACAAGAGCGAAAAGTTACGCAACTAGCTAACCCGAAGTGATCGTCACTTCTGGTATCCGTATTGCAAATTTTAAAATCAAGGTATCTATGAGACTTAGTACTGATAGAAAAAGGAGACTAAACGGGAATTTTTTTTTATTCACACAGATAATTAATGAAGATAAATTTTAGCCTCTAATTCCTTGTGATAATTGGTTACTCAGCATTTGGTTTAGTTTCAGAGATAAAAATTCATCTAAATATCTAAAAATTTCATCTGTGTATTTCAAAGAAAATTTTAAAACATAATTAAGGATAATTTCAAAAAATATAATATTTTAAATGAATACAAATTGGCATTCTTTTTAATGCCTACATCAAAAAATATATTTTTAATACGGAGCCTAACTTGGAAACTCTTTTTTGACTAATTTAGGTTGATTTATAAATAAAGAACGAAATCTAGCATTTTAAAAAGTATGATTTAATTTTAAAAATTATAGCGTCTTGTTATGCAGGGAAGACATATTTGATAATAAAATTTTAATAAGTATAAATAAATGTAATAAAGTATAAATGTTTTGTTAAAAATCGCAATTCAACCCCACCCCACCCATTTTTCTTAATTAGAAACTCGACTTGATATTCAATAATTTTAATATCAACTGATTAAAAAGTTATTTTTTAATAAGAAAAATTGCATTTAATATTAAATTTATTCTAACTCTTGTTTGAAACCGAGTAAAGCGATAAACACGTTTAGAAAAAACATTTGGTCCTTCAACAAGTAAGCGTTAATCCTTGACATAGAAAATATTACTGATTTTTTTTATTACATTGCAGATATGCTCATAATTTTTAGGATTCTGATGTTTTAGTATCTGAACTATGCTTTTATGTAAAAAATTTTACTATGCTACGAATTACTATTTTATTTTGCATTTTTTTAGATATACTAATTCTATAAATGTACGAATTTATTTTATTTTGTGTAATATTTTTTAATTAGAAGAAATTAAGTTTAAAAAAACATTTAATATTTTTCGAGGTATCGAACAAGTTTATACGAATAATTTATTTCAGAATTTTCATGCGAATCTTGTAAAAAAAAAAAAAAACATGGGGGGAAGGGTGGTGGTTTATTCCATGTCGCTGGATTCTGCCAAATAAATTGTTCAGCATAATAAAAAATGTCGAGATGCCTTTTATGTTAATCCACTTAATTAAACAACTTATTGATTTAAATATATTCCTAGTTTTTGTAAAGAATCGATAATAAATACTCCAATATACAGCTGTTCCATTTTTACTTTCTGGTATATGATATATGCAAAGAAAAAAAATATTGTAATCGCCAAAAAATTCGAACATGAAATTTCAATATCTTCCTTCCCCTCACCCCTCCCTCCAACGTTGGAATGACGTCCATCCGGCGTCTCCATTCTTGCCAGTCTCTGAACATAACACAAAAGCGTTTTAATGGTTTAAATTTAATGTGTGATCTTAATATGAGTTTTATAAAAAAAAATCTATCGAACTTTGCTCCAAATTGACGCAGAAATTCTGGCTGGTTGTCTCTCTGAATGCAAAGGTGGTAATGTCACGGCTTCGGAACCGGAAGGTTTCAGGCCGATTCCACCGAAGAACCATCGTTTAAGTGGGCATGGTGCACGTTAAATCCGTCAGAAACAAAATTCCTCTCACTGGAGTTGCGTGGAAGTTTGGAGAGAGTAGATGTCGTCGTAATTTCTGTCTTCATCTCAGGTGTCGTCTTCTGACCGAGGTTCAAAATTATGAGGTCCATTCCAAAATAGTCCTGGTATTGCTTTAAAACTTGACTATAATATATCTAAACTGTCCTAATGCAGGTGAACAAAGTAACTAAACACAAAGCGATAGATAAATTTCAGTATGCAGATTTAGTATCTAAAGCATAAATTAGTATCAAAATTTGAACAAAATCTGTCAAAGCTTTGACCGTCAATCGATCTGTACATTCACATGCAGGTAAATGTGACGACTCCCAAAAGCAGAGGTTTCTAATTAAATGAAATTTGGTATGTGTTCTTGTGACTAAAATTGTCCTTTGTAGAGTCTGGATATTAATCGGTTAGAAAAAAAAAGATATCTGTCTTTCTTTACTGTACCATGAAGCAGAAAATCTCATCTAGTTGTTGAAAATAAAAATCTAGGTGCTCGTGGGACTCGCGGTGTGACCGAAGGTCACTAATTTTATAAAGAGAGATTAACATCTTATTAGAGACCACGTGGATAAGAAAGGAACAGTCCCATTCTACTGCAGTTTTGAATCTTTGTGTAAATGTTTTAATTTTACATCATAGTTCTCCCAAAAACGGCCTTTTATCGAAAGAGAAAATATCTATTTTTGTAATCTTTGTTGCTAACTTTAAAAGTTATCTTTCCTTTTTTTAATCTGATTTTAACCCTCTAGCTGCTTATCCCGAGATTCCAGAGGGTTGACAGTCGGTCCATTTTCAATTGCATTCCGCGTTTTTCGCAGTTTAGAGTGTTTATTTTTACGATTATAGACCGTGTAACATATAGTATCAATTCACTTTATTTGAAAAACATTTGAACTTATTTGCAAACAGCGCATCTAAATAGCGATTTTAAAAAATTACGCAGTCAGAGGGTTATAAGTAATATGACCATTTCTGATTCAAAATTCAGCAGTTAAAATCTATTTTCTGTCTTGTAATTATTGTAGGGCGATATGAAACTTAAATCTAAAATTATTTGAATTCAGTATCTTTTCTATTTCTTTTTGAGAATATGTTTGATGCTAGGGTTAAGCAATATTTTTTGTAGAATCACTTTTCATACTATTTGCAAAATCACTTTTCGTGAAAGCATATTTTTAAATACCTAGTGTTCTGTATTTTTGTAATTATGAATACGAGAAAATATTTTTCGAAAGATATTTTGGGCAAAATTCGTTTTTATGTGTATTCCACCTGTCGCTTCAAATTGGAATGTTTAACATGGGATGACAAACTACGTTCGTCTTTTTTCTGTTTGAAATGTATGTAAACTAGACTTAAATTTTCCTATGTATCAGAGTGATTAACAAATATAGTTATACTTGTGAGGCAAAAGATCAAAATAAAAATTATTTCACTTAATTTTTTTAAATTAAGGCCTTTTGAATCTTTGCACTCGGATGGCTCTTCTCTGGCTCAAACCGGTACATCATTTTGACGCTTCATATATACAGAGGTTAAAAATGTTTCCGTACGCAGCTATGACTATTAATGAAAATTTAATTTTTGACACTAAGTATTTTGTTATGAAAATGAAATTTGAAAATTGGTTTAACACAATTTTATTTATCATTTATGAATTTTATGAAGGAAAAACTACGGAGAAAATTAAATGCGTAAATTGAAAGAATCAGAAAATGCCGCTAATAAGGAACAAAAAAAGTTTCCGTACGGTATTTACATAGTACATTTAAGGTCTTTTTCGTGCTGACCAACTTGCATTTAATAATCGGTAGGCCTTCCTTTGAGCTTTATCATTCTCTCAAACGTTGTGACTTAACCTCCACAAGTTTTTTTGTTGTTGTTGTGTCTGGAGAAACACTGTTCCAAATGTCTTGAATGGCTTTTTTGAGTTCAGCCTTGTTCTTTGTGTCATATTCTTTTAGTTCATGACTGATTTTTTCCCATAAATGTTCTATAGGCCTTAAATCGGGAGACTAGGGAGAGTTACAAAGCTGTTGTTTAATATGATGCGAGACATTACTGTTGACATATCTTAGAGGTGTGCTCAGGATCGTTGTCCTGCTGTAAAGTAAAGTTAATTCCAAAGGACAATTTTCTGCAACGGTGAAAACATTTTGTTTTAAAATGTCAAGATATATGTATCTATCCATATTTATCTCTAGAAAACAAATGTCTGACACCATCAGTACTCATAAACCCCCATACCATGTTCCCGCCATCACCATGCTTCACAGTTCCACATAAATTCCTAATTAACATATATTGCTTTGATTCCTCCGGACCATAACTCGACCATCTGACCTACGGATATGGAATTTTGATTCAGTTTTAAAATGACAGGTTCCCAAAAATAAGAGGCTTGCTTATATGCTTCTTTGTAAATTCGAGACACTTTTCTGTTGCAGGGACTTATAACAGGCTTCTTACTGGCCGCATGCCCATTACAATCCTTTTTTAATGACATTTCTCACCATTTGAGGTGTGACTTTGATATTGTAATCAACAATTAAATCAGTTGCATTAATCGGTGGGATTATATTGCCCTTGCACATATTTCTATTATGCAAGCAATTTAACTACACAGGTCTTTCCAGATCGATCTCTATCTTTAAATGTTTACAGCTCACGGTATTTTTTAATAATATACTGCACTGTAGACTTTGGTTTATTAATGATTTCACTAATTTTTTCATAAATAATCCATCTTTTAACAACCGAATCACTAACTCTCGAATGGATTTCTGAACTTCCATTTTAAGACGATCTTCTACAAATTGGAATTAAACAACTGTTGCTATGTCGTATTCTTCACTCTGAGAAACCATCAAATTTCGAATATTTACTGCTAGCCAGTTATAGAATACGTCAGGAAGAATTATCATATTGCGTGCGGAAACTTTTTTTCCATGTTACTTCATCAGTTATCTTAAAACTGGCAAAAAAAAAAAAAAAAAAAAAAAAAAAAAAAAACTTGCTGCGTTTTGCAAAAATATAAATTTATTATGAAACTCCCTCTTTAAGACTCGTATTAACCATATATAAGTAGTTTACAAAGATAAAAAGCAAAGTTTAGAAATTATGCTAATTTATTTTAATTTTTGTCTTCCATACGGAAACTTTTTTACCTACTGTATATTTTTCAATTTTGATTGTTTGAATATTCAAGAGTAGTAAAATGATGTAGAATTAATTTTTCGTGGATATTCTATCAAAACAATTGTTTATTTTTCGCATAGTTAAACAAATAGATATATATTTATGCATGTAGTTACTTTTCCAAATTCAAAGGGTTAATTTGTCAAATTTCATTTAAGAATTATAATAAATTCGCCCTTTTAATCTTAGAGTGTGGTAAGGAATACGATGCTGTATTAAAGTGTTATTACAGGTCAAATGTTTCCACAATCTTCTTCAATAAAATTGGATTAAAAGGTGGAACGAACTGGAGAATGCATTTCTTGCAAAGGTTTATTACCCTCTGAGCCATATCTAGTGCTTAAGTATTATGACATAAATATTTAGAAGAAAAGTTTTTATTCTATTGAAGATATACATTTCATATCTATATCATTAATATATAGCTATATCTTTAATACTCAATCTAACGTTATGTAAATTAGAAAATATCACTCATTTTGAAGTGTTTTGGATAAATTTAGTTTGTAAAATGTGTAACAAAATTTTGAATTCTATTTTAATGGGCAATTTTTTATCTATAATATCTGAATGTTGGAGATATATTTCTTCGAATCTCAATCGCAGTTTAATAAAATAAATGCCGATGAATAAATTCATAAAATCTGCTTAGAAATCTTTTATTTCCCCTCCTTTATAGTATTATCTCACAAAAATTGATAGAAATACTATATCAAATTTTAAAAGTAATCAATTTTCGAAGATTTTTAAAAATAACTTTAAATAGATTGTGTTAAAAATTAAGCTGTATATTTTAAAAGATCGCATTGTATTCTCTATAAAAAATACAGTTCATGTTTGGAATGAAAGAACATTCTTTATTAATTTCTCTTTAAAGGTTCCTTCTCCTAGTTCGAATAGTAGTAGCTCGATAGTGTTCGAAGTTCAATTCATCTTTTGTATATAATTTATTTTTTTATTAATTGTAGCAACCATAATGCACGCGAACAGGAAAGAAATGCATCTTATTTCTACAGTTGAGGAAATAAACATATTTAAATATATATAGAAGTATAATTAAATATGCTAAAGGCTTCTTAAATTATTAAAATTGGAGATATAATTAAATAAAAATTCTAGCTAATTTTTTGAAAGCCTTGCGCTAAGGTTTTTGTACTTTAATTTGCTTCTGTCGTTTTGGGGAAATCATTTTAACTTCCGTAAATATTTATTTCATTTTTTAAAATTTTAAATATATTTTTTATTGTGTACTTATCACCGAAGAATAATTATGTGCTGTATGTGGTAGCTCGAAACCGAAAGGACTCGATGATTGTTTCTATTTAAAATAATTTTATTCACTATGAGCAAACAACTTGATCTGATAGAATTTTCACAAATCTACTTTATTCTTTTATTCTATCAACTCGCTCGCTGTCGGTTTGTCGTAATAATGCGATTAAAAATTGCATATCATTGCATTCCTATATGATGGATTATATTTAGGGTTATTGATTTGAAAGCATTTATCGTAGTTGTGAAAGGAATTAAACTTCACAGGAAAATAACTTTGGCACAGGATATCAATTATATTTAAAATGGAAGTTGTGTAAGTAATTAACATTGAATTTTTCTGGTAGTCCAAATGTAAGTACGACTCTCTAAATTTTTGAAGTCTGGTTCAAACTGATTATAAACTTTCTCCATTTAAATAAGTATCAGTCGGTGAACACGCTTATTTTCCCACAAAGGCAGATAAATCTGTTGGGTGGTTTCTGTCTCGATATATTAATGATATGAAAGTTTAGTTTGTTTATGGCTTGTTTCTTGTTGACATCACCCGCTACTGAAATACCATTGTAGAATTCTCGTTCGTGAGACGTATTCCTGTTTTATGAGGTAAATATTTTTAAAGAAAGTAATTAACAAGAATCTAAACCATACTCGCATAGCACATAGATAGATCGCGAGCTGGTATTTGGCCAATTCTTAACGTGTTGAGAAACTTTCACTTCATAAAAACAATTACAACATTTAAGTTTCAATATCTTGTTAATAAATTCAACGTCTGAAATTAATACTTAACTTTATTTTGACATGCGAACCATCTGTGTTAACCAATCTAATGCGGTCTTCTAGTCCATTATTTGTCGTTTTAATATATTTTTGATATCTTTTATATGCATTGTTATTAATATTTTTCTTCCTTTATCCATACATTTGGAGTTACCATTGAGCGAGAGTGAAGAACATTCAACTGGGCTGAAGAAACTTTTGCTGGTCATACCGGACAGGAGTGCAAGTCAAGTGCTTCAAGTTCTGAAACTCCTCTCAATGAAGGACCTTTTACAAGTGACTGAATTGACAGTGCACTAATAAAGGACACCTGTTGACATTTGAAAGGACAATCTGCTGAATTTGTTACTCATCCATGAACAATGGACATTTTTTTTTCTCAGAAGACTTAAACACACTTTCTTCTCCACTTTCTTGGACTTTTTCCTTTGCTTGTTCTTCGGCATGACACTCTATGTTGAAATATCTTTTGTGTTGGATTTCTTCATTGACTAAATGATAAGGACTTATCACAGATATAGACATCGGACTTTCACGATATTCTTAGATATCTTTTTGTAAAAACATGGAAGAGCTTCCACATTATTTTGTAATTTAAATTTTATCTATTTTCAATAAGTGACGAAAGAAAAAAAAATATCACTTCATCTTTCTCCTACAAAAGAAAAGGGGATATAGACAGCCGCCAACAGGCACCCATAAACCCGCATCGCTCGCATCCAGACGCCGTTTTATGAGCTGGCATGCGACTGCTGTGTGGTCAGTAGGTCTGTGTTGTGTTCTTTTATTTGCGCTAAAGCTCCTTGAATTATGGAAATCTGGTATTATTCTAAATTTGTAGTTGTAGTTTCTACTTCCTGTTTCAAGCGAATTACCTTCTTCCCATTTAAAGAAATTAGTTTGTTGACTTTTAAGACGAATTTGCCATTTTATATAGGGAGTATATATATATATATATATAGGTTTTATCTTAAGTTTAGAAAAATTTGAATAATTATCAAAATCAAGCCTTATATTCTTATTTTAAATTGTCATTTAAATGAGATTGGAGTAGAGGGATTTTATTTAAACATAATAATTGAGTTTAAACAGTATAAATTCTAATTATTATACGTGAAGAACAGAAGTGAAATGCGATTAATATTTTCACTTCTCTATTTGAGCATTATTGCATTTAATATTTATACCAGGCACGTTCGGTTAGTTTTTTTTATATATATATTTCACAAAATTCCTAGCTTGAACGAAAATGGAAATATGTTATGTACAGTTTTTGACTCGCTATCAACAAACTGATTTATATCATCGATATCATAACTGTATACGAAAGCCTATCGTCATCCAAATCACTAAAGTAAAGGTATTTACTTAGGTACTTATAAAGGCATTTGCGCTGATGGTGGCAACTTGCATATGTTAAATGAAAAAATGGTATAGAAACCATCTCTAAAAAACTATCCCCAAACTGTTAATAATGGTGCATTTGTTTTTTATATACGCCTTTTTGCCAAACGCTTGAAATCAAAATTGCAGTTAAAATTAAAACGTAGAAAAATTAAATATATTTAAAAGGTTGCATTTTTGAATTAGCACTTTTACATGCTTCTGAAAGTACAAACCGGTTGACGTTTAATCTCACTCGTGGAAATTCAAAATTTTATCTGCGCCAAAGCGACTAGAATTTTCGATCTTTGATATTAATGCTTAATTTGGGCGTGTCGTTTTAACTAGGACTCTCCTTGCAAAGCAAAACATTGAAATCTCTCTTTTTCAAAAAAAAAAAAAAATTGTTTTCTGTAAATTTTGTAAATAGAGCTTTCCAAAGTCGCAGTGAAGGAGTATGAAAGGCCCAAATGCTTAGTCTTATTAAAATCATACAAATAATGTGAGCCCCCCGCGCCGATAAAATCGGGCTTTTTTTTTTTTTTTTTTTTTTTGTTTAAATGGTCGTTTAAAATAGATTTAAGTAAAGGATTTATATTTAAATATCGTAAAGTGAGTTTAATTGTTCTTCATCCCTTTTAAAGCATTTTCTCTGGTGTACGACGAATTCATTATTCAAACCCCTGTATTGTTTTAATAATTTATGACCGGAACTTTGCCCGTATGTCGTCAAGTTTGCTCCCATAAAATGAGAAATATTACTCCTTGATCTCGAATAAGATCGTTTCCAGACTTTACCTGGAATTTTCGCAAAATAACAAAATTAAAGTTTCAAAAGAAATAATGTACAAAGATCTCTAAATATCGGGCAACATTACTTTAAATTAATGTAGAATATTTTTAATGTTGACCAGTTTTCAGGTCGTTATCAAATTTGTAGGCTGCTCAATCAATACATAGCAGAAAACATCGGAACTGTATTCTAAGAGCAATCGCTTTTTAAATCATTAGAATAAATCAAACTGTGTAGGAATTTGCGATAATGTTGAATAAAATGCGTGATAAGCATGAAACAAGTGCAAAAAAAAAAATGAAATTTCAGCCTTCAATTAATTACTATTGAATTGTATAATATCCCGTAACTTATGGTCAATTTATCAAATGATCCACATTCAGTTTCTTTCCTTCAGCGATTTTTCAAACGGGACGTTAATATAACTAAACTAAACTAATCCTTCAGCGATTTAATTTTTAATTAGTTTGTAAATTTGAAAAAATAATTACGATATCATCGAAAATATTGGTATAACTGACCGTTTGGCAGGTAAGCTTATAAAATTTAAGTGGTTTGATCATCAACGTTAGGTTGTAGAAAGGTTAAGTAAAATAATTATAAATGGTTTATTAAAAAGAACGAAAACAATGTAATAAATTGATCTGAAAATAATTGAAATTTCAAATACATTCCATATATCGTAAATGACCAACGGTCTAGTAACGGGATGCGGCCTGTTGTAGCAAAAATCATTAGAGGGAGAATTTTTTTTTTTTTTAAAGAATTTCAGGTTTGGTAAATTTTAAATCTTCTCATTGGCAAAATAACGGTTATGAGAATAAGAAAACGATTAAAATTTAGATATGAATAAAAAGCCAAGATTGGGTTTCAGTATTCAATTCATTGCATAGTTGCAATTCAAGTAAACACGTTTCGAATGCTCAAAACATAAAATTCTGGAAAAACACGTAGCTAAACTTTTTTATTCGAGTCATTTTTGGAGGTTTGCACTTTTTCTCTTTGCTGGCACATCGTTTACTTCTTCGAAGCTTGGTTGTGCTTTTCTTTTTAATTAATCTGTTTTAGGTCATTTTATAAATAGTTCAAAATATACCATCTATAAAATCACTTGGCAGTAATCGCAGATCTTTTAGAATACTATGGTAATTGATTGTAAGTAAATTTTTAAAAAATAAGGGCACTACTTAGGCACGAACTTGATTCAAGGATCGTGTGTATATGTAAAATAAACATTTTTTTTTTTAATTCTCAAATTCCAAACTTCCATTAAAAGCAGGAAGAATAATCGAAATTGTGATTTCTTACTGCCCTAAGGTTAAAAATTAAATGAAATTATACCTTATTGTAAGTTCTGTTATATGTACGCACTTCCGCTGGAATGTTAAGAGTTGGCAGAAATTCGAAGTTGTGTGCATTTTTTTTCCTTGCCGCGTGAAATTTCCATTAAAGGATAATATATGATCCAAATAAAATTGCAAGGTGGGAAAAAAGGAATAATTTAGAACTTTAATTTAAATTGTAAAACTTTCTTGAATTTCTGATGGTGACGATTCGTCTTTCAGTTGCCATCCAGTTTGCTAACAGTCTTTCGTATTTATGTGGATTTTTCTGCGATAAGCTGGTAATTCAATTAATTAAAAACTTGGAGAATTGAATAACTTCTCTTTATGGACAGTTTAAATGACCATTGAAACTGCATTTCGATAATAAATTAATTTAAAGATAGATGTAATAGAGGTTCGAAATTAATATCCAATACAAGGTTTTAGTCATCCGTTCCTAGCGAAGAAATCGCTCTTTGGAGTTCTGCATTCTCTCTTTCATTACCATCTAAATGTTAAATATCCTTAATCTTTCATTACTTCCAGCTGAATTTTACTGGTTTATTTATTCGTTAATCGATTCAAAGTCGATAGAAACAGTGGCTAGGTATATATATCATTTAAAAAGGCAATTTCTGATGTTGCATTAATTTTTATGTTCTGTCTTGATCGGTGGGGGGGGGGGGTCGATTTAATTTTCAGTACAGTAGAGTTCACTTAGAATTTTGGGGTATTTATATGTGTGTAACTATTTTGAAACTTCAAAAGCTAATATGTTAAGACAAAATTATCATTTGGTCAGGTTCCTACATATCAATTTACGTTCATTTAATTATAAGAATATATATATTTGAAATTTTAACTTTTATTTTACCACGAGAGTCGTATTATGAACATCGAAAATGTGATAGAAATTCGGTTATCTACATCGCGTCATAAGAGCAAAATTTTTCCGTTCAGTGATTTTACTGTGAGATTTTGATAGGGATTTCTTGGACACGTGTAGACTTGGGAAGGAGTGTCTTGAAAAGAATTTTAATATTTTTATCACTTTGTTGTAATGGAATCGGCAGTTTTACTACGAATGTGTTATAATTAATTAAACAAAAAAGTAAGAATTAGATTAGCATATAAGATAACATTTTGGAAGAAAAATAACATGAGCTGAATTAAGATAAAATTAGGAAATCGTGTTTTGAACTAGATATCATTACATATTATATATATTAGCATAAAGTATCTTGTAAAACTTAGAATAGAAATTTACATGGATTAAAATTAAAATAATCCCAATATCCTGAAATCGGTTTGAGCGCTATTATTTATAATGTTATGCGTTTATGAAAAGAATTTTGTGTTCTTATGAATAAGAATATATTAACAGTGACTTCTAAATTATTATCCCCAATGCTAAAAGAAATTTGATCTGAAAATCAAATTTTATATATTTTTTCCCATTTAAAAAGCAAAATTGCATTGCATTACATGGTAAGCTTTATAAGACGTCAAATTTTGTGTTTTGTTTTCATAAGTTGTAATCAATATTTCGTTCTCCATTGTAGAAAGATACTAAAATTTTAGAGAATTTGTTGGTGAGTAGAAAAAACTTCCTCAGTGTAGCTTCATACGTTTATAAAAGCAATCAGGCTTGCAAATGAATAAATTATCAAAACTTTCCTTCTTAAAAAAAAAAAAAAAGAAAGAAAGAAAGAAAGAAAAAGATGATGGCTATGGTATCTTCCATAACATTATACCGATCGAAAGATTACGAAACGCATTGTGTGATAGATACCCCCCCCCCCACACACACACACAGAATCTCATTTTTTAATCAAAAAAATTAAATGGAACATTGAATCTTGTAATTAAATTTGCATTTCTCTTCTTTTACGTTGATTTAATTTTAGTTTGTTAACAAAAGTATTAGGGAATAATAACGTCGCATCTTAATTGCCTTCATAAACTTTCAAATTGCCAAAAAGGCATTTGTATCCAGATAAGAACAATGTTATAATAGAACAGATATTTGCTGCAATTTAAGGGCAGACGATTGTTTCGTCATGAAAAGGATTTTAACCGGAGACGTGTTCTGTCTAAAACTGTTTGCTTACTGCCGTCGAGCTTGCACCTGTTGTGTACTTCTTGTATTTGCTTTTATGTCGATCGTTCTGTATGAAGTTTATCATTTTCAGGGTTGGTGTTCAAGATAAGAGGGTCTAGGATCATGTCTAACAGGGTGGAGATCAGAAAGAAGGCTCGGGATATAGAGCCTTGGGAACTAAGGCAAATGCTGCAGGTAAATTAATCAATTAATTACTATACTTTCTGGACTGAGGAATATTTCATGAGTGTTTTCTAATTTATTAAAAAATTTCAAATTTATTCTTTAAAAAGTTATCTTTTCTGTTTGAGGTGGAATGACTCGAATTGAAAGTTTTATCTGAAAATTTCTGTTTCGGAAATACGGAAACAATCGGTGGAGAGTAATTTTAGGCAATAGTCATTTTCAGATTCTTTACATATCTTGTTAGCAGTTTTGGTGCTTTCAACAAACTGGATGGCATGCAAGTAGCATAAGTTCAGTTTTTTTTGCATAATATTCCATTATAATGATCAATACATATGAAAACTAATATCCTGCAGCATAAATTCCTTTCAAATGGTATTAAATATTTCAACAATGCGCTAGTTTCTCAAGGCCTTTTTATATTGTTAAAAAATTCACTGAATTTTTCATGAAATCTTTCTATGCTGTTTTTATTGTTTGAATCTTTCAATGTACCATAGAGATGTTTCATATTCTTTTGAAAAAACTGGTGTAATTTCGCCAAGCGTTTTATTTGCAGAATATGCATGGATTAGAAATTCTTTTGCAACTTCTTTTTACTTGCATTTGCTGAATGAATGCGAAAGGCATCGAGTCAAACTGGAGAGTATTTGCTTGGTTGGTTTCTCATTGGTATGAAAGAGATAAATCCAGATTTGTGATTTGCGTTTATTTTTTAATCCTCATCGGCTTAATCTCAATAAATGTGTGCCATTACTGTTCGCTGCCACTGTCTCTTCTGTTCCATTATAATGCCTTTAAGGAATGGTGTCTCTTGTAGTTCGGATCTTGGAAATATAGATAGGATAATTCTTTAATTGTCTCATTCACATCTTCTTTTATTTACAAGTAAAAGTTTGTATTTATAAAAAGTGTTGAGGAAATAGAGTTCCTTTAACTCTTTAAATGGCCATTTTTTTTAGTCATATTATGTTAAAATATTTTTAGGCTTGAAATTAGAATAAGAAAAGGGATTCATGTAGCTTATTAGATAAATTTAATTTGATTAATTAATTAATTTGGTTATTAATAATTAAGTAACAAATCAAGACGCATCATTTTGTCTGAGATAAAGAACTGAAGTATCTAAGTTTCTGACTTACTAAAAAAAATTGTCAGAACTTATGCCAACCTACATAAATTCATACAAAGATTGATAAATTTGGTGAGAAGCATATTTCCCACTGTCCTAGAAAGGGTTAAATTGATAGAAACCAGCATAAACCATCAAGAAAGGCTTTCTTTCTATTTACTTTTATGGATTTAATTTTTATTTATCGTCTTTTAATTCTATCTTAATTGGGAATCTATTTTTTAAAAATTTCAATGTGTTATTCGATACGCCTGAAAAGATTATTTTAATTGAATCTGCCTATTAAAAATTTCTGGCACGAAAATTAAAAGAAATGTACATACTTTGAAATAGAATCAATTATAATATTGGTAGATGCATGCGACTGAAATCAAAGTAAATTTTTAAAAATAGCGAAAAAATGTACGCAAGTGAAACTGACATCATTATAAAGGTAATTTTTTAAAAAAATTTAGTAACACACACACACACAAAAACATGGAATACTTCTAGAAGATATGAGCATCAGTTTTCATAAGCGAGATATAGCAACCATCAATCAAGCGGCGGTTCAGCCTGCTTTCGCACTCAATTCAATTGGTTTATAACGTCTTGACTTCTTTTATATGTTTTTTCCTGGGACTGTACACCGTATATAATGACACAGCAAACCCAAAAATTCTAATACTATTTTGTTTTTCTATTAATTATTTGAACTCCATGAATTGAAAATTGCAGCTACGTTAAAATGCGAAGTTTTGAATTAAGTGCAGCTGTACAAACGTTCAATAAAGTCTGAAACCTTTGCATGTCGCTTTGTTTACATTAGACTGTTGCCATTCGATGATAAGTAATAAGAGTGATTTCTATGACACGTTAGCGTTATATATAGAGAGAGAAAGAGAGAAATTCTGTTAATTTGATTTATTAAATGAAACTTAAAGTGATTTTTTTTTCATTTAAATATCCTTAATATATACATTGCTTCATTAGGATCCGAGTATTGATATTTTGAATGATGTTGATGCCAAGTTCGAGAAAGACCCTGATAGAATAATCACGGTACTTGAATTAAAACATAAAAAACCTCAAAACGATTTTATGAATAAGCTATCTTTACCCAAGTAAGCATTTTTATTATTTTTAGTTTTTTTTATGGCTCTTAAAACAGAAAATTATTTTTATATTTATGCAACACAATTTAATCTCAAAGAAAGTCAAAACTGTTTCTATACATTTGAATTTTGAAAGATTTTCAGAACACATGAAAGGTGTTATTTCTTAAAAAAGCGGATATTTATTTTAACATGTATTCAGAAAGTGGAGTATTTTTTGCTAAATTATTTTGTTATAATATAATATTATGTATGTTTTAGTGACTTAGAATATCGAAGCAGCGCTTAGATATTTTCTTTTTGATTTAATATCTTGAAATATGCCAGATTTTTTTTAGTTCATTAATAGTGAAGAAAAATGCCTCTAAAATGCAAAGAACGAAATAGACAATGTTAATCTAGAAATCTTTTGTATGTATTAGTTTATTATTAGTCTTCCATTAATAAATAAATTTTACATTAATCATATTTTGTTTGCATTTTTATTTCCATTATATCGCTTTTCCTAGTGAATTTTTATGTCCTTCGTGCTTTTCCTCTCAATATCTTTTTAGTATACAAAGTGTCTCAAAAACGTTTTAGTATTATAGTTCCGTGTCTTCAGCGAACTCCACCCGATCAAGGGTCAGGCGAAAGCAATAACAGTCCTTATCATTGCAAGTCAAACTTTACGCTGAAATTTTCTGACTCGATAGATTTAATGTGGATATATTTATAATGATGCACCCAATTGATGCAATTTAGTGAACTTTAAGGAATATTTACTGTTATTTTTAGTTTAAGGATGTAAGAAATGTAGAGATATTTTCTTGTAAAACTGTAAAGAAATTATTGATAATGACAACTAACAACTATGAATATTTATAATTGTATACTATTTCTATCTTGTTATGAAATATTTTATCCCTGATTAATTTCAGCTTAAGGTAAGTGTTTAAAATCTGATCAAACTTAAATTTTAAAACTTTAATAGACATTTAATATATAATTAAATGCCTTGCTGTCAGATTCATAATGTAAATAGTATTAAAAGTCAATTTTTCTTAACATTTTCTGCATTAAATTTTTTAGAAAAACAATACATGATTTCAATTAGCATATTTTTGGCAAAATAAATGAGTTACAGGGTGACAACAAAATTATTTAAAAAATTCAATACATATTAATTCTACAGCATCAAATCTTTCAATCACAGATAAGGTTTTTCCCTATGTCTCAAAACAGTAATTATATCTCTTATTAATATACTGTATGTGAAATACACTATTGTTCTCTTTTGCCTTATTTGACGAGGATTATAATACTGTAAAGGGAATCGGTATCATTTCAAAACCAACAAAGTACCTCAAACATTCAAATCCGTCATACTAACAGAATACTGCAATATTTTTAAAGCTGTTGCATGTGTGGTAAAATCCAATTAATATAAGGTAGCTTGATTTTAAAATATGTTCTAATATTTATCACAAGTTTACATTTTCTTTGAGAAACATTTACTATTTGTAACATGCGGTTCAAATCTTCAAATTATGTGGATATAAAGTATACAAAAAGTAGTTAAAAGAATAAATGTTAGTTGCGTATTACACGAGTGTGACTTAGAAACATAAAAAGTTTGAAAATTCTAACGATAAATGATTCTTTGAGACGCGAAATTGATTAATTAAAAGTAAGAAACCAAACGGTGAACTAGTACCGTTCTGTGAAAGGTCTTAATTAAGAAACCAAACGATAAATTAGTAGCTCTACCTGTCGAAAATGTCTCTTCATAGAAACGACGAGCAAAAAGCATTAAATCGAAAATTAATTCTTCAAGAAATTTCATCTATGAGATAAAAAGCACGATATGGACTCATGAAAGAAATTAGCCATTTCTTTAAAACTGGAATTAGTGGTGAGCTCTATTCTAAATAGCTGATTTCATAAATTGATTAAATTAGTTTAAAAATCTGATTCTGTTAATGACCTTCCAACAAGTTAAAAGAAGAAGAAAAAGACAGGTTAAAAAAAGTAATATATTTCTGGATCTTGTTTATTATTTTTTAGCGCAATCCTACAAAATAAATTCGTATTGCACCAAAGGAAACATTTCAGGCATCTAGGACTGACACGTTTCAAGGAGACCTGAATTGTGTGCCTATACAGAACAAACTGTTCGGACTTTTCAAGCATTGTTCCTGAGACAAGAATTTGAAATTGAGATTCCCCGTGGAATAGGTGACGACAATAATCACTTAAATCGGATTTGTTCTTATAAATCATCCTTTCATGGCGTCGGAAGGGGTAAAAATGCAAGTAGTGTCCGAGTCTGAGAATTCGAGAATCCATAGGTAGTTCCATAGATAAAGTATATAGCGCTAAGAAATTTAATGCGTAACGAAAGATATATAGCAGAATTTCACTTTTACACTAGCAATAAAAATTATGTTGCAATTAACTAAGACAATTTGCCTATAAACTTATACTAATTGTTTACAAACAATAGTAGTTTGTTTAAATATAATATTTCTTTGTTTAATGAATTTTCATAACCAGGGAACGACGCCATATTCAGCCTGCAGTTTTCCATCCACATTTATTCATCTAAAATATTTTTCAGAGGTTCTGAAGCTCCGAGGGAATTACGAAGAAAAGAATTTGTTTTAAGAAATTCAACTTTAACGTAAGTCATAAGATTATTACTTTAATTTAAATATATTTCACTCCATTCAGATAACCATGAAAATGATGTTTTATTTTAGATGCCATGACATTAAATATTTATGCTAAAGTATCATTAATTCTTATAACTTCTAAGTTTAATAAATACTATTGTTTCAAAATATTTAAAATTACGAGGAAAACCAAAGAATAGTTCCTTGACTACAACCACTTAATATATATATATATATATTATTTCAAATGAAAGTTCATTATTCCTAGATTTGTATATAAGTCACCAGCCATCTTGGCTTAGTTGAATATTGAACTCGATGTGATTAACCATGGTTCAAATCTTTTTAATGGTAGCTTCGTTCAATCACGATAAAACTTTTAGTTGATAATCATAATGAGAGTCTTAGACCATTCAGACGCGCTGCGGGTACGAAGCTTCGTGGCCAGATCGGCAGCACGAGCCATCTAGTTTTGCTGGTCTTCAGTTCGAGTCTCGAAACTGAGAACTTTTTAAATATATTTTTCTTTTCTTTTTTTTACATTTTTTTTAGATATTTTTATCCTTTATTCCCACACTTACTAAGAACTTTTCCAAATCTTATACTACTAAAATAAAATTTTATGTCAAAATATTTCTATATTCAAGAGAAATTTTAGGAGTCGAGTTCACGCACATGCGCAGAATTCATTCCTATTCAAAACATTGTGCTTTTAGACCAGAATGACACCACGATAAAACTTTTAGTTGATAATCATAATGAGAGTCTTAGACCATTCAGACGCTCTACGGGTACGAAGCTTCGTGGCCAGATCGGCAGCACGAGCCATCTAGTTTTGCTGGTCTTCAGTTCGAGTCTCGAAACTGAGAACTTTTTAAATATATTTTTCTTTTCTTTTTTTTACATTTTTTTTAGATAATTTTATCCTTTATTCCCACACTTACTACGAACTTTTCCAAATCTTATACTACTAAAATAAAATTTTATGTCAAAATATTTCTATATTCAAGAGAAATTTTAGGAGTCGAGTTCACGCACATGCGCAGAATTCATTCCTATTCAAAACATTGTGCTTTTAGACCAGAATGACACAACGTTAAAACTTTCAGTGGATAATCATAATGAGAGTCTTAGACCATTCAGACGCGCTGCGGGTACGAAGCTTCGTGGCCAGATCGGCAGCACGATCCATCTAGTTTTGCTGGTCTCCAGTTCGAGTCTCCAAACTGAGAAGTTTTTCAATATATTTTTCTTTTCTTTTTTTTACATTTTTTTTAGATATTTTTATCCTTTATTAACACACTTACTACGAACTTTTCCAAATCTTATACTACTAAAATAAAATTTTATGTCAAAATATTTCTATATTCAAAAGAAATTTTAGGAGTCGAGTTCACGCACATGCGCAGAATTCATTCCTATTCAAAACATTGTGCTTTTAGACCAGAATGACACCACGTTAAAACTTTTAGTGGATAATCATAATGAGAGTCTTAGACCATTCAGACGCGCTGCGGGTACGAAGCGTCGTGGCCAGATCGGCAGCACGAGCCATCTAGTTTTGCTGGTCTTCAGTTCGAGTCTCGAAACTGAGAACTTTTTAAATATATTTTTCTTTTCTTTTTTTTTACATTTTTTTTAGATATTTTTATCCTTTATTCCCACACTTACTACAAACTTTTCCAAATCTTATACTACTAAAATAAAATTTTATGTCAAAATATTTCTATATTCAAGAGAAATTTTAGGAGTCGAGTTCATGCACATGCGCAGAATTCATTCCTATTCAAAACATTGTGCTTTTAGACCAGAATGACACCACGATAAAACTTTTAGTGGATAATCATAATGAGAGTCTTAGACCATTCAGACGCGCTGCGGATACGAAGCTTCGTGGCCAGATCGGCAGCACGAGCCATCTAGTTTTGCTGGTCTTCAGTTCGAGTCTCGAAACTGAGAACTTTTTAAATATATTTTTCTTTTCTTTTTTTTACATTTTTTTTAGATATTTTTATCCTTTATTCCCACACTTACTACGAACTTTTCCAAATCTTATACTACTAAAATAAAATTTTATGTCAAAATATTTCTATATTCAAGAGAAATTTTAGGAGTCGAGTTCATGCACATGCGCAGAATTCATTCCTATTCAAAACATTGTGCTTTTAGACCAGAATGACACCACGATAAAACTTTTAGTGGATAATCATAATGAGAGTCTTAGACCATTCAGACGCGCTGCGGATACGAAGCTTCGTGGCCAGATCGGCAGCACGAGCCATCTAGTTTTGCTGGTCTTCAGTTCGAGTCTCGAAACTGAGAACTTTTTAAATATATTTTTCTTTTCTTTTTTTTACATTTTTTTTAGATATTTTTATCCTTTATTCCCACACTTACTACGAACTTTTCCAAATCTTATACTACTAAAATAAAATTTTATGTCAAAATATTTCTATATTCAAGAGAAATTTTAGGAGTCGAGTTCATGCACATGCGCAGAATTCATTCCTATTCAAAACATTGTGCTTTTAGACCAGAATGACACCACGATAAAACTTTTAGTGGATAATCATAATGAGAGTCTTAGACCATTCAGACGCGCTGCGGATACGAAGCTTCGTGGCCAGATCGGCAGCACGAGCCATCTAGTTTTGCTGGTCTTCAGTTCGAGTCTCGAAACTGAGAACTTTTTAAATATATTTTTCTTTTCTTTTTTTTACATTTTTTTTAGATATTTTTATCCTTTATTCCCACACTTACTACGAACTTTTCCAAATCTTATACTACTAAAATAAAATTTTATGTCAAAATTTTTCTATATTCAAGAGAAATTTTAGGAGTCGAGTTCACGCACATGCGCAGAATTCATTCCTATTCAAAACATTGTGCTTTTAGACCAGAATGACACCACGTTAAAACTTTTAGTGGATAATCATAATGAGAGTCTTAGACCATTCAGACGCGCTGCGGGTACGAAGCTTCGTGGCCAGATCGGCAGCACGAGCCATCTAGTTTTTCTGGTCTTCAGTTCGAGTCTCGAAACTGAGAACTTTTTAAATATATTTTTCTTTTCTTTTTTTTACATTTTTTAAACATATTTTTATCCTTTATTCCCACACTTACTACGAACTTTTCCAAATCTTATACTACTAAAATAAAATTTTATGTCAAAATATTTCTATATTCAAGAGAAATTTTAGGAGTCGAGTTCATGCACATGCGCAGAATTCATTCCTATTCAAAACATTGTGCTTTTAGACCAGAATGACACCACGTTAAAACTTTTAGTGGATAATCATAATGAGAGTCTTAGACCATTCAGACGCGCTGCGGGTACGAAGCTTCGTGGCCAGATCGACAGCACGAGCCATCTAGTTTTGCTGGTCTTCAGTTCGAGTCTCGAAACTGAGAACTTTTTAAATATATTTTTCTTTTCTTTTTTTTACATTTTTTAAAGATATTTTTATCCTTTATTCCCACACTTACTACGAACTTTTCCAAATCTTATACTACTAAAATAAAATTTTATGTCAAAATATTTCTATATTCAAGAGAAATTTTAGGAGTCGAGTTCACGCACATGCGCAGAATTCATTCCTATTCAAAACATTGTGCTTTTAGACCAGAATGACACCAGTTTAAAACTTTTAGTGGATAATCATAATGAGAGTCTTAGACCATTCAGACGCGCTGCGGGTACGAAGCTTCGTGGCCAGATCGGCAGCACGAGCCATCTAGTTTTGCTGGTCTTCAGTTCGAGTCTCGAAACTGAGAACTTTTTAAATATATTTTTCTTTTCTTTTTTTTACATTTTTTTAGATAATTTTATCCTTTATTCCCACACTTACTACGAACTTTTCCAAATCTTATACTACTAAAATAAAATTTTATGTCAAAATATTTCTCTATTCAAGAGAAATTTTAGGAGTCGAGTTCACGCACATGCGCAGAATTCATTCCTATTCAAAACATTGTGCTTTTAGACCAGAATGACACCACGTTAAAACTTTTAGTGGATAATCATAATGAGAGTCTTAGACCATTCAGACGCGCTGCGGGTACGATGCTTCGTGGCCAGATCGGCAGCACGAGCCATCTAGTTTTGCTGGTCTCCAGTTCGAGTCTCCACACTGAGAACTTTTTCAATATATTTTTCTTTCCTTTGTTTTTACATTTTTTTAAGATATTTTTATCCTTTATTCCCACACTTACTACGAACTTTTCCAAATCTTATACTACTAAAATAAAATTTTATGTCAAAATATTTCTATATTCAAGAGAAATTTTAGGAGTCGAGTTCACGCACATGCGCAGAATTCATTCCTATTCAAAACATTGTGCTTTTAGACCAGAATGACACCACGTTAAAACTTTTAGTGGATAATCATAATGAGAGTCTTAGACCATTCAGACGCGCTGCGGGTACGAAGCTTCGTGGCCAGATCGGCAGCACGAGCCATCTAGTTTTGCTGGTCTTCAGTTCGAGTCTCGAAACTGAGAACTTTTTAAATATATTTTTCTTTTCTTTTTTTTACATTTTTTTTAGATATTTTTATCCTTTATTCCCACACTTACTACTAACTTTTCCAAATCTTATACTACTAAAATAAAATTTTATGTCAAAATATTTCTATATTCAAGAGAAATTTTAGGAGTCGAGTTCATGCAAATGCGCAGAATTCATTCCTATTCAAAACATTGTGCTTTTAGACCAGAATGACACCACGTTAAAACTTTTAGTGGATAATCATAATGAGAGTCTTAGACCATTCAGACGCGCTGCGGGTACGATGCTTCGTGGCCAGATCGGCAGCACGAGCCATCTAGTTTTGCTGGTCTCCAGTTCGAGTCTCCACACTGAGAACTTTTTCAATATATTTTTCTTTCCTTTGTTTTTACATTTTTTTAAGATATTTTTATCCTTTATTCCCACACTTACTACGAACTTTTCCAAATCTTATACTACTAAAATAAAATTTTATGTCAAAATATTTCTATATTCAAGAGAAATTTTAGGAGTCGAGTTCACGCACATGCGCAGAATTCATTCCTATTCAAAACATTGTGCTTTTAGACCAGAATGACACCACGTTAAAACTTTTAGTGGATAATCATAATGAGAGTCTTAGACCATTCAGACGCGCTGCGGGTACGAAGCTTCGTGGCCAGATCGGCAGCACGAGCCATCTAGTTTTGCTGGTCTTCAGTTCGAGTCTCGAAACTGAGAACTTTTTAAATATATTTTTCTTTTCTTTTTTTTACATTTTTTTTTAGATATTTTTATCCTTTATTCCCACACTTACTACTAACTTTTCCAAATCTTATACTACTAAAATAAAATTTTATGTCAAAATATTTCTATATTCAAGAGAAATTTTAGGAGTCGAGTTCATGCAAATGCGCAGAATTCATTCCTATTCAAAACATTGTGCTTTTAGACCAGAATGACACCACGTTAAAACTTTTAGTGGATAATCATAATGAGAGTCTTAGACCATTCAGACGCGCTGCGGGTACGATGCTTCGTGGCCAGATCGGCAGCACGAGCCATCTAGTTTTGCTGGTCTCCAGTTCGAGTCTCCAAACTGAGAACTTTTTCAATATATTTTTCTTTCCTTTGTTTTTACATTTTTTTAAGATATTTTTATCCTTTATTCCCACACTTACTACGAACTTTTCCAAATCTTATACTACTAAAATAAAATTTTATGTCAAAATATTTCTATATTCAAGAGAAATTTTAGGAGTCGAGTTCACGCACATGCGCAGAATTCATTCCTTTTCAAAACATTGTGCTTTTAGACCAGAATGACACCACGTTATAACTTTTAGTGGATAATCATAATGAGAGTCTTAGACCATTCAGACGCGCTGCGGGTACGAAGCTTCGTGGCCAGATCGGCAGCACGAGCCATCTAGTTTTGCTGGTCTTCAGTTCGATCCTCGAAACTGAGAACTTTTTAAATATATTTTTCTTTTCTTTTTTTTACATTTTTTTTAGATATTTTTATCCTTTATTCCCACACTTACTACGAACTTTTCCAAATCTTATACTACTAAAATAAAATTTTATGTTAAAATATTTCTATATTCAAGAGAAATTTTAGGTGTCGAGTTCATGCACATGCGCAGAATTCATTCCTTTTCAAAACATTGTGCTTTTAGACCAGAATGACACCACGTTAAAACTTTTAGTGGATAATCATAATGAGAGTCTTAGACCATTCAGACGCGCTGCGGGTACGAAGCTTCGTGGCCAGATCGGCAGCACGAGCCATCTAGTTTTGCTGGTCTTCAGTTCGAGTCTCGAAACTGAGAACTTTTTAAATATATTTTTCTTTCCTTTGTTTTTACATTTTTTTAAGATATTTTTATCCTTTATTCCCACACTTACTACGAACGTTTCCAAATCTTATACTACTAAAATAAAATTTTATGTCAAAATATTTCTATATTCAAGAGAAATTTTAGGAGTCGAGTTCACGCACATGCGCAGAATTCATTCCTATTCAAAACATTGTGCTTTTAGACCAGAATGACACCACGTTAAAACTTTTAGTGGATAATCATAATGAGAGTCTTAGACCATTCAGACGCGCTGCGGGTACGAAGCTTCGTGGCCAGATCGGCAGCACGAGCCATCTAGTTTTGCTGGTCTCCAGTTCGAGTCTCCAAACTGAGAACTTTTTCAATATATTTTTCTTTCCTTTGTTTTTACATTTTTTTAAGATATTTTTATCCTTTATTCCCACACTTACTACGAACTTTTCCAAATCTTATACTACTAAAATAAAATTTTATGTCAAAATATTTCTATATTCAAGAGAAATTTTAGGAGTCGAGTTCACGCACATGCGCAGAATTCATTCCTTTTCAAAACATTGTGCTTTTAGACCAGAATGACACCACGTTATAACTTTTAGTGGATAATCATAATGAGAGTCTTAGACCATTCAGACGCGCTGCGGGTACGAAGCTTCGTGGCCAGATCGGCAGCACGAGCCATCTAGTTTTGCTGGTCTTCAGTTCGATCCTCGAAACTGAGAACTTTTTAAATATATTTTTCTTTTCTTTTTTTTACATTTTTTTTAGATATTTTTATCCTTTATTCCCACACTTACTACGAACTTTTCCAAATCTTATACTACTAAAATAAAATTTTATGTTAAAATATTTCTATATTCAAGAGAAATTTTAGGTGTCGAGTTCATGCACATGCGCAGAATTCATTCCTTTTCAAAACATTGTGCTTTTAGACCAGAATGACACCACGTTAAAACTTTTAGTGGATAATCATAATGAGAGTCTTAGACCATTCAGACGCGCTGCGGGTACGAAGCTTCGTGGCCAGATCGGCAGCACGAGCCATCTAGTTTTGCTGGTCTTCAGTTCGAGTCTCGAAACTGAGAACTTTTTAAATATATTTTTCTTTCCTTTGTTTTTACATTTTTTTAAGATATTTTTATCCTTTATTCCCACACTTACTACGAACGTTTCCAAATCTTATACTACTAAAATAAAATTTTATGTCAAAATATTTCTATATTCAAGAGAAATTTTAGGAGTCGAGTTCACGCACATGCGCAGAATTCATTCCTATTCCAAACATTGTGCTTTTAGACCAGAATGACACCACGTTAAAACTTTTAGTGGATAATCATAATGAGAGTCTTAGACCATTCAGACGCGCTGCGGGTACGAAGCTTCGTGGCCAGATCGGCAGCACGAGCCATCTAGTTTTGCTGGTCTTCAGTTCGAGTCTCCAAACTGAGAACTTTTTCAATATATTTTTCTTTCCTTTGTTTTTACATTTTTTTAAGATATTTTTATCCTTTATTCCCACACTTACTACGAACTTTTCCAAATCTTATACTACTAAAATAAAATTTTATGTCAAAATATTTCTATATTCAAGAGAAATTTTAGGAGTCGAGTTCACGCACATGCGCAGAATTCATTCCTATTCCAAACATTGTGCTTTTAGACCAGAATGACACCACGTTAAAACTTTTAGTGGATAATCATAATGAGAGTCTTAGACCATTCAGACGCGCTGCGGGTACGAAGCTTCGTGGCCAGATCGGCAGCACGAGCCATCTAGTTTTGCTGGTCTTCAGTTCGAGTCTCGAAACTGAGAACTTTTTAAATATATTTTTCTTTCCTTTGTTTTTACATTTTTTTAAGATATTTTTATCCTTTATTCCCACACTTACTACGAACTTTTCCAAATCTTATACTACTAAAATAAAATTTTATGTCAAAATATTTCTATATTCAAGAGAAATTTTAGGAGTCGAGTTCACGCACATGCGCAGAATTCATTCCTATTCCAAACATTGTGCTTTTAGACCAGAATGACACCACGTTAAAACTTTTAGTGGATAATCATAATGAGAGTCTTAGACCATTCAGACGCGCTGCGGGTACGAAGCTTCGTGGCCAGATCGGCAGCACGAGCCATCTAGTTTTGCTGGTCTTCAGTTCGAGTCTCCAAACTGAGAACTTTTTCAATATATTTTTCTTTCCTTTGTTTTTACATTTTTTTAAGATATTTTTATCCTTTATTCCCACACTTACTACGAACTTTTCCAAATCTTATACTACTAAAATAAAATTTTATGTCAAAATATTTCTATATTCAAGAGAAATTTTAGGAGTCGAGTTCACGCACATGCGCAGAATTCATTCCTTTTCAAAACATTGTGCTTTTAGACCAGAATGACACCACGTTAAAACTTTTAGTGGATAATCATAATGAGAGTCTTAGACCATTCAGACGCGCTGCGGGTACGAAGCTTCGTGGCCAGATCGGCAGCACGAGCCATCTAGTTTTGCTGGTCTTCAGTTCGATCCTCGAAACTGAGAACTTTTTAAATATATTTTTCTTTTCTTTTTTTTACATTTTTTTTAGATATTTTTATCCTTTATTCCCACACTTACTACGAACTTTTCCAAATCTTATACTACTAAAATAAAATTTTATGTTAAAATATTTCTATATTCAAGAGAAATTTTAGGAGTCGAGTTCATGCACATGCGCAGAATTCATTCCTTTTCAAAACATTGTGCTTTTAGACCAGAATGACACCACGTTAAAACTTTTAGTGGATAATCATAATGAGAGTCTTAGACCATTCAGACGCGCTGCGGGTACGATGCTTCGTGGCCAGATCGGCAGCACGAGCCATCTAGTTTTGCTGGTCTCCAGTTCGAGTCTCCACACTGAGAACTTTTTCAATATATTTTTCTTTCCTTTGTTTTTACATTTTTTTAAGATATTTTTATCCTTTATTCCCACACTTACTACGAACTTTTCCAAATCTTATACTACTAAAATAAAATTTTATGTCAAAATATTTCTATATTCAAGAGAAATTTTAGGAGTCGAGTTCACGCACATGCGCAGAATTCATTCCTATTCCAAACATTGTGCTTTTAGACCAGAATGACACCACGTTAAAACTTTTAGTGGATAATCATAATGAGAGTCTTAGACCATTCAGACGCGCTGCGGGTACGAAGCTTCGTGGCCAGATCGGCAGCTCGAGCCATCTAGTTTTGCTGGTCTTCAGTTCGAGTCTCGAAACTGAGAACTTTTTAAATATATTTTTCTTTTCTTTTTTTTACATTTTTTTTAGATATTTTTATCCTTTACTCCCACACTTACTACTAACTTTTCCAAATCTTATACTACTAAAATAAAATTTTATGTCAAAATATTTCTATATTCAAGAGAAATTTTAGGAGTCGAGTTCATGCAAATGCGCAGAATTCATTCCTATTCAAAACATTGTGCTTTTAGACCAGAATGACACCACGTTAAAACTTTTAGTGGATAATCATAATGAGAGTCTTAGACCATTCAGACGCGCTGCGGGTACGAAGCGTCGTGGCCAGATCGGCAGCACGAGCCATCTAGTTTTGCTGGTCTTCAGTTCGAGTCTCGAAACTGAGAACTTTTTAAATATATTTTTCTTTTCTTTTTTTTTACATTTTTTTTAGATATTTTTATCCTTTATTCCCGCACTTACTACGAACTTTTCCAAATCTTATACTACTAAAATAAAATTTTATGTCAAAATATTTCTATATTCAAGAGAAATTTTAGGAGTCGAGTTCATGCACATGCGCAGAATTCATTCCTATTCAAAACATTGTGCTTTTAGACCAGAATGACACCACGATAAAACTTTTAGTGGATAATCATAATGAGAGTCTTAGACCATTCAGACGCGCTGCGGATACGAAGCTTCGTGGCCAGATCGGCAGCACGAGCCATCTAGTTTTGCTGGTCTTCAGTTCGAGTCTCGAAACTGAGAACTTTTTAAATATATTTTTCTTTTCTTTTTTTTACATTTTTTTTAGATATTTTTATCCTTTATTCCCACACTTACTACGAACTTTTCCAAATCTTATACTACTAAAATAAAATTTTATGTCAAAATATTTCTATATTCAAGAGAAATTTTAGGAGTCGAGTTCATGCACATGCGCAGAATTCATTCCTATTCAAAACATTGTGCTTTTAGACCAGAATGACACCACGATAAAACTTTTAGTGGATAATCATAATGAGAGTCTTAGACCATTCAGACGCGCTGCGGATACGAAGCTTCGTGGCCAGATCGGCAGCACGAGCCATCTAGTTTTGCTGGTCTTCAGTTCGAGTCTCGAAACTGAGAACTTTTTAAATATATTTTTCTTTTCTTTTTTTTACATTTTTTTTAGATATTTTTATCCTTTATTCCCACACTTACTACGAACTTTTCCAAATCTTATACTACTAAAATAAAATTTTATGTCAAAATATTTCTATATTCAAGAGAAATTTTAGGAGTCGAGTTCATGCACATGCGCAGAATTCATTCCTATTCAAAACATTGTGCTTTTAGACCAGAATGACACCACGATAAAACTTTTAGTGGATAATCATAATGAGAGTCTTAGACCATTCAGACGCGCTGCGGATACGAAGCTTCGTGGCCAGATCGGCAGCACGAGCCATCTAGTTTTGCTGGTCTTCAGTTCGAGTCTCGAAACTGAGAACTTTTTAAATATATTTTTCTTTTCTTTTTTTTACATTTTTTTTAGATATTTTTATCCTTTATTCCCACACTTACTACGAACTTTTCCAAATCTTATACTACTAAAATAAAATTTTATGTCAAAATTTTTCTATATTCAAGAGAAATTTTAGGAGTCGAGTTCACGCACATGCGCAGAATTCATTCCTATTCAAAACATTGTGCTTTTAGACCAGAATGACACCACGTTAAAACTTTTAGTGGATAATCATAATGAGAGTCTTAGACCATTCAGACGCGCTGCGGGTACGAAGCTTCGTGGCCAGATCGACAGCACGAGCCATCTAGTTTTGCTGGTCTTCAGTTCGAGTCTCGAAACTGAGAACTTTTTAAATATATTTTTCTTTTCTTTTTTTTACATTTTTTAAAGATATTTTTATCCTTTATTCCCACACTTACTACGAACTTTTCCAAATCTTATACTACTAAAATAAAATTTTATGTCAAAATATTTCTATATTCAAGAGAAATTTTAGGAGTCGAGTTCACGCACATGCGCAGAATTCATTCCTATTCAAAACATTGTGCTTTTAGACCAGAATGACACCAGTTTAAAACTTTTAGTGGATAATCATAATGAGAGTCTTAGACCATTCAGACGCGCTGCGGGTACGAAGCTTCGTGGCCAGATCGGCAGCACGAGCCATCTAGTTTTGCTGGTCTTCAGTTCGAGTCTCGAAACTGAGAACTTTTTAAATATATTTTTCTTTTCTTTTTTTTACATTTTTTTAGATAATTTTATCCTTTATTCCCACACTTACTACGAACTTTTCCAAATCTTATACTACTAAAATAAAATTTTATGTCAAAATATTTCTATATTCAAGAGAAATTTTAGGAGTCGAGTTCACGCACATGCGCAGAATTCATTCCTATTCAAAACATTGTGCTTTTAGACCAGAATGACACCACGTTAAAACTTTTAGTGGATAATCATAATGAGAGTCTTAGACCATTCAGACGCGCTGCGGGTACGATGCTTCGTGGCCAGATCGGCAGCACGAGCCATCTAGTTTTGCTGGTCTCCAGTTCGAGTCTCCACACTGAGAACTTTTTCAATATATTTTTCTTTCCTTTGTTTTTACATTTTTTTAAGATATTTTTATCCTTTATTCCCACACTTACTACGAACTTTTCCAAATCTTATACTACTAAAATAAAATTTTATGTCAAAATATTTCTATATTCAAGAGAAATTTTAGGAGTCGAGTTCACGCACATGCGCAGAATTCATTCCTATTCAAAACATTGTGCTTTTAGACCAGAATGACACCACGTTAAAACTTTTAGTGGATAATCATAATGAGAGTCTTAGACCATTCAGACGCGCTGCGGGTACGAAGCTTCGTGGCCAGATCGGCAGCACGAGCCATCTAGTTTTGCTGGTCTTCAGTTCGAGTCTCGAAACTGAGAACTTTTTAAATATATTTTTCTTTTCTTTTTTTTACATTTTTTTTAGATATTTTTATCCTTTATTCCCACACTTACTACTAACTTTTCCAAATCTTATACTACTAAAATAAAATTTTATGTCAAAATATTTCTATATTCAAGAGAAATTTTAGGAGTCGAGTTCATGCAAATGCGCAGAATTCATTCCTATTCAAAACATTGTGCTTTTAGACCAGAATGACACCACGTTAAAACTTTTAGTGGATAATCATAATGAGAGTCTTAGACCATTCAGACGCGCTGCGGGTACGATGCTTCGTGGCCAGATCGGCAGCACGAGCCATCTAGTTTTGCTGGTCTCCAGTTCGAGTCTCCAAACTGAGAACTTTTTCAATATATTTTTCTTTCCTTTGTTTTTACATTTTTTTAAGATATTTTTATCCTTTATTCCCACACTTACTACGAACTTTTCCAAATCTTATACTACTAAAATAAAATTTTATGTCAAAATATTTCTATATTCAAGAGAAATTTTAGGAGTCGAGTTCACGCACATGCGCAGAATTCATTCCTTTTCAAAACATTGTGCTTTTAGACCAGAATGACACCACGTTAAAACTTTTAGTGGATAATCATAATGAGAGTCTTAGACCATTCAGACGCGCTGCGGGTACGAAGCTTCGTGGCCAGATCGGCAGCACGAGCCATCTAGTTTTGCTGGTCTTCAGTTCGATCCTCGAAACTGAGAACTTTTTAAATATATTTTTCTTTTCTTTTTTTTACATTTTTTTAGATATTTTTATCCTTTATTCCCACACTTACTATGAACTTTTCCAAATCTTATACTACTAAAATAAAATTTTATGTTAAAATATTTCTATATTCAAGAGAAATTTTAGGAGTCGAGTTCATGCACATGCGCAGAATTCATTCCTATTCCAAACATTGTGCTTTTAGACCAGAATGACACCACGTTAAAACTTTTAGTGGATAATCATAATGAGAGTCTTAGACCATTCAGACGCGCTGCGGGTACGAAGCTTCGTGGCCAGATCGGCAGCACGAGCCATCTAGTTTTGCTGGTCTTCAGTTCGAGTCTCGAAACTGAGAACTTTCTCAATATATTTTTCTTTTCTTTTTTTAAAGTTTTATTTTAGACATTTTTATCCTTTATTCCCACATTTACTACGAACTTTTCCAAATCTTATACTACTAAAATAAAATTTTATGTCAAAATATTTCTATATTCAAGAGAAATTTTAGGAGTCGAGTTCACGAACATGCGCAGAATTCATTCCTATTCAAAACATTGTGCTTTTAGACCAGAATGACACCACGTTAAAACTTTTAGTGGATAATCATAATGAGAGTCTTAGACCATTCAGACGCACTGCGGGTTCGAAGCTTCGTGGCCAGATCGGCAGCACGAGCCATCTAGTTTTGCTGGTCTTCAGTTCGAGTCTCGAAACTGAGAACTTTTTAAATATATATTTTTTTCTTTTTTTACATTTTTTTTAGATATTTTTATCCTTTATTCCCACACTTACTACGAACTTTTCCAAATCTTATACTACTAAAATAAAATTTTATGTCAAAATATTTCTATATTCAAGAGAAATTTTAGGAGTCGAGTTCACGCACATGCGCAGAATTCATTCCTATTCAAAACATTGTGCTTTTAGACCAGAATGACACCACGTTAAAACTTTTAGTGGATAATCATAATGAGAGTCTTAGACCATTCAGACGCGCTGCGGGTACGAAGCGTCGTGGCCAGATCGGCAGCACGAGCCATCTAGTTTTGCTGGTCTTCAGTTCGAGTCTCGAAACTGAGAACTTTTTAAATATATTTTTCTTTTCTTTTTTTTACATTTTTTTTAGATATTTTTATCCTTTATTCCCGCACTTACTACGAACTTTTCCAAATCTTATACTACTAAAATAAAATTTTATGTCAAAATATTTCTATATTCAAGAGAAATTTTAGGAGTCGAGTTCATGCACATGCGCAGAATTCATTCCTATTCAAAACATTGTGCTTTTAGACCAGAATGACACCACGATAAAACTTTTAGTGGATAATCATAATGAGAGTCTTAGACCATTCAGACGCGCTGCGGATACGAAGCTTCGTGGCCAGATCGGCAGCACGAGCCATCTAGTTTTGCTGGTCTTCAGTTCGAGTCTCCAAACTGAGAAGTTTTTCAATATATTTTTCTTTTCTTTTTTTTACATTTTTTTTAGATATTTTTATCCTTTATTCCCACACTTACTACGAACTTTTCCAAATCTTATACTACTAAAATAAAATTTTATGTCAAAATTTTTCTATATTCAAGAGAAATTTTAGGAGTCGAGTTCACGCACATGCGCAGAATTCATTCCTATTCAAAACATTGTGCTTTTAGACCAGAATGACACCACGTTAAAACTTTTAGTGGATAATCATAATGAGAGTCTTAGACCATTCAGACGCGCTGCGGGTACGAAGCTTCGTGGCCAGATCGGCAGCACGATCCATCTAGTTTTGCTGGTCTCCAGTTCGAGTCTCCAAACTGAGAAGTTTTTCAATATATTTTTCTTTTCTTTTTTTTACATTTTTTTTAGATATTTTTATCCTTTATTAACACACTTACTACGAACTTTTCCAAATCTTATACTACTAAAATAAAATTTTATGTCAAAATATTTCTATATTCAAGAGAAATTTTAGGAGTCGAGTTCACGCACATGCGCAGAATTCATTCCTATTCAAAACATTGTGCTTTTAGACCAGAATGACACCAGTTTAAAACTTTTAGTGGATAATCATAATGAGAGTCTTAGACCATTCAGACGCGCTGCGGGTACGAAGCTTCGTGGCCAGATCGGCAGCACGAGCCATCTAGTTTTGCTGGTCTTCAGTTCGAGTCTCGAAACTGAGAACTTTTTAAATATATTTTTCTTTTCTTTTTTTTACATTTTTTAAAGATATTTTTATCCTTTATTCCCACACTTACTACGAACTTTTCCAAATCTTATACTACTAAAATAAAATTTTATGTCAAAATATTTCTATATTCAAGAGAAATTTTAGGAGTCGAGTTCACGCACATGCGCAGAATTCATTCCTATTCAAAACATTGTGCTTTTAGACCAGAATGACACCAGTTTAAAACTTTTAGTGGATAATCATAATGAGAGTCTTAGACCATTCAGACGCGCTGCGGGTACGAAGCTTCGTGGCCAGATCGGCAGCACGAGCCATCTAGTTTTGCTGGTCTTCAGTTCGAGTCTCGAAACTGAGAACTTTTTAAATATATTTTTCTTTTCTTTTTTTTACATTTTTTTAGATAATTTTATCCTTTATTCCCACACTTACTACGAACTTTTCCAAATCTTATACTACTAAAATAAAATTTTATGTCAAAATATTTCTATATTCAAGAGAAATTTTAGGAGTCGAGTTCACGCACATGCGCAGAATTCATTCCTATTCAAAACATTGTGCTTTTAGACCAGAATGACACAACGTTAAAACTTTCAGTGGATAATCATAATGAGAGTCTTAGACCATTCAGACGCGCTGCGGGTACGAAGCTTCCTGGCCAGATCGGCAGCACGATCCATCTAGTTTTGCTGGTCTCCAGTTCGAGTCTCCAAACTGAGAAGTTTTTCAATATATTTTTCTTTTCTTTTTTTTACATTTTTTTTAGATATTTTTATCCTTTATTAACACACTTACTACGAACTTTTCCAAATCTTATACTACTAAAATAAAATTTTATGTCAAAATATTTCTATATTCAAGAGAAATTTTAGGAGTCGAGTTCACGCACATGCGCAGAATTCATTCCTATTCAAAACATTGTGCTTTTAGACCAGAATGACACCAGTTTAAAACTTTTAGTGGATAATCATAATGAGAGTCTTAGACCATTCAGACGCGCTGCGGGTACGAAGCTTCGTGGCCAGATCGGCAGCACGAGCCATCTAGTTTTGCTGGTCTTCAGTTCGAGTCTCGAAACTGAGAACTTTTTAAATATATTTTTCTTTTCTTTTTTTTACATTTTTTTAGATAATTTTATCCTATATTCCCACACTTACTACGAACTTTTCCAAATCTTATACTACTAAAATAAAATTTTATGTCAAAATATTTCTATATTCAAGAGAAATTTTAGGAGTCGAGTTCACGCACATGCGCAGAATTCATTCCTATTCAAAACATTGTGCTTTTAGACCAGAATGACACAACGTTAAAACTTTCAGTGGATAATCATAATGAGAGTCTTAGACCATTCAGACGCGCTGCGGGTACGAAGCTTCCTGGCCAGATCGGCAGCACGATCCATCTAGTTTTGCTGGTCTCCAGTTCGAGTCTCCAAACTGAGAAGTTTTTCAATATATTTTTCTTTTCTTTTTTTTACATTTTTTTTAGATATTTTTATCCTTTATTAACACACTTACTACGAACTTTTCCAAATCTTATACTACTAAAATAAAATTTTATGTCAAAATATTTCTATATTCAAGAGAAATTTTAGGAGTCGAGTTCACGCACATGCGCAGAATTCATTCCTATTCAAAACATTGTGCTTTTAGACCAGAATGACACCACGTTAAAACTTTTAGTGGATAATCATAATGAGAGACTTAGACCATTCAGACGAGCTGCGGGTACGATGCTTCGTGGCCAGATCGGCAGCACGAGCCATCTAGTTTTGCTGGTCTCCAGTTCGAGTCTCCACACTGAGAACTTTTTCAATATATTTTTCTTTCCTTTGTTTTTACATTTTTTTAAGATATTTTTATCCTTTATTCCCACACTTACTACGAACTTTTCCAAATCTTATACTACTAAAATAAAATTTTATGTCAAAATATTTCTATATTCAAGAGAAATTTTAGGAGTCGAGTTCACGCACATGCGCAGAATTCATTCCTATTCAAAACATTGTGCTTTTAGACCAGAATGACACCACGTTAAAACTTTTAGTGGATAATCATAATGAGAGTCTTAGACCATTCAGACGCGCTGCGGGTACGAAGCGTCGTGGCCAGATCGGCAGCACGAGCCATCTAGTTTTGCTGGTCTCCAGTTCGAGTCTCCAAACTGAGAAGTTTTTCAATATATTTTTCTTTTCTTTTTTTTACAATTTTTTTAGATATTTTTATCCTTTATTAACACACTTACTACGAACTTTTCCAAATCTTATACTACTAAAATAAAATTTTATGTCAAAATATTTCTATATTCAAGAGAAATTTTAGGAGTCGAGTTCACGCACATGCGCAGAATTCATTCCTATTCAAAACATTGTGCTTTTAGACCAGAATGACACCAGTTTAAAACTTTTAGTGGATAATCATAATGAGAGTCTTAGACCATTCAGACGCGCTGCGGGTACGAAGCTTCGTGGCCAGATCGGCAGCACGAGCCATCTAGTTTTGCTGGTCTTCAGTTCGAGTCTCGAAACTGAGAACTTTTTAAATATATTTTTCTTTTCTTTTTTTTACATTTTTTAAAGATATTTTTATCCTTTATTCCCACACTTACTACGAACTTTTCCAAATCTTATACTACTAAAATAAAATTTTATGTCAAAATATTTCTATATTCAAGAGAAATTTTAGGAGTCGAGTTCACGCACATGCGCAGAATTCATTCCTATTCAAAACATTGTGCTTTTAGACCAGAATGACACCAGTTTAAAACTTTTAGTGGATAATCATAATGAGAGTCTTAGACCATTCAGACGCGCTGCGGGTACGAAGCTTCGTGGCCAGATCGGCAGCACGAGCCATCTAGTTTTGCTGGTCTTCAGTTCGAGTCTCGAAACTGAGAACTTTTTAAATATATTTTTCTTTTCTTTTTTTTACATTTTTTAGATAATTTTATCCTTTATTCCCACACTTACTACGAACTTTTCCAAATCTTATACTACTAAAATAAAATTTTATGTCAAAATATTTCTATATTCAAGAGAAATTTTAGGAGTCGAGTTCACGCACATGCGCAGAATTCATTCCTATTCAAAACATTGTGCTTTTAGACCAGAATGACACAACGTTAAAACTTTCAGTGGATAATCATAATGAGAGTCTTAGACCATTCAGACGCGCTGCGGGTACGAAGCTTCCTGGCCAGATCGGCAGCACGATCCATCTAGTTTTGCTGGTCTCCAGTTCGAGTCTCCAAACTGAGAAGTTTTTCAATATATTTTTCTTTTCTTTTTTTTACATTTTTTTTAGATATTTTTATCCTTTATTAACACACTTACTACGAACTTTTCCAAATCTTATACTACTAAAATAAAATTTTATGTCAAAATATTTCTATATTCAAGAGAAATTTTAGGAGTCGAGTTCACGCACATGCGCAGAATTCATTCCTATTCAAAACATTGTGCTTTTAGACCAGAATGACACCAGTTTAAAACTTTTAGTGGATAATCATAATGAGAGTCTTAGACCATTCAGACGCGCTGCGGGTACGAAGCTTCGTGGCCAGATCGGCAGCACGAGCCATCTAGTTTTGCTGGTCTTCAGTTCGAGTCTCGAAACTGAGAACTTTTTAAATATATTTTTCTTTTCTTTTTTTTACATTTTTTTAGATAATTTTATCCTATATTCCCACACTTACTACGAACTTTTCCAAATCTTATACTACTAAAATAAAATTTTATGTCAAAATATTTCTATATTCAAGAGAAATTTTAGGAGTCGAGTTCACGCACATGCGCAGAATTCATTCCTATTCAAAACATTGTGCTTTTAGACCAGAATGACACAACGTTAAAACTTTCAATGGATAATCATAATGAGAGTCTTAGACCATTCAGACGCGCTGCGGGTACGAAGCTTCCTGGCCAGATCGGCAGCACGATCCATCTAGTTTTGCTGGTCTCCAGTTCGAGTCTCCAAACTGAGAAGTTTTTCAATATATTTTTCTTTTCTTTTTTTTACATTTTTTTTAGATATTTTTATCCTTTATTAACACACTTACTACGAACTTTTCCAAATCTTATACTACTAAAATAAAATTTTATGTCAAAATATTTCTATATTCAAGAGAAATTTTAGGAGTCGAGTTCACGCACATGCGCAGAATTCATTCCTATTCAAAACATTGTGCTTTTAGACCAGAATGACACCAGTTTAAAACTTTTAGTGGATAATCATAATGAGAGTCTTAGACCATTCAGACGCGCTGCGGGTACGAAGCTTCGTGGCCAGATCGGCAGCACGAGCCATCTAGTTTTGCTGGTCTTCAGTTCGAGTCTCGAAACTGAGAACTTTTTAAATATATTTTTCTTTTCTTTTTTTTACATTTTTTTAGATATTTTTATCCTATATTCCCACACTTACTACGAACTTTTCCAAATCTTATACTACTAAAATAAAATTTTATGTCAAAATATTTCTATATTCAAGAGAAATTTTAGGAGTCGAGTTCACGCACATGCGCAGAATTCATTCCTATTCAAAACATTGTGCTTTTAGACCAGAATGACACAACGTTAAAACTTTCAATGGATAATCATAATGAGAGTCTTAGACCATTCAGACGCGCTGCGGGTACGAAGCTTCCTGGCCAGATCGGCAGCACGATCCATCTAGTTTTGCTGGTCTCCAGTTCGAGTCTCCAAACTGAGAAGTTTTTCAATATATTTTTCTTTTCTTTTTTTTACATTTTTTTTAGATATTTTTATCCTTTATTAACACACTTACTACGAACTTTTCCAAATCTTATACTACTAAAATAAAATTTTATGTCAAAATATTTCTATATTCAAGAGAAATTTTAGGAGTCGAGTTCACGCACATGCGCAGAATTCATTCCTATTCAAAACATTGTGCTTTTAGACCAGAATGACACCACGTTAAAACTTTTAGTGGATAATCATAATGAGAGTCTTAGACCATTCAGACGCGCTGCGGGTACGATGCTTCGTGGCCAGATCGGCAGCACGAGCCATCTAGTTTTGCTGGTCTCCAGTTCGAGTCTCCACACTGAGAACTTTTTCAATATATTTTTCTTTCCTTTGTTTTTACATTTTTTTAAGATATTTTTATCCTTTATTCCCACACTTACTACGAACTTTTCCAAATCTTATACTACTAAAATAAAATTTTATGTCAAAATATTTCTATATTCAAGAGAAATTTTAGGAGTCGAGTTCACGCACATGCGCAGAATTCATTCCTATTCAAAACATTGTGCTTTTAGACCAGAATGACACCACGTTAAAACTTTTAGTGGATAATCATAATGAGAGTCTTAGACCATTCAGACGCGCTGCGGGTACGAAGCTTCGTGGCCAGATCGGCAGCACGAGCCATCTAGTTTTGCTGGTCTTCAGTTCGAGTCTCGAAACTGAGAACTTTTTAAATATATTTTTCTTTTCTTTTTTTTACATTTTTTTAGATAATTTTATCCTTTATTCCCACACTTACTACGAACTTTTCCAAATCTTATACTACTAAAATAAAATTTTATGTCAAAATATTTCTATATTCAAGAGAAATTTTAGGAGTCGAGTTCACGCACATGCGCAGAATTCATTCCTATTCAAAACATTGTGCTTTTAGACCAGAATGACACAACGTTAAAACTTTCAGTGGATAATCATAATGAGAGTCTTAGACCATTCAGACGCGCTGCGGGTACGAAGCTTCCTGGCCAGATCGGCAGCACGATCCATCTAGTTTTGCTGGTCTCCAGTTCGAGTCTCCAAACTGAGAAGTTTTTCAATATATTTTTCTTTTCTTTTTTTTACATTTTTTTTAGATATTTTTATCCTTTATTAACACACTTACTACGAACTTTTCCAAATCTTATACTACTAAAATAAAATTTTATGTCAAAATATTTCTATATTCAAGAGAAATTTTAGGAGTCGAGTTCATGCACATGCGCAGAATTCAGTCCTATTCAAAACATTGTGCTTTTAGACCAGAATGACACCACGTTAAAACTTTTAGTGGATAATCTTAATGAGAGTCTTAGACCATTCAGACGCGCTGCGGGTACGAAGCGTCGTGGCCAGATCGGCAGCAAGAGCCATCTAGTTTTGCTGGTCTTCAGTTCGAGTCTCGAAACTGAGAACTTTTTAAATATATTTTTCTTTTCTTTTTTTACATTTTTTTTAGGTATATTTATCCTTTATTCCCACACTTACTACGAACTTTTCCAAATCTTATACTACTAAAATAAAATTTTATGTCAAAATATTTCTATATTCAAGAGAAATTTTAGGAGTCGAGTTCACGCACATGCGCAGAATTCATTCCTTTTCAAAACATTGTGCTTTTAGACCAGAATGACACCACGTTAAAACTTTTAGTGGATAATCATAATGAGAGTCTTAGACCATTCAGACGCGCTGCGGTTACGAAGCTTCGTGGCGAGATCGGCAGCACGAGCCATCTAGTTTTGCTGGTCTTCAGTTCGAGTCTCGAAACTGAGAACTTTCTCAATATATTATTCTTTTCTTTTTTTAAAGTTTTATTTTAGACATTTTTATCCTTTATTCCCACACTTACTACGAACTTTTCCAAATCTTATACTACTAAAATAAAATTTTATGTCAAAATATTTCTATATTCAAGAGAAATTTTAGGAGTCGAGTTCACGAACATGCGCAGAATTCATTCCTATTCAAAACATTGTGGTTTTAGACCAGAATGACATCACGTTAAAACTTTTAGTGGATAATCATAATAAGAGTCTTAGACCATTCAGACGCTCTGCGGGTACGAAGCTTCGTGGCCAGATCGGCAGCACGAGCCATCTAGTTTTGCTGGTCTTCAGTTCGAGTCTCCAAACTGAGAACTTTTTAAATATATTTTTCTTTTCTTTTTTTTTACATTTTTTTTAGATATTTTTATCCTTTATTCCCACACTTACTACAAACTTTTCCAAATCTTATACTACTAAAATAAAATTTTATGTCAAAATATTTCTATATTCAAGAGAAATTTTAGGAGTCGAGTTCACGCACATGCGCAGAATTCATTCCTATTCAAAACATTGTGCTTTTAGACCAGAATGACACCACGTTAAAACTTTTAGTGGATAATCATAATGAGAGTCTTAGACCATTCAGACGCGCTGCGGATACGAAGCTTCGTGGCCAGATCGGCAGCACGAGCCATCTAGTTTTGCTGGTCTTCAGTTCGAGTCTCGAAACTGAGAACTTTTTAAATATATTTTTCTTTTCTTTTTTTTACATTTTTTTTAGATATTTTTATCCTTTATTAACACACTTACTACGAACCTTTCCAAATCTTATACTACTAAAATAAAATTTTATGTCAAAATATTTCTATATTCAAGAGAAATTTTAGGAGTCGAGTTCATGCACATGCGCAGAATTCAGTCCTATTCAAAACATTGTGCTTTTAGGCCAGAATGACACCACGTTAAAACTTTTAGTGGATAATCTTAATGAGAGTCTTAGACCATTCAGACGCGCTGCGGGTACGAAGCGTCGTGGCCAGATCGGCAGCAAGAGCCATCTAGTTTTGCTGGTCTTCAGTTCGAGTCTCGAAACTGAGAACTTTTTAAATATATTTTTCTTTTCTTTTTTTACATTTTTTTTAGGTATATTTATCCTTTATTCCCACACTTACTACGAACTTTTCCAAATCTTATACTACTAAAATAAAATTTTATGTCAAAATATTTCTATATTCAAGAGAAATTTTAGGAGTCGAGTTCACGCACATGCGCAGAATTCATTCCTTTTCAAAACATTGTGCTTTTAGACCAGAATGACACCACGTTAAAACTTTTAGTGGATAATCATAATGAGAGTCTTAGACCATTCAGACGCGCTGCGGTTACGAAGCTTCGTGGCGAGATCGGCAGCACGAGCCATCTAGTTTTGCTGGTCTTCAGTTCGAGTCTCGAAACTGAGAACTTTCTCAATATATTTTTCTTTTCTTTTTTTAAAGTTTTATTTTAGACATTTTTATCCTTTATTCCCACACTTACTACAAACTTTTCCAAATCTTATACTACTAAAATAAAATTTTATGTCAAAATATTTCTATATTCAAGAGAAATTTTAGGAGTCGAGTTCACGAACATGCGCAGAATTCATTCCTATTCAAAACATTGTGGTTTTAGACCAGAATGACACCACGTTAAAACTTTTAGTGGATAATCATAATGAGAGTCTTAGACCATTCAGACGCACTGCGGGTTCGAAGCTTCGTGGCCAGATCGGCAGCACGAGCCATCTAGTTTTGCTGGTCTTCAGTTCGAGTCTCGAAACTGAGAACTTTTTAAATATATATTTTTTTCTTTTTTACATTTTTTTTAGATATTTTTATCCTTTATTCCCACACTTACTACGAACTTTTCCAAATCTTATACTACTAAAATAAAATTTTATGTCAAAATATTTCTATATTCAAGAGAAATTTTAGGAGTCGAGTTCACGCACATGCGCAGAATTCATTCCTATTCCAAACATTGTTGTTTTAGACCAGAATGACACCACGTTAAAACTTTTAGTGGATAATCATAATGAGAGTCTTAGACCATTCAGACGCTCTGCGGGTACGAAGCTTCGTGGCCAGATCGGCAGCACGAGCCATCTAGTTTTGCTGGTCTTCAGTTCGAGTCTCGAAACTGAGAACTTTTTAAATATATTTTTCTTTTCTTTTTTTTACATTTTTTGAGATATTTTTATCCTTTATTCCCACACTTACTACGAACTTTTCCAAATCTTATACTACTAAAATAAAATTTTATGTCAAAATATTTCTATATTCAAGAGAAATTTTAGGAGTCGAGTTCACGCACATGCGCAGAATTCATTCCTATTCCAAACATTGTTGTTTTAGACCAGAATGACACCACGTTAAAACTTTTAGTGGATAATCATAATGAGAGTCTTAGACCATTCAGACGCGCTGCGGGTACGAAGCTTCGTGGCCAGATCGGCAGCATGAGCCATCTAGTTTTGCTGGTCTCCAGTTCGAGTCTCCAAAAAGAGAACTTTTTCAATATATTTTTCTTTTCTTTTTTTTACATTTTTTTTAGATATTTTTATCCTTTATTAACACATTTACTACGAACTTTTCCAAATCTTATACTACTAAAATAAAATTTTATGTCAAAATATTTCTATATTCAAGAGAAATTTTAGGAGTCGAGTTCATGCACATGCGCAGAATTCAGTCCTATTCAAAACATTGTGCTTTTAGACCAGAATCACACCACGTTAAAACTTTTAGTGGATAATCTTAATGAGAGTCTTAGACCATTCAGACGCGCTGCGGCTCCAAAGCTTCGTGGCCAGATCGGCAGCACGAGCCATCTAGTTTTGCTGGTCTCCAGTTCGAGTCTCCAAAAAGAGAACTTTTTCAATATATTTTTCTTTTCTTTTTTTTACATTTTTTTTAGATATTTTTATCCTTTATTAACACACTTACTACGAACCTTTCCAAATCTTATACTACTAAAATAAAATTTTATGTCAAAATATTTCTATATTCAAGAGAAATTTTAGGAGTCGAGTTCATGCACATGCGCAGAATTCAGTCCTATTCAAAACATTGTGCTTTTAGACCAGAATGACACCACGTTAAAACTTTTAGTGGATAATCTTAATGAGAGTCTTAGACCATTCAGACGCGCTGCGGGTACGAAGCGTCGTGGCCAGATCGGCAGCAAGAGCCATCTAGTTTTGCTGGTCTTCAGTTCGAGTCTCGAAACTGAGAACTTTTTAAATATATTTTTCTTTTCTTTTTTTACATTTTTTTTAGGTATATTTATCCTTTATTCCCACACTTACTACGAACTTTTCCAAATCTTATACTACTAAAATAAAATTTTATGTCAAAATATTTCTATATTCAAGAGAAATTTTAGGAGTCGAGTTCACGCACATGCGCAGAATTCATTCCTTTTCAAAACATTGTGCTTTTAGACCAGAATGACACCACGTTAAAACTTTTAGTGGATAATCATAATGAGAGTCTTAGACCATTCAGACGCGCTGCGGTTACGAAGCTTCGTGGCGAGATCGGCAGCACGAGCCATCTAGTTTTGCTGGTCTTCAGTTCGAGTCTCGAAACTGAGAACTTTCTCAATATATTTTTCTTTTCTTTTTTTAAAGTTTTATTTTAGACATTTTTATCCTTTATTCCCACACTTACTACGAACTTTTCCAAATCTTATACTACTAAAATAAAATTTTATGTCAAAATATTTCTATATTCAAGAGAAATTTTAGGAGTCGAGTTCACGAACATGCGCAGAATTCATTCCTATTCAAAACATTGTGGTTTTAGACCAGAATAACACCACGTTAAAACTTTTAGTGGATAATCATAATGAGAGTCTTAGACCATTCAGACGCACTGCGGGTTCGAAGCTTCGTGGCCAGATCGGCAGCACGAGCCATCTAGTTTTGCTGGTCTTCAGTTCGAGTCTCGAAACTGAGAACTTTTTAAATATATATTTTTTTCTTTTTTTACATTTTTTTTAGATATTTTTATCCTTTATTCCCACACTTACTACGAACTTTTCCAAATCTTATACTACTAAAATAAAATTTTATGTCAAAATATTTCTATATTCAAGAGAAATTTTAGGAGTCGAGTTCACGCACATGCGCAGAATTCATTCCTATTCCAAACATTGTTGTTTTAGACCAGAATGACACCACGTTAAAACTTTTAGTGGATAATCATAATGAGAGTCTTAGACCATTCAGACGCTCTGCGGGTACGAAGCTTCGTGGCCAGATCGGCAGCACGAGCCATCTAGTTTTGCTGGTCTTCAGTTCGAGTCTCGAAACTGAGAACTTTTTAAATATATTTTTCTTTTCTTTTTTTTACATTTTTTTAGATATTTTTATCCTTTATTCCCACACTTACTACGAACTTTTCCAAATCTTATACTACTAAAATAAAATTTTATGTCAAAATATTTCTATATTCAAGAGAAATTTTAGGAGTCGAGTTCATGCACATGCGCAGGATTCATTCCTATTCCAAACATTGTGCTTTTAGACCAGAATGACACCACGTTAAAACTTTTAGTGGATAATCTTAATGAGAGTCTTAGACCATTCAGACGCGCTGCGGGTACGAAGCGTCGTGGCCAGATCGGCAGTACGAGCCATCTAGTTTTGCTGGTCTTCAGTTCGAGTCTCGAAACTGAGAACTTTTTAAATATATTTTTCTTTTCTTTTTTTACATTTTTTTTAGATATATTTATCCTTTATTCCCACACTTACTACGAACTTTTCCAAATCTTATACTACTAAAATAAAATTTTATGTCAAAATATTTCTATATTCAAGAGAAATTTTAGGACTCGAGTTCATGCACATGCGCAGAATTCATTCCTATTCCAAACATTGTGCTTTTAGACCAGAATAACACCACGTTAAAACTTTTAGTGGATAATCATAATGAGAGTCTTAGACCATTCAGACGCACTGCGGGTTCGAAGCTTCGTGGCCAGATCGGCAGCACGAGCCATCTAGTTTTGCTGGTCTTCAGTTCGAGTCTCGAAACTGAGAACTTTTTAAATATATATTTTTTTCTTTTTTTACATTTTTTTTAGATATTTTTATCCTTTATTCCCACACTTACTACGAACTTTTCCAAATCTTATACTACTAAAATAAAATTTTATGTCAAAATATTTCTATATTCAAGAGAAATTTTAGGAGTCGAGTTCACGCACATGCGCAGAATTCATTCCTATTCCAAACATTGTTGTTTTAGACCAGAATGACACCACGTTAAAACTTTTAGTGGATAATCATAATGAGAGTCTTAGACCATTCAGACGCTCTGCGGGTACGAAGCTTCGTGGCCAGATCGGCAGCACGAGCCATCTAGTTTTGCTGGTCTTCAGTTCGAGTCTCGAAACTGAGAACTTTTTAAATATATTTTTCTTTTCTTTTTTTTACATTTTTTTAGATATTTTTATCCTTTATTCCCACACTTACTACGAACTTTTCCAAATCTTATACTACTAAAATAAAATTTTATGTCAAAATATTTCTATATTCAAGAGAAATTTTAGGAGTCGAGTTCACGCACATGCGCAGAATTCATTCCTATTCCAAACATTGTTGTTTTAGACCAGAATGACACCACGTTAAAACTTTTAGTGGATAATCATAATGAGAGTCTTAGACCATTCAGACGCGCTGCGGGTACGAAGCTTCGTGGCCAGATCGGCAGCATGAGCCATCTAGTTTTGCTGGTCTCCAGTTCGAGTCTCCAAAAAGAGAACTTTTTCAATATATTTTTCTTTTCTTTTTTTTACATTTTTTTTAGATATTTTTATCCTTTATTAACACATTTACTACGAACTTTTCCAAATCTTATACTACTAAAATAAAATTTTATGTCAAAATATTTCTATATTCAAGAGAAATTTTAGGAGTCGAGTTCATGCACATGCGCAGAATTCAGTCCTATTCAAAACATTGTGCTTTTAGACCAGAATCACACCACGTTAAAACTTTTAGTGGATAATCTTAATGAGAGTCTTAGACCATTCAGACGCGTGAGGGTACGAAGCGTCGTGGCCAGATCGGCAGCACGAGCCATCTAGTTTTGCTGGTCTTCAGTTCGAGTCTCGAAACTGAGAACTTTTTAAATATATTTTTCTTTTCTTTTTTTTTACATTTTTTTAGATATTTTTATCCTTTATTCCCGCACTTACTACGAACTTTTCCAAATCTTATACTACTAAAATAAAATTTTATGTCAAAATATTTCTATATTCAAGAGAAATTTTAGGAGTCGAGTTCATGCACATGCGCAGGATTCATTCCTATTCCAAACATTGTGCTTTTAGACCAGAATGACACCACGTTAAAACTTTTAGTGGATAATCTTAATGAGAGTCTTAGACCATTCAGACGCGCTGCGGGTACGAAGCGTCGTGGCCAGATCGGCAGTACGAGCCATCTAGTTTTGCTGGTCTTCAGTTCGAGTCTCGAAACTGAGAACTTTTTAAATATATTTTTCTTTTCTTTTTTTACATTTTTTTTAGATATATTTATCCTTTATTCCCACACTTACTACGAACTTTTCCAAATCTTATACTACTAAAATAAAATTTTATGTCAAAATATTTCTATATTCAAGAGAAATTTTAGGAGTCGAGTTCACGCACATGCGCAGAATTCATTCCTTTTCAAAACATTGTGCTTTTAGACCAGAATGACACCACGTTAAAACTTTTAGTGGATAATCATAATGAGAGTCTTAGACCATTCAGACGCGCTGCGGGTACGAAGCTTCGTGGCCAGATCGGCAGCACGAGCCATCTAGTTTTGCTGGTCTTCAGTTCGATCCTCGAAACTGAGAACTTTTTAAATATATTTTTCTTTTCTTTTTTTTTACATTTTTTTTAAATATTTTTATCCTTTATTCCCACACTTACTACGAACTTTTCCAAATCTTATACTACTAAAATAAAATTTTATGTTAAAATATTTCTATATTCAAGAGAAATTTTAGGAGTCGAGTTCATGCACATGCGCAGAATTCATTCCTATTCCAAACATTGTGCTTTTAGACCAGAATGACACCACGTTAAAACTTTTAGTGGATAATCATAATGAGAGTCTTAGACCATTCAGACGCGCTGCGGGTACGAAGCTTCGTGGCCAGATCGGCAGCACGAGCCATCAAGTTTTGCTGGTCTTCAGTTCGAGTCTCGAAACTGAGAACTTTCTCAATATATTTTTCTTTTCTTTTTTTAAAGTTTTATTTTAGACATTTTTATCCTTTATTCCCACATTTACTACGAACTTTTCCAAATCTTATACTACTAAAATAAAATTTTATGTCAAAATATTTCTATATTCAAGAGAAATTTTAGGAGTCGAGTTCACGAACATGCGCAGAATTCATTCCTATTCAAAACATTGTGGTTTTAGACCAGAATGACACCACGTTAAAACTTTTAGTGGATAATCATAATGAGAGTCTTAGACCATTCAGACGCACTGCGGGTTCGAAGCTTCGTGGCCAGATCGGCAGCACGAGCCATCTAGTTTTGCTGGTCTTCAGTTCGAGTCTCGAAACTGAGAACTTTTTAAATATATATTTTTTTCTTTTTTTACATTTTTTTTAGATATTTTTATCCTTTATTCCCACACTTACTACGAACTTTTCCAAATCTTATACTACTAAAATAAAATTTTATGTCAAAATATTTCTATATTCAAGAGAAATTTTAGGAGTCGAGTTCACGCACATGCGCAGAATTCATTCCTATTCCAAACATTGTTGTTTTAGACCAGAATGACACCACGTTAAAACTTTTAGTGGATAATCATAATCAGAGTCTTAGACCATTCAGACGCTCTGCGGGTACGATGCTTCGTGGCCAGATCGGCAGCACGAGCCATCTAGTTATGCTGGTCTTCAGTTCGAGTCTCGAAACTGAGAACTTTTTAAATATATTTTTCTTTTCTTTTTTTTACATTTTTTTTAGATATTTTTATCCTTTATTCCCACACTTACTACGAACTTTTCCAAATCTTATACTACTAAAATAAAATTTTATGTCAAAATATTTCTATATTCAAGAGAAATTTTAGGAGTCGAGTTCACGCACATGCGCAGAATTCATTCCTATTCAAAACATTGTGCTTTTAGACCAGAATGACACCACGTTAAAACTTTTAGTGTATAATCATAATGAGAGTCTTAGACCATTCAGACGCGCTGCGGGTACGAAGCTTCGTGACCAGATCGGCAGCACGAGCCATCTAGTTTTGCTGGTCTCCAGTTCGAGTCTCCAAAAAGAGAACTTTTTCAATATATTTTTCTTTTCTTTTTTTTACATTTTTTTAGATATTTTTATCCTTTATTAACACACTTACTACGAACTTTTCCAAATCTTATACTACTAAAATAAAATTTTATGTCAAAATATTTCTATATTCAAGAGAAATTTTAAGTCGAGTTCATGCACATGCGCAGAATTCAGTCCTATTCAAAACATTGTGCTTTTAGACCAGAATGACACCACGTTAAAACTTTTAGTGGATAATCTTAATGAGAGTCTTAGACCATTCAGACGCTCTGCGGGTACGAAGCGTCGTGGCCAGATCGGCAGCACGAGCCATCTAGTTTTGCTGGTCTTCAGTTCGAGTCTCGAAACTGAGAACTTTTTAAATATATTTTTCTTTTCTTTTTTTACATTTTTTTTAGATATATTTATCCTTTATTCCCACACTTACTACGAACGTTTCCAAATCTTATACTACTAAAATAAAATTTTATGTCAAAATATTTCTATATTCAAGAGAAATTTTAGGAGTCGAGTTCACGAACATGCGCAGAATTCATTCCTATTCAAAACATTGTGGTTTTAGACCAGAATGACACCACGTTAAAACTTTTAGTGGATAATCATAATGAGAGTCTTAGACCATTCAGACGCTCTGCGGGTACGAAGCTTCGTGGCCAGATCGGCAGCACGAGCCATCTAGTTTTGCTGGTCTTCAGTTCGAGTCTCGAAACTGAGAACTTTTTAAATATATTTTTCTTTTCTTTTTTTTACATTTTTTTTAGATATTTTTATCCTTTATTCCCACACTTATTACGAACTTTTCCAAATCTTATACTACTAAAATAAAATTTTATGTCAAAATATTTCTATATTCAAGAGAAATTTTAGGAGTCGAGTTCACGCACATGCGCAGAATTCATTCCTTTTCAAAACATTGTGCTTTTAGACCAGAATGACACCACGTTAAAACTTTTAGTGTATAATCATAATGAGAGTCTTAGACCATTCAGACGCGCTGCGGGTACGAAGCTTCGTGGCCAGATCGGCAGCACGAGCCATCTAGTTTTGCTGGTCTTCAGTTCGAATCTCGAAACTGAGAACTTTCTCAATATATTTTTCTTTTCTTTTTTTAAAGTTTTATTTTAGACATTTTTATCCTTTATTCCCACACTTACTACGAACTTTTCCAAATCTTATACTACTAAAATAAAATTTTATGTCAAAATATTTCTATATTCAAGAGAAATTTTAGGAGTCGAGTTCACGAACATGCGCAGAATTCATTCCTATTCAAAACATTGTGGTTTTAGACCAGAATGACACCACGTTAAAACTTTTAGTGGATAATCATAATGAGAGTCTTAGACCATTCAGACGCACTGCGGGTTCGAAGCTTCGTGGCCAGATCGGCAGCGCGAGCCATCTATTTTTTCTGGTCTTCAGTTCGAGTCTCGAAACTGAGAACTTTTTAAATATATATTTTTTTCTTTTTTTACATTTTTTTTAGATATTTTTATCCTTTATTCCCACACTTACTACGAACTTTTCCAAATCTTATACTACTAAAATAAAATTTTATGTCAAAATATTTCTATATTCAAGAGAAATTTTAGGAGTCGAGTTCACGAACATGCGCAGAATTCATTCCTATTCAAAACATTGTGCTTTTAGACCAGAATGACACCACGTTAAAACTTTTAGTGGATAATCATAATGACAGTCTTAGACCATTCAGACGCACTGCGGGTTCGAAGCTTCATGGATAGATCGGCAGCACGAGCCATCTATTTTTGCTGGTCTTCAGTTCGAGTCTCGAAACTGAGAACTTTTTAAATATATATATTTTTCTTTTTTTACATTTTTTTTAGATATTTTTATCCTTTATTCCCACACTTACTACGAACCTTTCCAAATCTTATACTACTAAAATAAAATTTTATGTCAAAATATTTCTATATTCAAGAGAAATTTTAGGAGTCGAGTTCACGCACATGCGCAGAATTCATTCCTATTCAAAACATTGTGCTTTTAGACCAGAATGACACCACGTTAAAACTTTTAGTGTATAATCATAATGAGAGTCTTAGACCATTCAGACGCGCTGCGGGTACGAAGTTTCGTGGCCAGATCGGCAGCACGAGCCATCTAGTTTTGCTGGTCTTCAGTTCGAGTCTCGAAACTGAGAACTTTCTCAATATATTTTTCTTTTCTTTTTTTAAAGTTTTATTTTAGACATTTTTATCCTTTATTCCCACACTTACTACGAACTTTTCCAAATCTTATACTACTAAAATAAAATTTTATGTCAAAATATTTCTATATTCAAGAGAAATTTTAGGAGTCGAGTTCACGAACATGCGCAGAATTCATTCCTATTCAAAACATTGTGGTTTTAGACCAGAATGACACCACGTTAAAACTTTTAGTGGATAATCATAATGAGAGTCTTAGACCATTCAGACGCACTGCGGGTTCGAAGCTTCGTGGCCAGATCGGCAGCGCGAGCCATCTATTTTTTCTGGTCTTCAGTTCGAGTCTCGAAACTGAGAACTTTTTAAATATATATTTTTTTCTTTTTTTACATTTTTTTTAGATATTTTTATCCTTTATTCCCACACTTACTACGAACTTTTCCAAATCTTATACTACTAAAATAAAATTTTATGTCAAAATATTTCTATATTCAAGAGAAATTTTAGGAGTCGAGTTCACGAACATGCGCAGAATTCATTCCTATTCAAAACATTGTGCTTTTAGACCAGAATGACACCACGTTAAAACTTTTAGTGGATAATCATAATGACAGTCTTAGACCATTCAGACGCACTGCGGGTTCGAAGCTTCGTGGATAGATCGGCAGCACGAGCCATCTATTTTTGCTGGTCTTCAGTTCGAGTCTCGAAACTGAGAACTATTTAAATATATATATTTTTCTTTTTTTACATTTTTTTTAGATATTTTTATCCTTTATTCCCACACTTACTACGAACTTTTCCAAATCTTATACTACTAAAATAAAATTTTATGTCAAAATATTTCTATATTCAAGAGAAATTTTAGGAGTCGAGTTCACGCACATGCGCAGAATTCATTCCTATTCAAAACATTGTGCTTTTAGACCAGAATGACACCACGTTAAAACTTTTAGTGGATAATCATAATGAGAGTCTTAGATCATTCAGACGGGCTGCGGGTACGAAGCTTCGTGGCCAGATCGGCAGCACGAGCCATCTAGTTTTGCTGGTCTCCAGTTCGAATCTCCAAAAAGAGAACTTTTTCAATATATTTTTCTTTTCTTTTTTTTACATTTTTTTTAGATATTTTTATCCTTTATTAACACACTTACTACGAACTTTTCCAAATCTTATACTACTAAAATAAAATTTTATGTCAAAATATTTCTATATTCAAGAGAAATTTTAGGAGTCGAGTTCATGCACATGCGCAGAATTCATTCCTATTCAAAACATTGTGCTTTTAGACCAGAATGACACCACGTTAAAACTTTTAGTGGATAATCTTAATGAGAGTCTTAGACCATTCAGACGCGCTGCGGGTACGAAGCGTCGTGGCCAGATCGGCAGCACGAGCCATCTAGTTTTGCTGGTCTTCAGTTCGAGTCTCGAAACTGAGAACTTTTTAAATATATTTTTCTTTTCTTTTTTTACATTTTTTTAGATATATTTATCCTTTATTCCCACACTTACTACGAACTTTTCCAAATCTTATACTACTAAAATAAAATTTTATGTCAAAATATTTCTATATTCAAGAGAAATTTTAGGAGTCGAGTTCACGAACATGCGCAGAATTCATTCCTATTCAAAACATTGTGGTTTTAGACCAGAATGACACCACGTTAAAACTTTTAGTGGATAATCATAATGAGAGTCTTAGACCATTCAGACGCACTGCGGGTTCGAAGCTTCGTGGCCAGATCGGCAGCGCGAGCCATCTATTTTTTCTGGTCTTCAGTTCGAGTCTCGAAACTGAGAACTTTTTAAATATATATTTTTTTCTTTTTTTACATTTTTTTTAGATATTTTTATCCTTTATTCCCACACTTACTACGAACTTTTCCAAATCTTATACTACTAAAATAAAATTTTATGTCAAAATATTTCTATATTCAAGAGAAATTTTAGGAGTCGAGTTCACGAACATGCGCAGAATTCATTCCTATTCAAAACATTGTGCTTTTAGACCAGAATGACACCACGTTAAAACTTTTAGTGGATAATCATAATGACAGTCTTAGACCATTCAGACGCACTGCGGGTTCGAAGCTTCGTGGATAGATCGGCAGCACGAGCCATCTATTTTTGATGGTCTTCAGTTCGAGTCTCGAAACTGAGAACTTTTTAAATATATATATTTTTCTTTTTTTACATTTTTTTAGATATTTTTATCCTTTATTCCCACACTTACTACGAACTTTTCCAAATCTTATACTACTAAAATAAAATTTTATGTCAAAATATTTCTATATTCAAGAGAAATTTTAGGAGTCGAGTTCACGCACATGCGCAGAATTCATTCCTATTCAAAACATTGTGCTTTTAGACCAGAATGACACCACGTTAAAACTTTTAGTGTATAATCATAATGAGAGTCTTAGACCATTCAGACGCGCTGCGGGTACGAAGCTTCGTGGCCAGATCGGCAGCACGAGCTATCTAGTTTTGCTGGTCTTCAGTTCGAGTCTCGAAACTGAGAACTTTCTCAATATATTTTTCTTTTCTTTTTTTAAAGTTTTATTTTAGACATTTTTATCCTTTATTCCCACACTTACTACGAACTTTTCCAAATCTTATACTACTAAAATAAAATTTTATGTCAAAATATTTCTATATTCAAGAGAAATTTTAGGAGTCGAGTTCACGAACATGCGCAGAATTCATTCCTATTCAAAACATTGTGGTTTTAGACCAGAATGACACCACGTTAAAACTTTTAGTGGATAATCATAATGAGAGTCTTAGACCATTCAGACGCACTGCGGGTTCGAAGCTTCGTGGCCAGATCGGCAGCGCGAGCCATCTATTTTTTCTGGTCTTCAGTTCGAGTCTCGAAACTGAGAACTTTTTAAATATATATTTTTTTCTTTTTTTACATTTTTTTTAGATATTTTTATCCTTTATTCCCACACTTACTACGAACTTTTCCAAATCTTATACTACTAAAATAAAATTTTATGTCAAAATATTTCTATATTCAAGAGAAATTTTAGGAGTCGAGTTCACGAACATGCGCAGAATTCATTCCTATTCAAAACATTGTGCTTTTAGACCAGAATGACACCACGTTAAAACTTTTAGTGGATAATCATAATGACAGTCTTAGACCATTCAGACGCACTGCGGGTTCGAAGCTTCGTGGATAGATCGGCAGCACGAGCCATCTATTTTTGCTGGTCTTCAGTTCGAGTCTCGAAACTGAGAACTTTTTAAATATATATATTTTTCTTTTTTTACATTTTTTTTAGATATTTTTATCCTTTATTCCCACACTTACTACGAACTTTTCCAAATCTTATACTACTAAAATAAAATTTTATGTCAAAATATTTCTATATTCAAGAGAAATTTTAGGAGTCGAGTTCACGCACATGCGCAGAATTCATTCCTATTCAAAACATTGTGCTTTTAGACCAGAATGACACCACGTTAAGACTTTTAGTGGATAATCATAATGAGAGTCTTAGATCATTCAGACGGGCTGCGGGTACGAAGCTTCGTGGCCAGATCGGCAGCACGAGCCATCTAGTTTTGCTGGTCTCCAGTTCGAATCTCCAAAAAGAGAACTTTTTCAATATATTTTTCTTTTCTTTTTTTTACATTTTTTTTAGATATTTTTATCCTTTATTAACACACTTACTACGAACTTTTCCAAATCTTATACTACTAAAATAAAATTTTATGTCAAAATATTTCTATATTCAAGAGAAATTTTAGGAGTCGAGTTCATGCACATGCGCAGAATTCATTCCTATTCAAAACATTGTGCTTTTAGACCAGAATGACACCACGTTAAAACTTTTAGTGGATAATCTTAATGAGAGTCTTAGACCATTCAGACGCGCTGCGGGTACGAAGCGTCGTGGCCAGATCGGCAGCACGAGCCATCTAGTTTTGCTGGTCTTCAGTTCGAGTCTCGAAACTGAGAACTTTTTAAATATATTTTTCTTTTCTTTTTTTACATTTTTTTAGATATATTTATCCTTTATTCCCACACTTACTACGAACTTTTCCAAATCTTATACTACTAAAATAAAATTTTATGTCAAAATATTTCTATATTCAAGAGAAACTTTAGGAGTCGAGTTCATGCACATGCGCAGAATTCATTTCTATTCAAAACATTGTGCTTTTAGACCAGAATGACACCACGTTAAAACTTTTAGTGGATAATCTTAATGAGAGTCTTAGACCATTCAGACGCGCTGCGGGTACGAAGCCTCGTGGCCAGATCGGCAGCACGAGCCATATAGTTTTGCTGGTCTTCAGTTCGAGTCTCGAAACTGAGAACTTTTTAAATATATTTTAAATTTTTTTTTTCATTTTTTTTAGATATTTTTATCCTTTATTCCCACACTTACTACGAACTTTTCCAAATCTTGTACTACTAAAATAAAATTTTATGTCAAAATATTTCTATATTCAAGAGAAATTTTAGGAGTCGAGTTCACGCACATGCGCAGAATTCATTCCTATTCAAAACATTGTGCTTGTAGACCAGAATGACACCACGTTAAAACTTTTTGTGGATAATCATAATGAGAGTCTTAGACCATTCAGACGCCCTGCGGGTACGAAGCTTCGTGGCCAGATCGGCAGCACGAGCCATCTAGTTTTGCTGGTCTTCAGTTCGAGTCTCGAAACTGAGAACTTTTTAAATATATTTTTCTTTTCTTTTTTTTACATTTTTTTTAGATATTTTTATCCTTTATTCCCACACTTACTACGAACTTTTCCAAATCTTATACTACTAAAATAAAATTTTTTGTCAAAATATTTCTATATTCAAGAGAAATTTTAGGAGTCGAGTTCACGCACATGCGCAGAATTCATTCCTTTTCAAAACATTGTGCTTTTAGACCAGAATGACACCACGTTAAAACTTTTAGTGTATAATCATAATGAGAGTCTTAGACCATTCAGACGCGCTGCGGGTACGAAGCTTCGTGGCCAGATCGGCAGCACGAGCCATCTAGTTTTGCTGGTCTTCAGTTCGAGTCTCGAAACTGAGAACTTTTTAAATATATTTTTCTTTTCTTTTTTTTTTTACATTTTTTTTAGATATTTTTATCCTTTATTCCCACACTTACTACGAACTTTTCCAAATCTTATACTACTAAAATAAAATTCTATGTCAAAATATTTCTATATTCAAGAGAAATTTTAGGAGTCGAGTTCATGCACATGCGCAGAATTCATTCCTATTCAAAACATTGTGCTTTTAGACCAGAATGACACCACGTTAAAACTTTTAGTGGATAATCATAATGAGAGTCTTAGACCATTCAGACGCGCTGCGGGTACGAAGCTTCGTGGCCAGATCGGCAGCACGAGCCATCTAGTTTTGCTGGTCTCCAGTTCGAGTCTCCAAAAAGAGAACTTTTTCAATATATTTTTCTTTTCTTTTTTTTACATTTTTTTTAGATATTTTTATCCTTTAATAACACACTTACTACGAACTTTTCCAAATCTTATACTACTAAAATAAAATTTTATGTCAAAATATTTCTATATTCAAGAGAAATTTTAGGAGTCGAGTTCATGCACATGCGCAGAATTCAGTCCTTTTCAAAACATTGTGCTTTTAGACCAGAATGACACCACGTTAAAACTTTTAGTGTATAATCATAATGAGAGTCTTAGACCATTCAGACGCGAGTCGGGTACGAAGCTTCGTGGCGATATCGGCAGCACGAGCCATCTTGTTTTGCTGGTCTTCAGTTCGAGTCTCGAAACTGAGAACTTTCTCAATATATTTTTCTTTTCTTTTTTTAAAGTTTTATTTTAGACATTTTTATCCTTTATTCCCACACTTACTACGAACTTTTCGAAATCTTATACTACTAAAATAAAATTTTATGTCAAAATATTTCTATATTCAAGAGAAATTTTAGGAGTCGAGTTCACGAACATGCGCAGAATTCATTCCTATTCAAAACATTGTGGTTTTAGACCAGAATGACACCACTTTAAAACTTTTAGTGGATAATCATAATGAGAGTCTTAGACCATTCAGACGCACTGCGGGTTCGAAGCTTCGTGGCCAGATCGCAGCGCGAGCCATCTATTTTTGCTGGTCTTCAGTTCGAGTCTCGAAACTGAGAACTTTTTAAATATATATTTTTTTCTTTTTTTACATTTTTTTTAGATATTTTTATCCTTTATTCCCACACTTGCTACGAACTTTTCCAAATCTTATACTACTAAAATAAAATTTTATGTCAAAATATTTCTATATTCAAGAGAAATTTTAGGAGTCGAGTTCACGAACATGCGCAGAATTCATTCCTATTTAAAACATTGTGCTTTTAGACCAGAATGACACCACGTTAAAACTTTTAGTGGATAATTATAATGACAGTCTTAGACCATTCAGACGCACTGCGGGTTCGAAGCTTCGTGAACAGATCGGCAGCACGAGCCATCTATTTTTGCTGGTCTTCAGTTCGAGTCTCGAAACTGAGAACTTTTTAAATATATATATTTTTCTTTTTTTACATTTTTTTTAGATATTTTTATCCTTTATTCCCACACTTACTACGAACTTTTCCAAATCTTATACTACTAAAATAAAATTTTATGTCAAAATATTTCTATATTCAAGAGAAATTTTAGAAGTCGAGTACACGCACATGCGCAGAATTCATTCCTATTCAAAACATTGTGCTTTTAGACCAGAATGACACCACGTTAAAACTTTTAGTGGATAATCTTAATGAGAGTCTTAGACCATTCAGACGCGCTGCGGGTACGAAGCTTCGTGGCCAGATCGGCAGCACGTGCAATCTAGTTTTGCTGGTCATCAGTTCGAGTCTCGAATATGAGAACTTTTTAAATATATATATTTTTCTTTTTTTACATTTTTTTAGATATTTTTATCCTTAATTCCCACCCTTAGTACGAACTTTTCCAAATCTTATACTACTAAAATAAAATTTTATGTCAAAATATTTCTATATTCAAGAGAAATTTTAGGAGTCGAGTTCACGCACATGCGCAGAATTCATTCCTATTCAAAACATTGTGCTTTTAGACCAGAATGACACCACGTTAAAACTTTTAGTGGATAATCATAATGAGAGTCTTAGACCATTCAGACGCGCTGAGAGTACGAAGCTTCGTGGCCAGATCGGCAGCACGAGCCACCTAGTTTTGCTGGTCTTCAGTTCGAGTCTCGAAACTGAGAACTTTTTATATATATTTTTCTTTTCTTTGTTTTTACATTTTTTTTAGATATTTTTATCCTTTATTCCCACACTTACTACGAACTTTTCCAAATCTTATACTACTAAAATAAAATTTTATGTCAAAATATTTCTATATTCAAGAGAAATTTTAGGAGTCGAGTTCACGCACATGCGCAGAATTCATTCCTATTCAAAACATTGTGCTTTTAGACCAGAATGACACCACGTTAAAACTTTTAGTGGATAATCATAATGAGAGTCTTAGACCATTCAGACGCGCTGAGAGTACGAAGCTTCGTGGCCAGATCGGCAGCACGAGCCATCTAGTTTTGCTGGTCTTCAGTTCGAGTCTCGAAACTGAGAACTTTTTAAATATATTTTTCTTTTCTTTTTTTTTAACATTTTTTTTATATATTTTTATCCTTTATTCCCACACTTACTACGAACTTTTCCAAATCTTATACTACTAAAATAAAATTGTATGTCAAAATATTTCTATATTCAAGAGAAATTTTAGGAGTCGAGTTCACGCACATGCGCAGAATTCATTCCTCTTCAAAACATTGTGCTTTTAGACCAGAATGACACCACGTTAAAACTTTTAGTGTATAATCATAATGAGAGTCTTAGACCATTCAGACGCGAGTCGGGTACGAAGCTTCGTGGCGATATCGGCAGCACGAGCCATCTTGTTTTGCTGGTCTTCAGTTCGAGTCTCGAAACTGAGAACTTTCTCAATATATTTTTCTTTTCTTTTTTTAAAGTTTTATTTTAGACATTTTTATCCTTTATTCCCACACTTACTACGAACTTTTCGAAATCTTATACTACTAAAATAAAATTTTATGTCAAAATATTTCTATATTCAAGAGAAATTTTAGGAGTCGAGTTCACGAACATGCGCAGAATTCATTCCTATTCAAAACATTGTGGTTTTAGACCAGAATGACACCACTTTAAAACTTTTAGTGGATAATCATAATGAGAGTCTTAGACCATTCAGACGCACTGCGGGTTCGAAGCTTCGTGGCCAGATCGCAGCGCGAGCCATCTATTTTTGCTGGTCTTCAGTTCGAGTCTCGAAACTGAGAACTTTTTAAATATATATATTTTTCTTTTTTTACATTTTTTTTAGATATTTTTATCCTTTATTCCCACACTTACTACGAACTTTTCCAAATCTTATACTACTAAAATAAAATTTTATGTCAAAATATTTCTATATTCAAGAGAAATTTTAGAAGTCGAGTACACGCACATGCGCAGAATTCATTCCTATTCAAAACATTGTGCTTTTAGACCAGAATGACACCACGTTAAAACTTTTAGTGGATAATCTTAATGAGAGTCTTAGACCATTCAGACGCGCTGCGGGTACGAAGCTTCGTGGCCAGATCGGCAGCACGTGCAATCTAGTTTTGCTGGTCTTCAGTTCGAGTCTCGAATATGAGAACTTTTTAAATATATATATTTTTCTTTTTTTACATTTTTTTAGATATTTTTATCCTTAATTCCCACCCTTAGTACGAACTTTTCCAAATCTTATACTACTAAAATAAAATTTTATGTCAAAATATTTCTATATTCAAGAGAAATTTTAGGAGTCGAGTTCATGCACATGCGCAGAATTCATTCCTATTCAAAACATTGTGCTTTTAGACCAGAATGACACCACGTTAAAACTTTTAGTGGATAATCATAATGAGAGTCTTAGACCATTCAGACGCGCTGAGAGTACGAAGCTTCGTGGCCAGATCGGCAGCACGAGCCATCTAGTTTTGCTGGTCTTCAGTTCGAGTCTCGAAACTGAGAACTTTTTAAATATATTTTTCTTTTCTTTTTTTTAACATTTTTTTTATATATTTTTATCCTTTATTCCCACACTTACTACGAACTTTTCCAAGTCTTATACTACTAAAATAAAATTTTACGTCAAAATATTTCTATATTCAAGAGAAATTTTAGGAGTCGAGTACACGCACATGCACATAATTCATTCCTATTCAAAACATTGTGCTTTTAGACCAGAATGACACCACGTTAAAACTTTTAGTGGATAATCATAATGAGAGTCTTAGACCATTCAGACGCGCTGAGAGTACGAAGCTTCGTGGCCAGATCGGCAGCACGAGCCACCTAGTTTTGCTGGTCTTCAGTTCGAGTCTCGAAACTGAGAACTTTTTATATATATTTTTCTTTTCTTTTTTTTTACATTTTTTTTAGATATTTTTATCCTTTATTCCCACACTTACTACGAACTTTTCCAAATCTTATACTACTAAAATAAAATTTTATGTCAAAATATTTCTATATTCAAGAGAAATTTTAGGAGTCGAGTTCACGCACATGCGCAGAATTCATTCCTATTCAAAACATTGTGCTTTTAGACCAGAATGACACCACGTTAAAACTTTTAGTGGATAATCATAATGAGAGTCTTAGACCATTCAGACGCGCTGAGAGTACGAAGCTTCGTGGCCAGATCGGCAGCACGAGCCATCTAGTTTTGCTGGTCTTCAGTTCGAGTCTCGAAACTGAGAACTTTTTAAATATATTTTTCTTTTCTTTTTTTTTAACATTTTTTTTATATATTTTTATCCTTTATTCCCACACTTACTACGAACTTTTCCAAATCTTATACTACTAAAATAAAATTGTATGTCAAAATATTTCTATATTCAAGAGAAATTTTAGGAGTCGAGTTCACGCACATGCGCAGAATTCATTCCTCTTCAAAACATTGTGCTTTTAGACCAGAATGACACCACGTTAAAACTTTTAGTGTATAATCATAATGAGAGTCTTAGACCATTCAGACGCGAGTCGGGTACGAAGCTTCGTGGCGATATCGGCAGCACGAGCCATCTTGTTTTGCTGGTCTTCAGTTCGAGTCTCGAAACTGAGAACTTTCTCAATATATTTTTCTTTTCTTTTTTTAAAGTTTTATTTTAGACATTTTTATCCTTTATTCCCACACTTACTACGAACTTTTCGAAATCTTATACTACTAAAATAAAATTTTATGTCAAAATATTTCTATATTCAAGAGAAATTTTAGGAGTCGAGTTCACGAACATGCGCAGAATTCATTCCTATTCAAAACATTGTGGTTTTAGACCAGAATGACACCACTTTAAAACTTTTAGTGGATAATCATAATGAGAGTCTTAGACCATTCAGACGCACTGCGGGTTCGAAGCTTCGTGGCCAGATCGCAGCGCGAGCCATCTATTTTTGCTGGTCTTCAGTTCGAGTCTCGAAACTGAGAACTTTTTAAATATATATATTTTTCTTTTTTTACATTTTTTTTAGATATTTTTATCCTTTATTCCCACACTTACTACGAACTTTTCCAAATCTTATACTACTAAAATAAAATTTTATGTCAAAATATTTCTATATTCAAGAGAAATTTTAGAAGTCGAGTACACGCACATGCGCAGAATTCATTCCTATTCAAAACATTGTGCTTTTAGACCAGAATGACACCACGTTAAAACTTTTAGTGGATAATCTTAATGAGAGTCTTAGACCATTCAGACGCGCTGCGGGTACGAAGCTTCGTGGCCAGATCGGCAGCACGTGCAATCTAGTTTTGCTGGTCTTCAGTTCGAGTCTCGAATATGAGAACTTTTTAAATATATATATTTTTCTTTTTTTACATTTTTTTAGATATTTTTATCCTTAATTCCCACCCTTAGTACGAACTTTTCCAAATCTTATACTACTAAAATAAAATTTTATGTCAAAATATTTCTATATTCAAGAGAAATTTTAGGAGTCGAGTTCATGCACATGCGCAGAATTCATTCCTATTCAAAACATTGTGCTTTTAGACCAGAATGACACCACGTTAAAACTTTTAGTGGATAATCATAATGAGAGTCTTAGACCATTCAGACGCGCTGAGAGTACGAAGCTTCGTGGCCAGATCGGCAGCACGAGCCATCTAGTTTTGCTGGTCTTCAGTTCGAGTCTCGAAACTGAGAACTTTTTAAATATATTTTTCTTTTCTTTTTTTTAACATTTTTTTTATATATTTTTATCCTTTATTCCCACACTTACTACGAACTTTTCCAAGTCTTATACTACTAAAATAAAATTTTACGTCAAAATATTTCTATATTCAAGAGAAATTTTAGGAGTCGAGTACACGCACATGCACATAATTCATTCCTATTCAAAACATTGTGCTTTTAGACCAGAATGACACCACGTTAAAACTTTTAGTGGATAATCATAATGAGAGTCTTAGACCATTCAGACGCGCTGAGAGTACGAAGCTTCGTGGCCAGATCGGCAGCACGAGCCACCTAGTTTTGCTGGTCTTCAGTTCGAGTCTCGAAACTGAGAACTTTTTATATATATTTTTCTTTTCTTTTTTTTTACATTTTTTTTAGATATTTTTATCCTTTATTCCCACACTTACTACGAACTTTTCCAAATCTTATACTACTAAAATAAAATTTTATGTCAAAATATTTCTATATTCAAGAGAAATTTTAGGAGTCGAGTTCACGCACATGCGCAGAATTCATTCCTATTCAAAACATTGTGCTTTTAGACCAGAATGACACCACGTTAAAACTTTTAGTGGATAATCATAATGAGAGTCTTAGACCATTCAGACGCGCTGAGAGTACGAAGCTTCGTGGCCAGATCGGCAGCACGAGCCATCTAGTTTTGCTGGTCTTCAGTTCGAGTCTCGAAACTGAGAACTTTTTAAATATATTTTTCTTTTCTTTTTTTTTAACATTTTTTTTATATATTTTTATCCTTTATTCCCACACTTACTACGAACTTTTCCAAGTCTTATACTACTAAAATAAAATTTTACGTCAAAATATTTCTATATTCAAGAGAAATTTTAGGAGTCGAGTACACGCACATGCGCAGAATTCATTCCTATTCAAAACATTGTGCTTTTAGACCAGAATGACACCACGTTAAAACTTTTAGTGGATAATCATAATGAGAGTCTTAGACCATTCAGACGCGCTGAGAGTACGAAGCTTCGTGGCCAGATCGGCAGCACGAGCCACCTAGTTTTGCTGGTCTTCAGTTCGAGTCTCGAAACTGAGAACTTTTTATATATATTTTTCTTTTCTTTTTTTTTACATTTTTTTTAGATATTTTTATCCTTTATTCCCACACTTACTACGAACTTTTCCAAATCTTATACTACTAAAATAAAATTTTATGTCAAAATATTTCTATATTCAAGAGAAATTTTAGGAGTCGAGTTCACGCACATGCACAGAATTCATTCCTATTCAAAACATTGTGCTTTTAGACCAAAATGACACCACGTTAAAACTTTTAGTTGATAATCATAATGAGAGTCTTAGACCATTCAGACGCGCTGCGGGTACGAAGCTTCGTGGCCAGATCGGCAGCACGAGCCATCTAGTTTTGCTGGTCTTCAGTTCGAGTCTCGAAACTGAGAACTTTCTCAATATATTTTTCTTTTCTTTTTTTAAAGTTTTATTTTAGATATTTTTATCCTTTATTCCCACACTTACTACGAACTTTTCCAAATCTTATACTACTAAAATAAAATTTTATGTCAAAATATTTCTATATTCAAGAGAAATTTTAGGAGTCGAGTTCACGCACATGCGCAGAATTCATTCCTATTCAAAACATTGTGCTTTTAGACCAGAATGACACCACGTTAAAACTTTTAGTGTATAATCATAATGAGAGTCTTAGACCATTCAGACGCGCAGCGGGTACGAAGCTTCGTGGCCAGATCGGCACCACGAGCCATCTAGTTTTGCTGGTCTTCAGTTCGAGTCTCGAAACTGAGAACTATTTAAATATATTTTTCTTTTCTTTTTTTTACATTTTTTTTAGATATTTTTATCCTTTATTCCCACACTTACTACGAACTTTTCCAAATCTTATATTACTAAAATAAAATTTTATGTCAAAATATTTCTATATTCAAGAGAAATTTTAGGAGTCGAGTTCACGCACATGCGCAGAATTCATTCCTATTCAAAACATTGTGCTTTTAGACCAAAATGACACCACGTTAAAACTTTTAGTTGATAATCATAATGAGAGTCTTAGACCATTCAGACGCGCTAAGGGCACGAAGCTTCGTGGAAAGATCGGCAGCACGAGCCATCTAGTTTTGCTGGTCTTCAGTTCGAGTCCCGATACTGAGAACTTTTTAAATATATTTTTCTTTTCTTTTTTTTACATTTTTTTTAGATATTTTTATCCTTTATTCCCACTTTTACTACAAACTTTTCCAAAACTTATACTACTAAAATAAAATTTTATGTCAAAATATTTCTATATTCAAGAGAAATTTTAGGAGTCGAGTTCACGCACATGCGCAGAATTCATTCCTATTCAAAACATTGTGCTTTTAGACCAGAATGACACCACGTTGAAACTTTTAGTGGATAATCATAATGAGAGTCTTATTCCATTCAGACGCGCTGCGAGTACGAAGCTTCGTGGCCAGATCGGCAGCACGAGACATCTAGTTTTGCTGGTCTCCAGTTCGAGTCTCCAAACTGAGAACTTTTTCAATATATTTTTCTTTTCTTTTTATTTACATTTTTTTAGATATTTTTATCATTTATTAACACACTTACTACGAACTTTTCCAAATCTTATACTACTAAAATAAAATTTTATGTCAAAATATTTCTATATTCAAGAGAAATTTTAGGAGTCGAGTTCACGCACATGCGCAGAATTCATTCCTATTCAAAACATTGTGCTTTTAGACCAAAATGACACCACGTTAAAACTTTTATTTGATAATCATAATGAGAGTCTTAGACCATTCAGACGCTCTGCGGGTACGAAGCTTCGTGGCCAGATCGGCAGCACGAGCCATCTAGTTTTGCTGGTCTCCAGTTCGAGTCTCGAAACTGAGAACTTTTTAAATATATTTTTCTTTTCTTTTTTTTTTACATTTTTTTTAGATATTTTTATCCTTTATTCCCACCCTTACTACGAACTTTTCCAAATCTTATACTACTAAAATAAAATTTTATGTCAAAATATTTCTATATTCAAGAGAAATTTTAGGAGTCGAGTTCATGCACATGCGCAGAATTCATTCCTATTCAAAACATTGTGCTTTTAGACCAGAATGACACCACGTTAAAACTTTTAGTGGATAATCTTAATGAGAGTCTTAGACCATTCAGACGCGCTGCGGGTACGAAGCCTCGTGGCCAGATCGGCAGCACGAGCCATCTAGTTTTGCTGGTCTTCAGTTCGAGTCTCGAAACTGAGAACTTTCTCAATATATTTTTCTTTTCTTTTTTTAAAGTTTTATTTTAGATATTTTTATCCTTTATTCCCACACTTACTACAAACTTTTCCAAATCTTATACTACTAAAATAAAATTTTATGTCAAAATATTTCTATATTCAAGAGAAATTTTAGGAGTCGAGTTCACGCACATGCGCAGAATTCATTCCTATTCAAAACATTGTGCTTTTAGACCAGAATGACACCACGTTAAAACTTTTAGTGTATAATCATAATGAGAGTCTTAGACCATTCAGACGCGCTGCGGGTACGAAGCTTCGTGGCCAGATCGGCACCACGAGCCATCTAGTTTTGCTGGTCTTCAGTTCGAGTCTCGAAACTGAGAACTTTTTAAATATATTTTTCTTTTCTTTTTTTTACATTTTTTTTAGATATTTTTATCCTTTATTCCCACACTTACTACGAACTTTTCCAAATCTTATATTACTAAAATAAAATTTTATGTCAAAATATTTCTATATTCAAGAGAAATTTTAGGAGTCGAGTTCACGCACATGCGCAGAATTCATTCCTATTCAAAACATTGTGCTTTTAGACCAAAATGACACCACGTTAAAACTTTTAGTTGATAATCATAATGAGAGTCTTAGACCATTCAGACGCGCTAAGGGCACGAAGCTTCGTGGAAAGATCGGCAGCACGAGCCATCTAGTTTTGCTGGTCTTCAGTTCGAGTCTCGATACTGAGAACTTTTTAAATATATTTTTCTTTTCTTTTTTTTACATTTTTTTAGATATTTTTATCCTTTATTCCCACTTTTACTACAAACTTTTCCAAATCTTATACTACTAAAATAAAATTTTATGTCAAAATATTTCTATATTCAAGAGAAATTTTAGGAGTCGAGTTCACGCACATTCCCAGAATTCAGTCCTATTTAAAACATTGTGCTTTTAGACCAGAATGACACCACGTTAAAACTTTTAGTGGATAATCATAATGAGAGTCTTAGACCATTCAGACGCGCTGCGGGTACGAAGATTCGTGGCCAGATCGGCAGCACGAGCAATCTAGTTTTGCTGGTCTTCAGTTCGAGTCTCGAAACTGAGAACTTTTTCAATATATTTTTCTTTTCTTTTTATTTACATTTTTTTAGATATTTTTATCATTTATTAACACACTTACTACGAACTTTTCCAAATCTTATACTACTAAAATAAAATTTTATGTCAAAATATTTCTATATTCAAGAGAAATTTTAGGAGTCGAGTTCACGCACATGCGCAGAATTCATTCCTATTCAAAACATTGTGCTTTTAGACCAAAATGACACCACGTTAAAACTTTTAGTTGATAATCATAATGAGAGTCTTAGACCATTCAGACGCGCTAAGGGCACGAAGCTTCGTGGAAAGATCGGCAGCACGAGCCATCTAGTTTTGCTGGTCTTCAGTTCGAGTCTCGATACTGAGAACTTTTTAAATATATTTTTCTTTTCTTTTTTTTACATTTTTTTTAGATATTTTTATCCTTTATTCCCACTTTTACTACAAACTTTTCCAAATCTTATACTACTAAAATAAAATTTTATGTCAAAATATTTCTATATTCAAGAGAAATTTTAGGAGTCGAGTTCACGCACATTCCCAGAATTCAGTCCTATTCAAAACATTGTGCTTTTAGACCAGAATGACACCACGTTAAAACTTTTAGTGGATAATCATAATGAGAGTCTTAGACCATTCAGACGCGCTGCGGGTACGAAGATTCGTGGCCAGATCGGCAGCACGAGCAATCTAGTTTTGCTGGTCTTCAGTTCGAGTCTCGAAACTGAGAACTTTTTCAATATATTTTTCTTTTCTTTTTATTTACATTTTTTTAGATATTTTTATCATTTATTAACACACTTACTACGAACTTTTCCAAATCTTATACTACTAAAATAAAATTTTATGTCAAAATATTTCTATATTCAAGAGAAATTTTAGAAGTCGAGTTCATGCACATGCGCAGAATTCAGTCCTATTCAAAGCATTGTACTTTTAGACCAGAGTGACACCACGTTAAAACTTTTAGTGGATAATCATAATGAGAGTCTTAGACCATTCAGACGCGCTGCGGGTACTAAGCTTCGTGGCCAGATCGGCAGCACGAGCCATCTAGTTTTGCTGGTCTTCAGTTCGAGTCTCGAAACTGAGAAATTTCTCAATATATTTTTCTTTTCTTTTTTTAAAGTTTTATTTTAGATATTTTTATCCTTTATCCCACACTTACTACAAACTTTTCCAAATCTTATACTACTAAAATAAAATTTTTGTCAAAATATTTCTATATTTAAGAGAAATTTTAGGAGTCGAGTTCACGCACATGAGCAGAATTCATTCCTATTCAAAACATTGTGCTTTTAGACCAGAATGACACCACGTTAAAACTTTTAGTGGATAATCATAATGAGAGTCTTAGACCATTCAGACGCGCTGCGGGTACGAAGCTTCATGGCCAGATCGGCAGCACGAGCCATCTAGTTTTGCTGGTCTCCAGTTCGAGTCTCCAAACTGAAAACTTTTTCAATATATTTTTCTTTTCTTTTTTTTACATTTTTTTTAGATATTTTTATCCTTTAATCCCACACTTACTACGAACTTTTCCAAATCTTATACTACTAAAATAAAATTTTATGTCAAAATATTTCTATATTCAAGAGAAATTTTAGGAGTCGAGTTCATGCACATGCGCAGAATTCATTCCTATTCAAAACATTGTGCTTTTAGACCAGAATGACACCACGTTAAAACTTTAAGTGGATAATCATAATGAGAGTCTTAGACCATTCAGACGCGCTCCGGGTACGAAGCTTCGTGGCCAGATCGGCAGCACGAGCCATCTAGGTTTGTTGGTCTTCAGTTCGAGTTTCGAAACTGAGAACTTTTTAAATATATTTTTCTTTTCTTTTTTTTACATTTTTTTAGATATTTTTGTCCTTTATTCCCACACTTACTACGAACTTTTCCAAATCTTATACTACTAAAATAAAATTTTATGTCAAAATATTTCTATATTCAAGAGAAATTTTAGGAGTCGAGTTCACGCACATGCGCAGAATTCATTCCTATTCAAAACATTGTGCTTTTAGACCAGAGTGCCACCACGTTAAAACTTTTAGTGGATAATCATAATGAGAGTCTTAGACCATTCAGACGCGCTGCGGGCACGAAGCTTCGTGGCCAGATCGGCAGCACGAGCCATCTAGTTTTGCTGGTCTTCAGTTCGAGTCTCGAAACTGAGAACTTTCTCAATATATTTTTCTTTTCTTTTTTTAAAGTTTTATTTTAGATATTTTTATCCTTTATTCCCACACTTACTACAAACTTTTCCAAATCTTATATTCTAAAATAAAATTTTATGTCAAAATATTTCTATATTCAAGAGAAATTTTAGGAGTCGAGTTCACGCACATATTCAGAATTCATTCCTATTCAAAACATTGTGCTTTTAGACCAGAATGACACCCCGTTAAAACTTTAAGTGGATAATCATAATGAGAGTCTTAGACCATTCAGACGCGCTCCGGGTACGAAGCTTCGTGGCCAGATCGGCAGCACGAGCCATCTAGTTTTGCTGGTCTTCAGTTCGAGTCTCGATACTGAGAACTTTTTAAATATATTTTTCTTTTCTTTTTTGTAACATTTTTTTTATATATTTTTATCCTTTATTCCCACACTTACTACGAACTTTTCCAAATCTTATACTACTAAAATAAAATTTTATGTCAAAATATTTCTATATTCAAGAGAAATTTTAGGAGTCGAGTACACGCACATGCGCAGAATTCATTCCTATTCAAAACATTGTGCTTTTAGACCAGAATGACACCACGTTAAAACTTTTAGTGTATAATCATAATGAGAGTCTTAGACCATTCAGACGCGCTGCGGATACGAAGCTTCGTGGCCAGATCTGCAGCACGAGCCATCTAGTTTTGCTGGTCTTCAGTTCGAGTCTCGAAACTGAGAACTTTTTAAATATATTTTTCGTTTCTTTTTTTTTAACATTTTTTTAGATATTTTTATCTTTTATTCCCACACTTACTACGAACTTTTCCAAATCTTATACTACTAAAATAAAATTTTATGTCAAAATATTTCTATATTCAAGAGAAATTTTAGGAGTCGAGTTCATGCACATGCGCAGAATTCAGTCCTATTCAAAGCATTGTGCTTTTAGACCAGAGTGACACCACGTTAAAACTTTTAGTGGATAATCATAATGAGAGTCTTAGACCATTCAGACGCGCTGCGGGTACGAAGCTTCGTGGCCAGATCGGCAGCACGAGCCATCTAGTTTTGCTGGTCTTCAGTTCGAGTCTCGAAACTGAGAACTTTCTTAATATATTTTTCTTTTCTTTTTTTAAAGTTTTATTTTAGATATTTTTATCCTTTATTCCCACACTTACTACAAACTTTTCCAAATCTTATACTACTAAAATAAAATTTTATGTCAAAATATTTCTATATTCAAGAGAAATTTTAGGAGTCGAGTTCACGCACATGCGCAGAATTCATTCCTATTCAAAACATTGTGCTTTTAGACCAGAATGACACCACGTTAAAACTTTTAGTGGATAATCATAATGAGAGTCTTAGACCATTCAGACGCGCTGCGGGTACGAAGCTTCGTGGCCAGATCGGCAGCACGAGCCATCTAGTTTTGCTGGTCTCCAGTTCGAGTCTCCAAACTGAAAACTTTTCAATATATTTTTCTTTTCTTTTTTTTACATTTTTTTTAGATATTTTTATCCTTTATTCCCACACTTACTACGAACTTTTCCAAATCTTATACTACTAAAATAAAATTTTATGTCAAAATATTTCTATATTCAAGAGAAATTTTAGGAGTCGAGTTCATGCACATGCGCAGAATTTAGTCCTATTCAAAGCATTGTGCTTTTAGACCAGAGTGACACCACGTTAAAACTTTTAGTGGATAATCATAATGAGAGTCTTAGACCATTCAGACGCGCTGCGGGTACGAAGCTTCGTGGCCAGATCGGCAGCACGAGCCATCTAGTTTTGCTGGTCTTCAGATCGAGTCTCGAAACTGAGAACTTTCTTAATATATTTTTCTTTTCTTTTTTTAAAGTTTTATTTTAGATATTTTTATCTTTTATTCCCACACTTACTACAAACTTTTCCAAATCTTATACTACTAAAATAAAATTTTATGTCAAAATATTTCTATATTCAAGAGAAATTTTAGGAGTCGAGTTCACGCACATGCGCAGAATTCATTCCTATTCAAAACATTGTGCTTTTAGACCAGAATGACACCACGTTAAAACTTTTAGTGGATAATCATAATGAGAGTCTTAGACCATTCAGACGCGCTGCGGGTACGAAGCGTCGTGGCCAGATCGGCAGCACGAGCCATCTAGTTTTGCTGGTCTCCAGTTCGAGTCTCTAAACTGAGAACTTTTTCAATATATTTTTCTTTTCTTTTTTTTACATTTTTTTTAGATATTTTTATGCTTTATGAACGCACTTACTACGAACTTTTCCAAATCTTATACTACTAAAATAAAATTTTATGTCAAAATATTTCTATATTCAAGAGAAATTTTAGGAGTCGAGTTCATGCACATGCGCAGAATTCAGTCCTATTCAAAGCATTGTGCTTTTAGACCAGAGTGACACCACGTTAAAACTTTTAGTGGATAATCATAATGAGAGTCTTAGACCATTCAGACGCGCTGCGGGTACGAAGCTTCGTGGCCAGATCGGCAGCACGGGCCATCTAGTTTTGCTGGTCTTCAGTTCGAGTCTCGAAACTGAGAACTTTCTCAATATATTTTTCTTTTCTTTTTTTAAAGTTTTATTTTAGATATTTTTATTCTTTATTCCCACACTTACTACAAACTTTTCCAAATCTTATACTACTAAAATAAAATTTTATGTCAAAATATTTCTATATTCAAGAGAAATTTTAGGAGTCGAGTTCACGCACATGCGCAGAATTCATTCCTATTCAAAACATTGTGCTTTTAGACCAGAATGACACCACGTTAAAACTTTTAGTGGATAATCATAATGAGAGTCTTAGACCATTCAGACGCGCTGCGGGTACGAAGCTTCGTGGCCAGATCGGCAGCACGAGCCATCTAGCGTTGCTGGTCTCCAGTTCGAGTCTCCAAACTGAAAACTTTTTCAATATATTTTTCTTTTCTTTTTTTTACATTTTTTTTAGATATTTTTATCCTTTATTCCCACACTTACTACGAACTTTTCCAAATCTTATACTACTAAAATAAAATTTTATGTCAAAATATTTCTATATTCAAGAGAAATTTTAGGAGTCGAGTTCATGCACATGCGCAGAATTCATTCCTATTCAAAACATTGGGCTTTTAGACAAGAATGACACCACGTTAAAACTTTTAGTGGATAATCATAATGAGAGTCTTAGACCATTCAGACGCGCTCCGGGTACGAAGTTTCGTGGCCAGATAGGCAGCACGAGCCATCTAGTTTTGTTGGTCTTTAGTTCGAGTCTCGAAACTGAGAACTTTTTAAATATATTTTTCTTTTCTTTTTTTTACATTTTTTTTAGATATTTTTGTCCTTTATTCCCACACTTACTACGAACGTTTCCAAATCTTATACTACTAAAATAAAATTTTATGTCAAAATATTTCTATATTCAAGAGAAATTTTAGGAGTCGAGTTCACGCACATGCGCAGATTTCATTGCTATTCAAAACATTGTGCTTTTAGACCAGAATGACACCACGTTAAAACTTTTAGTGGCTAATCTTAATGAGAGTCTTAGACCATTCAGACGCGCTGCGGGTACGAAGATTCGTGGCCAGATCGGTAGCACGAGCCATCTAGTTTTGCTGGTCTTCAGTTCGAGTCTCGAAACTGAGAACTTTTTAAATATATTTTTCTTTTCTTTTTTTTACATTTTTTTTAGATATTTTTATCCTTTATTCCCACACTTACTACAAACTTTTCCAAATCTTATACTACTAAAATAAAATTTTATGTCAAAATATTTCTATATTCAAGAGAAATTTTAGGATTCGAGTTCACGCACATGCGCAGAATTCATTCCTATTCAAAACATTGTGCTTTTAGACCAGAATGACACCACGTTAAAACTTTTAGTGGATAATCATAATGAAAGTCTTAGACCATTCAGACGCGCTGCGGGTACGAAGCTTCGTGGCCAGATCGGCAGCACGAGCTATCTAGTTTTGCTGGTCTCCAGTTCGAGTCTCCAAACTGAGACCTTTTTAAATATATTTTTCTTTTCTTTTTTTTACATGTTTTTCAGATATTTTTATCCTTTATTAACACACTTACTACGAACTTTTCCAAAACTTATACTACTAAAATAAAATTTTATGTCAAAATATTTCTATATTCAAGAGAAATTTTAGGAGTCAAGTTGACGCACATGCGCAGAATTCATTCCTATTCAAAACATTGTGCTTTTACACCAGAATGACACCACGTTAAAACTTTTAGTGTATAATCATAATGAGAGTCTTAGACCATTCAGACGCGCTGCGGGTACGAAGCTTCGTGGCCAGATCGGCAGCACGTGCCCTCTAGTTTTGCTGGTCTTCAGTTCGAGTCTCGAAACTGAGAACTTTCTCAATATATTTTTCTTTTCTTTTTTTAAAGTTTTATTTTAGATATTTTTATCCTTTATTCCCACACTTACTACGAACTTTTCCAAATCTTATACTACTAAAATAAAATTTTATGTCAAAATATTTCTATATTCAAGAGAAATTTTAGGAGTCGAGTTGACGCACATGCGCAGAATTCATTCCTATTCAAAACATTGTGCTTTTAGACCAGAATGACACCACGTTAAAACTTTTAGTGGATAATCATAATGAGAGTCTTAGACCATTCAGACGCGCTGCGGGTACGAAGATTCGTGGTAAGATCGACAGCACGAGCCATCTAGTTTTGCTGGTCTTCAGTTCGAGTCTCGAAACTGAGAACTTTTTAAATATATTTTTCTTTTCTTTTTTTTACATTTTTTTTAGATATTTTTATCCTTTATTCCCACACTTACTACGAACTTTTCCAAATCTTATACTACTAAAATGAAATTTTATGTCAAAATATTTCTATATTCAAGAGAAATTTTAGGAGTCGAGTTGACGCACATGCGCAGAATTCATTCCTATTCAAAACATTGTGCTTTTAGGCCAGAATGACACCACGTTAAACCTTTTAGTGTATAATCATAATGAGAGTCTTAGACCATTCAGACGCGCTGCGGGTACGAAGCTTCGTGGCCAGATCGGCAGCACGTGCCCTCTAGTTTTGCTGGTCTTCAGTTCGAGTCTCGAAACTGAGAACTTTCTCAATATATTTTTCTTTTCTTTTTTTAAAGTTTTATTTTAGATATTTTTATCCTTTTTTTCCCACACTTACTACGAACTTTTCCAAATCTTATACTACTAAAATAAAATTTTATGTCAAAATATTTCTATATTCAAGAGAAATTTTAGGAGTCGAGTTGACGCACATGCGCAGAATTCATTCCTATTCAAAACATTGTGCTTTTAGACCAGAATGACACCACGTTAAAACTTTTAGTGGATAATCATAATGAGAGTCTTAGACCATTCAGACGCGCTGCGGGTACGAAGACTCGTGGTAAGATCGGCAGCACGAGCCATCTAGTTTTGCTGGTCTTCAGTTCGAGTCTCGAAACTGAGAACTTTTTAAATATATTTTTCTTTTCTTTTTTTTTACATTTTTTTAGATATTTTTATCCTTTATTCCCACACTTACTACAAACTTTTCCAAATCTTATACTACTAAAATAAAATTTTATGTCAAAATATTTCTATATTCAAGAGAAATTTTAGAATTCGAGTTCACGCACATGCGCAGAATTCATTCCTATTCAAAACATTGTGCTTTTAGACCAGAATGACACCACGTTAAAACTTTTAGTGGATAATCATAATGAAAGTCTTAGACCATTCAGACGCGCTGCGGGTACGAAGCTTCGTGGCCAGATCGGCAGCACGAGCTATCTAGTTTTGCTGGTCTCCAGTTCGAGTCTCCAAACTGAGACCTTTTTAAATATATTTTTCTTTTCTTTTTTTTACATGTTTTTCAGATATTTTTATCCTTTATTAACACACTTACTACGAACTTTTCCAAATCTTATACTACTAAAATAAAATTTTATGTCAAAATATTTCTATATTCAAGAGAAATTTTAGTAGTCGAGTTCACGCACATGCGCAGAATTCATTCCTATTCAAAACATTGTGCTTTTAGACCAGAATGACACCACGTTAAAGCTTTTAGTGGATAATCATAATGAGAGTCTTAGACCATTCAGTCGCGCTGAGAGTACGAAGCTTCGTGGCCAGATCGGCAGCACGAGCCACCTAGTTTTGCTGGTCTTCAGTTCGAGTCTCGAAACTGAGAACTTTTTATATATATATTTCTTTTCTTTTTTTAAAGTTTTATTTTAGATATTTTTATCCTTTATTCCCACACTTACTACAAACTTTTACAAATCTTATACTACTAAAATAAAATTTTATGTCAAAATATTTCTATATTCAAGAGAAATTTTAGGAGTCGAGTTCACGTACATGCGCAGAATTCATTCCTATTCAAAACATTGTGCTTTTAGACCAGAATGACACCACGTTAAAACTTTTAGTGGATAATCATAATGAAAGTCTTAGACCATTCAGACGCGCTGCGGGTACGAAGCTTCGTGGCCAGATCGGCAGCACGAGCCATCTAGTTTTGCTGGTCTCCAGTTCGAGTCTCCAAACTGAGAACTTTTTCAATATATTTTTCTTTTCTTTTTTTTACATTTTTTTTAGATATTTTTATCCTTTATTCCCACACTTACTACGAACTTTTCCAAATCTTATACTACTAAAATAAAATTTTATGTCAAAATATTTCTATATTCAAGAGAAATTTTAGGAGTCGAGTTCATGCACATGCGCAGAATTCAGTCCTATTCAAAGCATTGTTCTTTTAGACCAGAGTGACACCACGTTAAAACTTTTAGTGGATAATCATAATGAGAGTCTTAGACCATTCAGACGCGCTGCGGGTACGAAGCTTCGTGGCCAGATCGGCAGCACGAGCCATCTAGTTTTGCTGGTCTTCAGTTCGAGTCTCGAAACTGAGAACTTTCTTAATATATTTTTCTTTTCTTTTTTTAAAGTTTTATTTTAGATATTTTTATCTTTTATTCCCACACTTACTACAAACTTTTCCAAATCTTATACTACTAAAATAAAATTTTATGTCAAAATATTTCTATATTCAAGAGAAATTTTAGGAGTCGAGTTCACGCACATGCGCAGAATTCATTCCTATTCAAAACATTGTGCATTTAGACCAGAATGACACCACGTTAAAACTTTTAGTGGATAATCATAATGAGAGTCTTAGACCATTCAGACGCGCTGCGGGCACGAAGCGTCGTGGCCAGATCGGCAGCACGAGCCATCTAGTTTTGCTGGTCTCCAGTTCGAGTCTCTAAACTGAGAACTTTTTCAATATATTTTTCTTTTCTTTTTTTTACATTTTTTTTAGATATTTTTATGCTTTATGAACGCACTTACTACGAACTTTTCCAAATCTTATACTACTAAAATAAAATTTTATGTCAAAATATTTCTATATTCAAGAGAAATTTTAGGAGTCGAGTTCATGCACATGCGCAGAATTCAGTCCTATTCAAAGCATTGTGCTTTTAGACCAGATTGACACCACGTTAAAACTTTTAGTGGATAATCATAATGAGAGTCTTAGACCATTCAGACGCGCTGCGGGTACGAAGCTTCGTGGCCAGATCGGCAGCACGAGCCATCTAGTTTTGCTGGTCTTCAGTTCGAGTCTCGAAACTGAGAACTTTCTCAATATATTTTTCTTTTCTTTTTTTAAAGTTTTATTTTAGATATTTTTATTCTTTATTCCCACACTTACTACAAACTTTTCCAAATAATATACTACTAAAATAAAATTTTATGTCAAAATATTTCTATATTCAAGAGAAATTTTAGGAGTCGAGTTCACGCACATGCGCAGAATTCATTCCTATTCAAAACATTGTGCTTTTAGACCAGAATGACACCACGTTAAAACTTTTAGTGGATAATCATAATGAGAGTCTTAGACCATTCAGACGCGCTGCGGGTACGAAGCTTCGTGGCCAGATCGGCAGCACGAGCCATCTAGCGTTGCTGGTCTCCAGTTCGAGTCTCCAAACTGAAAACTTTTTCAATATATTTTTCTTTTCGTTTTTTTACATTTTTTTTAGATATTTTTATCCTTTATTCCCACACTTACTACGAACTTTTCCAAATCTTATACTACTAAAATAAAATTTTATGTCAAAATATTTCTATATTCAAGAGAAATTTTAGGAGTCGAGTTCATGCTCATGCGCAGAATTCAGTCCTATTCAAAGCATTGTGCTTTTAGACCAGAGTGACACCACGTTAAAACTTTTAGTGGATAATCATAATGAGAGTCTTAGACCATTCAGACGCGCTGCGGGTACGAAGATTCGTGGCCAGATCGGCAGCACGAGCCATCTAGTTTTGCTGGTCTCCAGTTCGAGTCTCCAAACTGAAAACTTTTTCAATATATTTTTCTTTTCTTTTTTTTACATTTTTTTTAGATATTTTTATCCTTTATTCCCACACTTACTACGAACTTTTCCAAATCTTATACTACTAAAATAAAATTTTATGTCAAAATATTTCTATATTCAAGAGAAATTTTAGGAGTCGAGTTCATGCACATGCGCAGAATTCATTCCTATTCAAAACATTGGGATTTTAGACAAGAATGACACCACGTTAAAACTTTTAGTGGATAATCATAATGAGAGTCTTAGACCATTCAGACGCGCTCCGGGTACGAAGTTTCGTGGCCAGATCGGCAGCACGAGCCATCTAGTTTTGTTGGTCTTTAGTTCGAGTCTCGAAACTGAGAACTTTTTAAATATATTTTTCTTTTCTTTTTTTTACATTTTTTTTAGATATTTTTGTCCTTTATTCCCACACTTACTACGAACGTTTCCAAATCTTATACTACTAAAATAAAATTTTATGTCAAAATATTTCTATATTCAAGAGAAATTTTAGGAGTCGAGTTCACGCACATGCGCAGATTTCATTGCTATTCAAAACATTGTGCTTTTAGACCAGAATGACACCACGTTAAAACTTTTAGTGGCTAATCTTAATGAGAGTCTTAGACCATTCAGACGCGCTGCGGGTACGAAGATTCGTGGCCAGATCGGTAGCACGAGCCATCTAGTTTTGCTGGTCTTCAGTTCGAGTCTCGAAACTGAGAACTTTTTAAATATATTTTTCTTTTCTTTTTTTTACATTTTTTTTAGATATTTTTATCCTTTATTCCCACACTTACTACAAACTTTTCCAAATCTTATACTACTAAAATAAAATTTTATGTCAAAATATTTCTATATTCAAGAGAAATTTTAGGATTCGAGTTCACGCACATGCGCAGAATTCATTCCTATTCAAAACATTGTGCTTTTAGACCAGAATGACACCACGTTAAAACTTTTAGTGGATAATCATAATGAAAGTCTTAGACCATTCAGACGCGCTGCGGGTACGAAGCTTCGTGGCCAGATCGGCAGCACGAGCTATCTAGTTTTGCTGGTCTCCAGTTCGAGTCTCCAAACTGAGACCTTTTTAAATATATTTTTCTTTTCTTTTTTTTACATGTTTTTCAGATATTTTTATCCTTTATTAACACACTTACTACGAACTTTTCCAAAACTTATACTACTAAAATAAAATTTTATGTCAAAATATTTCTATATTCAAGAGAAATTTTAGGAGTCGAGTTGACGCACATGCGCAGAATTCATTCCTATTCAAAACATTGTGCTTTTAGACCAGAATGACACCACGTTAAAACTTTTAGTGTATAATCATAATGAGAGTCTTAGACCATTCAGACGCGCTGCGGGTACGAAGCTTCGTGGCCAGATCGGCAGCACGTGCCCTCTAGTTTTGCTGGTCTTCAGTTCGAGTCTCGAAACTGAGAACTTTCTCAATATATTTTTCTTTTCTTTTTTTAAAGTTTTATTTTAGATATTTTTATCCTTTATTCCCACACTTACTACGAACTTTTCCAAATCTTATACTACTAAAATAAAATTTTATGTCAAAATATTTCTATATTCAAGAGAAATTTTAGGAGTCGAGTTGACGCACATGCGCAGAATTCATTCCTATTCAAAACATTGTGCTTTTAGACCAGAATGACACCACGTTAAAACTTTTAGTGGATAATCATAATGAGAGTCTTAGACCATTCAGACGCGCTGCGGGTACGAAGATTCGTGGTAAGATCGACAGCACGAGCCATCTAGTTTTGCTGGTCTTCAGTTCGAGTCTCGAAACTGAGAACTTTTTAAATATATTTTTCTTTTCTTTTTTTTACATTTTTTTTAGATATTTTTATCCTTTATTCCCACACTTACTACGAACTTTTCCAAATCTTATACTACTAAAATAAAATTTTATGTCAAAATATTTCTATATTCAAGAGAAATTTTAGGAGTCGAGTTGACGCACATGCGCAGAATTCATTCCTATTCAAAACATTGTGCTTTTAGGCCAGAATGACACCACGTTAAACCTTTTAGTGTATAATCATAATGAGAGTCTTAGACCATTCAGACGCGCTGCGGGTACGAAGCTTCGTGGCCAGATCGGCAGCACGTGCCCTCTAGTTTTGCTGGTCTTCAGTTCGAGTCTCGAAACTGAGAACTTTCTCAATATATTTTTCTTTTCTTTTTTTAAAGTTTTATTTTAGATATTTTTATCCTTTATTCCCACACTTACTACGAACTTTTCCAAATCTTATACTACTAAAATAAAATTTTATGTCAAAATATTTCTATATTCAAGAGAAATTTTAGGAGTCGAGTTGACGCACATGCGCAGAATTCATTCCTATTCAAAACATTGTGCTTTTAGACCAGAATGACACCACGTTAAAACTTTTAGTGGATAATCATAATGAGAGTCTTAGACCATTCAGACGCGCTGCGGGTACGAAGACTCGTGGTAAGATCGGCAGCACGAGCCATCTAGTTTTGCTGGTCTTCAGTTCGAGTCTCGAAACTGAGAACTTTTTAAATATATTTTTCTTTTCTTTTTTTTACATTTTTTTAGATATTTTTATCCTTTATTCCCACACTTACTACAAACTTTTCCAAATCTTATACTACTAAAATAAAATTTTATGTCAAAATATTTCTATATTCAAGAGAAATTTTAGAATTCGAGTTCACGCACATGCGCAGAATTCATTCCTATTCAAAACATTGTGCTTTTAGACCAGAATGACACCACGTTAAAACTTTTAGTGGATAATCATAATGAAAGTCTTAGACCATTCAGACGCGCTGCGGGTACGAAGCTTCGTGGCCAGATCGGCAGCACGAGCTATCTAGTTTTGCTGGTCTCCAGTTCGAGTCTCCAAACTGAGACCTTTTTAAATATATTTTTCTTTTCTTTTTTTTACATGTTTTTCAGATATTTTTATCCTTTATTAACACACTTACTACGAACTTTTCCAAAACTTATACTACTAAAATAAAATTTTATGTCAAAATATTTCTATATTCAAGAGAAATTTTAGGAGTCGAGTTGACGCACATGCGCAGAATTCATTCCTATTCAAAACATTGTGCTTTTAGACCAGAATGACACCACGTTAAAACTTTTAGTGTATAATCATAATGAGAGTCTTAGACCATTCAGACGCGCTGCGGGTACGAAGCTTCGTGGCCAGATCGGCAGCACGTGCCCTCTAGTTTTGCTGGTCTTCAGTTCGAGTCTCGAAACTGAGAACTTTCTCAATATATTTTTCTTTTCTTTTTTTAAAGTTTTATTTTAGATATTTTTATCCTTTATTCCCACACTTACTACGAACTTTTCCAAATCTTATACTACTAAAATAAAATTTTATGTCAAAATATTTCTATATTCAAGAGAAATTTTAGGAGTCGAGTTGACGCACATGCGCAGAATTCATTCCTATTCAAAACATTGTGCTTTTAGACCAGAATGACACCACGTTAAAACTTTTAGTGGATAATCATAATGAGAGTCTTAGACCATTCAGACGCGCTGCGGGTACGAAGATTCGTGGTAAGATCGACAGCACGAGCCATCTAGTTTTGCTGGTCTTCAGTTCGAGTCTCGAAACTGAGAACTTTTTAAATATATTTTTCTTTTCTTTTTTTTACATTTTTTTTAGATATTTTTATCCTTTATTCCCACACTTACTACGAACTTTTCCAAATCTTATACTACTAAAATAAAATTTTATGTCAAAATATTTCTATATTCAAGAGAAATTTTAGGAGTCGAGTTGACGCACATGCGCAGAATTCATTCCTATTCAAAACATTGTGCTTTTAGGCCAGAATGACACCACGTTAAACCTTTTAGTGTATAATCATAATGAGAGTCTTAGACCATTCAGACGCGCTGCGGGTACGAAGCTTCGTGGCCAGATCGGCAGCACGTGCCCTCTAGTTTTGCTGGTCTTCAGTTCGAGTCTCGAAACTGAGAACTTTCTCAATATATTTTTCTTTTCTTTTTTTAAAGTTTTATTTTAGATATTTTTATCCTTTATTCCCACACTTACTACGAACTTTTCCAAATCTTATACTACTAAAATAAAATTTTATGTCAAAATATTTCTATATTCAAGAGAAATTTTAGGAGTCGAGTTGACGCACATGCGCAGAATTCATTCCTATTCAAAACATTGTGCTTTTAGACCAGAATGACACCACGTTAAAACTTTTAGTGGATAATCATAATGAGAGTCTTAGACCATTCAGACGCGCTGCGGGTACGAAGACTCGTGGTAAGATCGGCAGCACGAGCCATCTAGTTTTGCTGGTCTTCAGTTCGAGTCTCGAAACTGAGAACTTTTTAAATATATTTTTCTTTTCTTTTTTTTACATTTTTTTAGATATTTTTATCCTTTATTCCCACACTTACTACAAACTTTTCCAAATCTTATACTACTAAAATAAAATTTTATGTCAAAATATTTCTATATTCAAGAGAAATTTTAGAATTCGAGTTCACGCACATGCGCAGAATTCATTCCTATTCAAAACATTGTGCTTTTAGACCAGAATGACACCACGTTAAAACTTTTAGTGGATAATCATAATGAAAGTCTTAGACCATTCAGACGCGCTGCGGGTACGAAGCTTCGTGGCCAGATCGGCAGCACGAGCTATCTAGTTTTGCTGGTCTCCAGTTCGAGTCTCCAAACTGAGACCTTTTTAAATATATTTTTCTTTTCTTTTTTTTACATGTTTTTCAGATATTTTTATCCTTTATTAACACACTTACTACGAACTTTTCCAAATCTTATACTACTAAAATAAAATTTTATGTCAAAATATTTCTATATTCAAGAGAAATTTTAGGAGTCGAGTTCACGCACATTCGCAGAATTTATTCCTATTCAAAACATTGTGCTTTTAGACCAGAATGACACCACGTTAAAACTTTTAGTGGATAATCATAATGAGAGTCTTAGACCATTCAGACGCGCTGCGGGTACGAAGCTTCGTGGCCAGATCGGCAGCATGAGCCATCTAGTTTTGCTGGTCTTCAAATCGAGTCTCGAAACTGAGAACTTTTTAAATATATTTTTCTTTTCTTTTTTTAACATTTTTTTTAGATATTTTTTATCTTTTATTCCCACACTTACTACGAACTTTTCCAAATCTTATACTACTAAAATAAAATTTTATGTCAAAATATTTCTATATTCAAGAGAAATTTTAGGAGTCGAGTTGACGCACATGCGCAGAATTCATTCCTATTCAAAACATTGTGCTTTTAGACCAGAATGACACCACGTTAAAACTTTTAGTGTATAATCATAATGAGAGTCTTAGACCATTCAGACGCGCTGCGGGTACGAAGCTTCGTGGCCAGATCGGCAGCACGTGCCCTCTAGTTTTGCTGGTCTTCAGTTCGAGTCTCGAAACTGAGAACTTTCTCAATATATTTTTCTTTTCTTTTTTTAAAGTTTTATTTTAGATATTTTTATCCTTTATTCCCACACTTACTACGAACTTTTCCAAATCTTATACTACTAAAATAAAATTTTATGTCAAAATATTTCTATATTCAAGAGAAATTTTAGGAGTCGAGTTCACGCACATTCGCAGAATTTATTCCTATTCAAAACATTGTGCTTTTAGACCAGAATGACACCACGTTAAAACTTTTAGTGGATAATCATAATGAGAGTCTTAGACCATTCAGACGCGCTGCGGGTACGAAGCTTCGTGGCCAGATCGGCAGCATGAGCCATCTAGTTTTGCTGGTCTTCAAATCGAGTCTCGAAACTGAGAACTTTTTAAATATATTTTTCTTTTCTTTTTTTAACATTTTTTTTAGATATTTTTTATCTTTTATTCCCACACTTACTACGAACTTTTCCAAATCTTATACTACTAAAATAAAATTTTATGTCAAAATATTTCTATATTCAAGAGAAATTTTAGGAGTCGAGTTGACGCACATGCGCAGAATTCATTCCTATTCAAAACATTGTGCTTTTAGACCAGAATGACACCACGTTAAAACTTTTAGTGTATAATCATAATGAGAGTCTTAGACCATTCAGACGCGCTGCGGGTACGAAGCTTCGTGGCCAGATCGGCAGCACGTGCCCTCTAGTTTTGCTGGTCTTCAGTTCGAGTCTCGAAACTGAGAACTTTCTCAATATATTTTTCTTTTCTTTTTTTAAAGTTTTATTTTAGATATTTTTATCCTTTATTCCCACACTTACTACAAACTTTTCCAAATCTTATACTACTAAAATAAAATTTTATGTCAAAATATTTCTATATTCAAGAGAAATTTTAGGAGTCGAGTTGACGCACATGCGCAGAATTCATTCCTATTCAAAACATTGTGCTTTTAGACCAGAATGACACCAGGTTAAAACTTTTAGTGGATAATCATAATGAGAGTCTTAGACCATTCAGACGCGCGGCGGGTACGAAGCTTCGTGGCCAGATCGGCAGCATGAGCCATCTAGTTTTGCTGGTCTTCAGTTCGAGTCTCGAAACTGAGAACTTTTTAAATATATTTTTCTTTTCTTTTTTTAACATTTTTTTTAGATATTTTTTATCCTTTATTCCCACACTTACTACGAACTTTTCCAAATCTTATACTACTAAAATAAAATTTTATGTCAAAATATTTCTATATTCAAGAGAAATTTTAGGAGTCGAGTTGACGCACATGCGCAGAATTCATTCCTATTCAAAACATTGTGCTTTTAGGCCAGAATGACACCACGTTAAAACTTTTAGTGTATAATCATAATGAGAGTCTTAGACCATTCAGACGCGCTGCGGGTACGAAGCTTCGTGGCCAGATCGGCAGCACGTGCCCTCTAGTTTTGCTGGTGTTCAGTTCGAGTCTCGAAACTGAGAACTTTCTCAATATATTTTTCTTTTCTTTTTTTAAAGTTTTATTTTAGATATTTTTATCCTTTATTCCCACACTTACTACGAACTTTTCCAAATCTTATACTACTAAAATAAAATTTTATGTCAAAATATTTCTATATTCAAGAGAAATTTTAGGAGTCGAGTTCACGCACATGCGCAGATTTCATTGCTATTCAAAACATTGTGCTTTTAGACCAGAATGACACCACGTTAAAACTTTTAGTGGCTAATCTTAATGAGAGTCTTAGACCATTCAGACGCGCTGCGGGTACGAAGATTCGTGGCCAGATCGGTAGCACGAGCCATCTAGTTTTGCTGGTCTTCAGTTCGAGTCTCGAAACTGAGAACTTTTTAAATATATTTTTCTTTTCTTTTTTTTACATTTTTTTTAGATATTTTTATCCTTTATTCCCACACTTACTACAAACTTTTCCAAATCTTATACTACTAAAATAAAATTTTATGTCAAAATATTTCTATATTCAAGAGAAATTTTAGGATTCGAGTTCACGCACATGCGCAGAATTCATTCCTATTCAAAACATTGTGCTTTTAGACCAGAATGACACCACGTTAAAACTTTTAGTGGATAATCGTAATGAAAGTCTTAGACCATTCAGACGCGCTGCGGGTACGAAGCTTCGTGGCCAGATCGGCAGCACGAGCTATCTAGTTTTGCTGGTCTCCAGTTCGAGTCTCCAAACTGAGACCTTTTTAAATATATTTTTCTTTTCTTTTTTTTACATGTTTTTCAGATATTTTTATCCTTTATTAACACACTTACTACGAACTTTTCCAAAACTTATACTACTAAAATAAAATTTTATGTCAAAATATTTCTATATTCAAGAGAAATTTTAGGAGTCGAGTTGACGCACATGCGCAGAATTCATTCCTATTCAAAACATTGTGCTTTTAGACCAGAATGACACCACGTTAAAACTTTTAGTGTATAATCATAATGAGAGTCTTAGACCATTCAGACGCGCTGCGGGTACGAAGATTCGTGGTAAGATCGACAGCACGAGCCATCTAGTTTTGCTGGTCTTCAGTTCGAGTCTCGAAACTGAGAACTTTTTAAATATATTTTTCTTTTCTTTTTTTTACATTTTTTTTAGATATTTTTATCCTTTATTCCCACACTTACTACGAACTTTTCCAAATCTTATACTACTAAAATAAAATTTTATGTCAAAATATTTCTATATTCAAGAGAAATTTTAGGAGTCGAGTTGACGCACATGCGCAGAATTCATTCCTATTCAAAACATTGTGCTTTTAGGCCAGAATGACACCACGTTAAACCTTTTAGTGTATAATCATAATGAGAGTCTTAGACCATTCAGACGCGCTGCGGGTACGAAGCTACGTGGCCAGATCGGCAGCACGTGTCCTCTAGTTTTGCTGGTCTTCAGTTCGAGTCTCGAAACTGAGAACTTTCTCAATATATTTTTCTTTTCTTTTTTTAAAGTTTTATTTTAGATATTTTTATCCTTTATTCCCACACTTACTACGAACTTTTCCAAATCTTATACTACTAAAATAAAATTTTATGTCAAAATATTTCTATATTCAAGAGAAATTTTAGGAGTCGAGTTGAAGCACATGCGCAGAATTCATTCCTATTCAAAACATTGTGCTTTTAGACCAGAATGACACCACGTTAAAACTTTTAGTGGATAATCATAATGAGAGTCTTAGACCATTCAGACGCGCTGCGGGTACGAAGACTCGTGGTAAGATCGGCAGCACGAGCCATCTAGTTTTGCTGGTCTTCAGTTCGAGTCTCGAAACTGAGAACTTTTTAAATATATTTTTCTTTTCTTTTTTTTACATTTTTTTAGATATTTTTATCCTTTATTCCCACACTTACTACAAACTTTTCCAAATCTTATACTACTAAAATAAAATTTTATGTCAAAATATTTCTATATTCAAAAGAAATTTTAGAATTCGAGTTCACGCACATGCGCAGAATTCATTCCTATTCAAAACATTGTGCTTTTAGACCAGAATGACACCACGTTAAAACTTTTAGTGGATAATCATAATGAAAGTCTTAGACCATTCAGACGCGCTGCGGGTACGAAGCTTCGTGGCCAGATCGGCAGCACGAGCTATCTAGTTTTGCTGGTCTCCAGTTCGAGTCTCCAAACTGAGACCTTTTTAAATATATTTTTCTTTTCTTTTTTTTACATGTTTTTCAGATATTTTTATCCTTTATTAACACACTTACTACGAACTTTTCCAAATCTTATACTACTAAAATAAAATTTTATGTCAAAATATTTCTATATTCAAGAGAAATTTTAGGAGTCGAGTTCACGCACATTCGCAGAATTTATTCCTATTCAAAACATTGTGCTTTTAGACCAGAATGACACCACGTTAAAACTTTTAGTGGATAATCATAATGAGAGTCTTAGACCATTCAGACGCGCTGCGGGTACGAAGCTTCGTGGCCAGATCGGCAGCATGAGCCATCTAGTTTTGCTGGTCTTCAAATCGAGTCTCGAAACTGAGAACTTTTTAAATATATTTTTCTTTTCTTTTTTTAACATTTTTTTTAGATATTTTTTATCTTTTATTCCCACACTTACTACGAACTTTTCCAAATCTTATACTACTAAAATAAAATTTTATGTCAAAATATTTCTATATTCAAGAGAAATTTTAGGAGTCGAGTTGACGCACATGCGCAGAATTCATTCCTATTCAAAACATTGTGCTTTTAGACCAGAATGACACCACGTTAAAACTTTTAGTGTATAATCATAATGAGAGTCTTAGACCATTCAGACGCGCTGCGGGTACGAAGCTTCGTGGCCAGATCGGCAGCACGTGCCCTCTAGTTTTGCTGGTCTTCAGTTCGAGTCTCGAAACTGAGAACTTTCTCAATATATTTTTCTTTTCTTTTTTTAAAGTTTTATTTTAGATATTTTTATCCTTTATTCCCACACTTACTACGAACTTTTCCAAATCTTATACTACTAAAATAAAATTTTATGTCAAAATATTTCTATATTCAAGAGAAATTTTAGGAGTCGAGTTGACGCACATGCGCAGAATTCATTCCTATTCAAAACATTGTGCTTTTAGACCAGAATGACACCACGTTAAAACTTTTAGTGGATAATCATAATGAGAGTCTTAGACCATTCAGACGCGCTGCGGGTACGAAGATTCGTGGTAAGATCGACAGCACGAGCCATCTAGTTTTGCTGGTCTTCAGTTCGAGTCTCGAAACTGAGAACTTTTTAAATATATTTTTCTTTTCTTTTTTTTACATTTTTTTTAGATATTTTTATCCTTTATTCCCACACTTACTACGAACTTTTCCAAATCTTATACTACTAAAATAAAATTTTATGTCAAAATATTTCTATATTCAAGAGAAATTTTAGGAGTCGAGTTGACGCACATGCGCAGAATTCATTCCTATTCAAAACATTGTGCTTTTAGGCCAGAATGACACCACGTTAAACCTTTTAGTGTATAATCATAATGAGAGTCTTAGACCATTCAGACGCGCTGCGGGTACGAAGCTTCGTGGCCAGATCGGCAGCACGTGCCCTCTAGTTTTGCTGGTCTTCAGTTCGAGTCTCGAAACTGAGAACTTTCTCAATATATTTTTCTTTTCTTTTTTTAAAGTTTTATTTTAGATATTTTTATCCTTTATTCCCACACTTACTACGAACTTTTCCAAATCTTATACTACTAAAATAAAATTTTATGTCAAAATATTTCTATATTCAAGAGAAATTTTAGGAGTCGAGTTGAAGCACATGCGCAGAATTCATTCCTATTCAAAACATTGTGCTTTTAGACCAGAATGACACCACGTTAAAACTTTTAGTGGATAATCATAATGAGAGTCTTAGACCATTCAGACGCGCTGCGGGTACGAAGACTCGTGGTAAGATCGGCAGCACGAGCCATCTAGTTTTGCTGGTCTTCAGTTCGAGTCTCGAAACTGAGAACTTTTTAAATATATTTTTCTTTTCTTTTTTTTACATTTTTTTAGATATTTTTATCCTTTATTCCCACACTTACTACAAACTTTTCCAAATCTTATACTACTAAAATAAAATTTTATGTCAAAATATTTCTATATTCAAGAGAAATTTTAGAATTCGAGTTCACGCACATGCGCAGAATTCATTCCTATTCAAAACATTGTGCTTTTAGACCAGAATGACACCACGTTAAAACTTTTAGTGGATAATCATAATGAAAGTCTTAGACCATTCAGACGCGCTGCGGGTACGAAGCTTCGTGGCCAGATCGGCAGCACGAGCTATCTAGTTTTGCTGGTCTCCAGTTCGAGTCTCCAAACTGAGACCTTTTTAAATATATTTTTCTTTTCTTTTTTTACATGTTTTTCAGATATTTTTATCCTTTATTAACACACTTACTACGAACTTTTCCAAATCTTATACTACTAAAATAAAATTTTATGTCAAAATATTTCTATATTCAAGAGAAATTTTAGGAGTCGAGTTCACGCACATTCGCAGAATTTATTCCTATTCAAAACATTGTGCTTTTAGACCAGAATGACACCACGTTAAAACTTTTAGTGGATAATCATAATGAGAGTCTTAGACCATTCAGACGCGCTGCGGGTACGAAGCTTCGTGGCCAGATCGGCAGCATGAGCCGTCTAGTTTTGCTGGTCTTCAAATCGAGTCTCGAAACTGAGAACTTTTTAAATATATTTTTCTTTTCTTTTTTTAACATTTTTTTTAGATATTTTTTATCTTTTATTCCAACACTTACTACGAACTTTTCCAAATCTTATACTACTAAAATAAAATTTTATGTCAAAATATTTCTATATTCAAGAGAAATTTTAGGAGTCGAGTTGACGCACATGCGCAGAATTCATTCCTATTCAAAACATTGTGCTTTTAGACCAGAATGACACCACGTTAAAACTTTTAGTGTATAATCATAATGAGAGTCTTAGACCATTCAGACGCGCTGCGGGTACGAAGCTTCGTGGCCAGATCGGCAGCACGTGCCCTCTAGTTTTGCTGGTCTTCAGTTCGAGTCTCGAAACTGAGAACTTTCTCAATATATTTTTCTTTTCTTTTTTTAAAGTTTTATTTTAGATATTTTTATCCTTTATTCCCACACTTACTACGAACTTTTCCAAATCTTATACTACTAAAATAAAATTTTATGTCAAAATATTTCTATATTCAAGAGAAATTTTAGGAGTCGAGTTGACGCACATGCGCAGAATTCATTCCTATTCAAAACATTGTGCTTTTAGACCAGAATGACACCACGTTAAAACTTTTAGTGGATAATCATAATGAGAGTCTTAGACCATTCAGACGCGCTGCGGGTACGAAGATTCGTGGTAAGATCGACAGCACGAGCCATCTAGTTTTGCTGGTCTTCAGTTCGAGTCTCGAAACTGAGAACTTTTTAAATATATTTTTCTTTTCTTTTTTTTACATTTTTTTTAGATATTTTTATCCTTTATTCCCACACTTACTACGAACTTTTCCAAATCTTATACTACTAAAATAAAATTTTATGTCAAAATATTTCTATATTCAAGAGAAATTTTAGGAGTCGAGTTCACGCACATGCGCAGAATTCATTCCTATTCAAAACATTGTGCTTTTAGACCAGAATGACACCACGTTAAATCTTTTAGTGGATAATCATAATGAGAGTCTTAGACCATTCAGACGCGCTGCAGGTACGAAGCTTCGTGGCCAGATCGGCAGCATGAGCCATCTAGTTTTGCTGGTCTTCAGTTCGAGTCTCGAAACTGAGAACTTTTTAAATATATTTTTCTTTTCTTTTTTTAACATTTTTTTTAGATATTTTTTATCCTTTATTCCCACACTTACTACGAACTTTTCCAAATCTTATACTACTAAAATAAAATTTTATGTCAAAATATTTCTATATTCAAGAGAAATTTTAGGAGTCGAGTTGACGCACATGCGCAGAATTCATTCCTATTCAAAACATTGTGCTTTTAGGCCAGAATGACACCACGTTAAAACTTTTAGTGTATAATCATAATGAGAGTCTTAGACCATTCAGACGCGCTGCGGGTACGAAGCTTCGTGGCCAGATCGGCAGCACGTGCCCTCTAGTTTTGCTGGTGTTCAGTTCGAGTCTCGAAACTGAGAACTTTCTCAATATATTTTTCTTTTCTTTTTTTAAAGTTTTATTTTAGATATTTTTATCCTTTATTCCCACACTTACTACGAACTTTTCCAAATCTTATACTACTAAAATAAAATTTTATGTCAAAATATTTTTATATTCAAGAGAAATTTTAGGAGTCGAGTTCACGCACATGCGCAGAATTCATTCCTATTCAAAACATTGTGCTTTTAGACCAGAATGACACCACGTTAAAACTTTTAGTGGATAATCATAATGAGAGTCTTAGACCATTCAGACGCGCTGCGGGTACGAAGCTTCGTGGCCAGATCGGCAGCCTGAGCCATCTAGTTTTGCTGGTCTTCAGTTCGAGTCTCGAAACTGAGAACTTTTTAAATATATTTTTCTTTTCTTTTTTTAACATTTTTTTTAGATATTTTTTATCCTTTATTCCCACACTTACTACGAACTTTTCCAAATCTTATACTACTAAAATAAAATTTTATGTCAAAATATTTCTATATTCAAGAGAAATTTTAGGAGTCGAGTTGACGCACATGCGCAGAATTCATTCCTATTCAAAACATTGTGCTTTTAGGCCAGAATGACACCACGTTAAAACTTTTAGTGTATAATCATAATGAGAGTCTTAGACCATTCAGACGCTCTGCGGGTACGAAGCTTCGTGGCCAGATCGGCAGCACGTGCCCTCTAGTTTTGCTGGTGTTCAGTTCGAGTCTCGAAACTTAGAACTTTTTAAATATATTTTTCTTTTCTTTTTTTTACATTTTTTTAGATATTTTTATTCTTTATTCCCACACTTACTACGAACTTTTACAAATCTTATATTACTAAAATAAAATTTTATGTCAAAATATTTCTATATTCAAGAGAAATTTTAGGAGTCAAGTTCATGCACATGCGCAGAATTCATTCCTATTCAAAACATTGTGCTTTTAGACCAGAATGACACCACGTTAAAACTTTTAGTGGATAATCATAATGAGAGTCTTAGACCATTCAGACGCGCTGCGGGTACGAAGATTCGTGGTAAGATCGGCAGCACGAGCCATCTAGTTTTGCTGATCTCCAGTTCGAGTCTCGAAACTGAGAACTTTTTAAATATATTTTTCTTTTCTTTTTTTTACATTTTTTTAGATATTTTTATCCTTTATTCCCACACTTACTACGAACTTTTCCAAATCTTATACTACTAAAATAAAATTTTATGTCAAAATATTTCTATATTCAAGAGAAATTTTAGGAGTCGAGTTGACGCACATGCGCAGAATTCATTCCTATTCAAAACATTGTGCTTTTAGACCAGAATGACACCACGTTAAAACTTTTAGTGTATAATCATAATGAGAGTCTTAGACCATTCAGACGCGCTGCGGGTACGAAGCTTCGTGGCCAGATCGGCAGCACGTGCCCTCTAGTTTTGCTGGTCTTCAGTTCGAGTCTCGAAACTGAGAACTTTCTCAATATATTTTTCTTTTCTTTTTTTTAACATTTTTTTTTATATATTTTTATCCTTTATTCCCACACTTACTACGAACTTTTCCAAATCTTATACTACTAAAATAAAATTTTATGTCAAAATATTTCTATATTCAAGAGAAATTTTTGGAGTCGAGTACACGCACATGCGCAGAATTCATTCCTATTCAAAACATTGTGCTTTTAGACCAGAATGACACCACGTTAAAACTTTTAGTGTATAATCATAATGAGAGTCTTAGACCATTTAGACGCGCTGCGGGTACGAAGCTTCGTGGCCAGATCGGCAGCACGTGCCCTCTAGTTTTGCTGGTCTTCAGTTCGAGTCTCGAAACTGAGAACTTTCTCAATATATTTTTCTTTTCTTTTTTTAAAGTTTTATTTCAGATATTTTTATCCTTTATTCCCACACTTACTACGAACTTTTCCAAATCTTATACTAATAAAATAAAATTTTATGTCAAAATATTTCTATATTCAAGAGAAATTTTAGGAGTCGAGTTCACGCACATGCGCAAAATTCCTTCCTATTCAAAACATTGTGCTTTTAGACCAGAATGACACCACGTTAAATCTTTTAGTGTATAAACATAATGAGAGTCTTAGACCATTCAGACGCGCTACGGGTACGAAGCTTCGTGGCCAGATCGGTAGCACGAGCCATCTAGTTTTGCTGGTCTTCAGTTCGAGTCTCGAAACTTAGAACTTTTTAAATATATTTTTCTTTTCTTTTTTTTACATTTTTTTAGATATTTTTATTCTTTATTCCCACACTTACTACGAACTTTTACAAATCTTATATTACTAAAATAAAATTTTATGTCAAAATATTTCTATATTCAATAGAAATTTTAGGAGTCGAGTTCACGCACATGCGCAGAATTCATTCCTATTCAAAACATTGTGCTTTTAGACCAGAATGACACCACGTTAAAACTTTTAGTGGATAATCATAATGAGAGTCTTAGACCATTCAGACGCGCTGCGGGTACGAAGATTCGTGGCCAGATCGGCAGCACGAGCCATCTAGTTTTGCTGGTCTTCAGTTCGAGTCTCGAAACTGAGAACTTTTAAAATATATTTTTCTTTTCTTTTTTTTACATTTTTTTTAGATATTTTTATCCTTTATTCCCACACTTACTACGAACTTTTCCAAATCTTATATTACTAAAATAAAATTTTATGTCAAAATATTTCTATATTGAAGAGAAATTTTAGGAGTCGAGTTCATGCACATGCGCAGAATTCATTCCTATTCAAAACATTGTGCTTTTAGACCAGAATGACACCACGTTAAAACTTTTAGTGGATAATCATAATGAGAGTCTTAGACCATTCAGACGCGCTGCGGGTACGAAGCCTCGTGGCCAGATCGGCAGCATGAGCCATCTAGTTTTGCTGGTCTCCAGTTCGAGTCTCCAAACTGAGAACTTTTTCAATATATTTTTCTTTTCTTTTTTTTACATTTTTTTAGATATTTTTATGCTTTATTAACGTACTTACTACGAACTTTTCCAAATCTTATACTACTAAAATAAAATTTTATGTCAAAATATTTCTATATTCAAGAGAAATTTTAGGAGTCGAGTTCACGCACATGCGCAGAATTCATTCCTATTCAAAACATTGTGCTTTTAGACCAGAATGACACCACGTTAAAACTTTTAGTGGATAATCATATTGAGAGTCTTAATCCATTCAGACGCGCTGCGTGTACGAAGCTTCGTGGCCAGATCGGCAGCACGAGCCATCTAGTTTTGCTGGTCTCCAGTTCGAGTCTCCAAACTGAGAACTTTTTCAATATATTTTTCTTTTCTATTTTTTACATTTTTTTTTAGATATTTTTATCCTTTATTAACACACTTACTACGAATTTTTCCAAATCTTATACTACTAAAATAAAATTTTATGTCAAAATATTTCTATATTCAAGAGAAATTTTAGGAGTCGAGTTCACGCACATGCGCAGAATTCATTCCTATTCAAAACATTGTGCTTTTAGACCAGAATGACACCACGTTAAAACGTTTAGTGTATAATCATAATGAGAGTCTTAGACCATTCAGACGCGTTACGGGTACGAAGCTTCGTGGCCAGATCGGTAGCACGAGCCATCTAGTTTTGCTGGACTTCAGTTCGAGTCTCGAAACTTAGAACTTTTTAAATATATTTTTCTTTTCTTTTTTTTACATTTTTTTTAGATATTTTTATCCTTTATTCCCACACTTACTACGAACTTTTCCAAATCTTATATTACTAAAATAAAATTTTATGTCAAAATATTTCTATATTCAAGAGAAATTTTAGGAGTCGAGTTCATGCACATGCGCAGAATTCATTCCTATTCAAAACATTGTGCTTTTAGACCAGAATGACACCACGTTAAAACTTTTAGTGGATAATCATAATGAGAGTCTTAGACCATTCAGACGCGCTGCGGGTACGAAGCTTCGTGGCCAGATCGGCAGCACGAGCCATCTAGTTTTGCTGGTCTTCAGTTCGAGTCTTGAAACAGAACTTTTTAAATATATTTTTCTTTTCTTTTTTTTACATTTTTTTTAGATAATTTTATCCTTTATTCCCACACTTACTACGAACTTTTCCAAATCTTATATTACTAAAATAAAATTTTATGTCAAAATATTTCTATATTCAAGAGAAATTTTAGGAGTCGAGTTCACGCACATGCGCAGAATTCATTCCTATTCAAAACATTGTGCTTTTAGACCAAAATGACACCACGTTAAAACTTTTAGTTCATGATCATAATGAGAGTCTTAGACCATTCAGACGCGCTGCGGTCACGAAGCGTCGTGGCCAGATCGGCAGCACGAGCCATCTAGTTTTGCTGGTCTTCAGTTCGAGTCGCGAAACTGAGAACTTTTTAAATATGTTTTTCTTTTCTTTTTTTTAACATTTTTTTTAGATATTTTTATCCTTTATTCCCACACTTACTACAAACTTTTCCAAATATTATACTACTAAAATAAAATTTTATGTCAAAATATTTCTATATTCAAGAGAAATTTTAGGAGTCGAGTTCACGCACATGCGCAGAATTCCTTCCTATTCAAAACATTGTGCTTTTAGACCAGAATGACACCACGTTAAATCTTTTAGTGTATAATCATAATGAGAGTCTTAGACCATTCAGACGAGCTACGGGTACGAAGCTTCGTGGCCAGATCGGTAGCACGAGCCATCAAGTTTTGCTGGTCTTCAGTTCGAGTCACGAAACTTAGAACTTTTTAAATATATTTTTCTTTTCTTTTTTTTACATTTTTTTAGATATTTTTATTCTTTATTCCCACACTTACTACGAACTTTTACAAATCTTATATTACTAAAATAAAATTTTATGTCAAAATATTTCTATATTCAAGAGAAATTTTAGGAGTCGAGTTGACGCACATGCGCAGAATTCATTCCTATTCAAAACATTGTGCTTTTAGACCAGAATGACACCACGTTAAAACTTTTAGTGTATAATCATAATGAGAGTCTTAGACCATTCAGACGCGCTGCGGGTACGAAGCTTCGTGGCCAGATCGGCAGCACGTGCCCTCTAGTTTTGCTGGTCTTCAGTTCGAGTCTCGAAACTGAGAACTTTCTCAATATATTTTTCTTTTCTTTTTTTTAACATTTTTTTTTATATATTTTTATCCTTTATTCCCACACTTACTACGAACTTTTCCAAATCTTATACTACTAAAATAAAATTTTATGTCAAAATATTTCTATATTCAAGAGAAATTTTAGGAGTCGAGTACACGCACATGCGCAGAATTCATTCCTATTCAAAACATTGTGCTTTTAGACCAGAATGACACCACGTTAAAACTTTTAGTGTATAATCATAATGAGAGTCTTAGACCATTTAGACGCGCTGCGGGTACGAAGCTTCGTGGCCAGATCGGCAGCACGTGCCCTCTAGTTTTGCTGGTCTTCAGTTCGAGTCTCGAAACTGAGAACTTTCTCAATATATTTTTCTTTTCTTTTTTTAAAGTTTTATTTCAGATATTTTTATCCTTTATTCCCACACTTACTACGAACTTTTCCAAATCTTATACTACTAAAATAAAATTTTATGTCAAAATATTTCTATATTCAAGAGAAATTTTAGGAGTCGAGTTCACGCACATGCGCAGAATTCCTTCCTATTCAAAACATTGTGCTTTTAGACCAGAATGACACCACGTTAAATCTTTTAGTGTATAAACATAATGAGAGTCTTAGACCATTCAGACGCGCTACGGGTACGAAGCTTCGTGGCCAGATCGGTAGCACGAGCCATCTAGTTTTGCTGGTCTTCAGTTCGAGTCTCGAAACTTAGAACTTTTTAAATATATTTTTCTTTTCTTTTTTTTACATTTTTTTAGATATTTTTATTCTTTATTCCCACACTTACTACGAACTTTTACAAATCTTATATTACTAAAATAAAATTTTATGTCAAAATATTTCTATATTCAATAGAAATTTTAGGAGTCGAGTTCACGCACATGCGCAGATTTCATTCCTATTCAAAACATTGTGCTTTTAGACCAGAATGACACCACGTTAAAACTTTTAGTGGATAATCATAATGAGAGTCTTAGACCATTCAGACGCGCTGCGGGTACGAAGATTCGTGGCCAGATCGGCAGCACGAGCCATCTAGTTTTGCTGGTCTTCAGTTCGAGTCTCGAAACTGAGAACTTTTAAAATATATTTTTCTTTTCTTTTTTTTACATTTTTTTTAGATATTTTTATCCTTTATTCCCACACTTACTACGAACTTTTCCAAATCTTATATTACTAAAATAAAATTTTATGTCAAAATATTTCTATATTGAAGAGAAATTTTAGGAGTCGAGTTCATGCACATGCGCAGAATTCATTCCTATTCAAAACATTGTGCTTTTAGACCAGAATGACACCACGTTAAAACTTTTAGTGGATAATCATAATGAGAGTCTTAGACCATTCAGACGCGCTGCGGGTACGAAGCCTCGTGGCCAGATCGGCAGCATGAGCCATCTAGTTTTGCTGGTCTCCAGTTCGAGTCTCCAAACTGAGAACTTTTTCAATATATTTTTCTTTTCTTTTTTTTACATTTTTTTAGATATTTTTATGCTTTATTAACGTACTTACTACGAACTTTTAAAAATCTTATACTACTAAAATAAAATTTTATGTCAAAATATTTCTATATTCAAGAGAAATTTTAGGAGTCGAGTTCACGCACATGCGCAGAATTCATTCCTATTCAAAACATTGTGCTTTTAGACAAGAATGACACCACGTTAAAACTTTTAGTGGATAATCATATTGAGAGTCTTATTCCATTCAGACGCGCTGCGTGTACGAAGCTTCGTGGCCAGATCGGCAGCACGAGCCATCTAGTTTTGCTGGTCTCCAGTTCGAGTCTCCAAACTGAGAACTTTTTCAATATATTTTTCTTTTCTATTTTTTACATTTTTTTTAGATATTTTTATCCTTTATTAACACACTTACTACGAATTTTTCCAAATCTTATACTACTAAAATAAAATTTTATGTCAAAATATTTCTATATTCAAGAGAAATTTTAGGAGTCGAGTTCACGCACATGCGCAGAATTCATTCCTATTCAAAACATTGTGCTTTTAGACCAGAATGACACCACGTTAAAACGTTTAGTGTATAATCATAATGAGAGTCTTAGACCATTCAGACGCGTTACGGGTACGAAGCTTCGTGGCCAGATCGGTAGCACGAGCCATCTAGTTTTGCTGGTCTTCAGTTCGAGTCTCGAAACTTAGAACTTTTTAAATATATTTTTCTTTTCTTTTTTTTACATTTTTTTTAGATATTTTTATCCTTTATTCCCACACTTACTACGAACTTTTCCAAATCTTATATTACTAAAATAAAATTTTATGTCAAAATATTTCTATATTCAAGAGAAATTTTAGGAGTCGAGTTCACGCACATGCGCAGAATTCATTCCTATTCAAAACATTGTGCTTTTAGACCAGAATGACACCACGTTAAAACGTTTAGTGTATAATCATAATGAGAGTCTTAGACCATTCAGACGCGCTGCGGGTACGAAGCTTCGTGGCCAGATCGGCAGCACGAGCCATCTAGTTTTGCTGGTCTTCAGTTCGAGTCTTGAAACTTAGAACTTTTTAAATATATTTTTCTTTTCTTTTTTTTACATTTTTTTTAGATAATTTTATCCTTTATTCCCACACTTACTACGAACTTTTCCAAATCTTATATTACTAAAATAAAATTTTATGTCAAAATATTTCTATATTCAAGAGAAATTTTAGGAGTCGAGTTCACGCACATGCGCAGAATTCATTCCTATTCAAAACATTGTGCTTTTAGACCAAAATGACACCACGTTAAAACTTTTAGTTCATGATCATAATGAGAGTCTTAGACCATTCAGACGCGCTGCGGTCACGAAGCGTCGTGGCCAGATCGGCAGCACGAGCCATCTAGTTTTGCTGGTCTTCAGTTCGAGTCGCGAAACTGAGAACTTTTTAAATATGTTTTTCTTTTCTTTTTTTTAACATTTTTTTTAGATATTTTTATCCTTTATTCCCACACTTACTACAAACTTTTCCAAATAATATACTACTAAAATAAAATTTTATGTCAAAATATTTCTATATTCAAGAGAAATTTTAGGAGTCGAGTTCACGCACATGCGCAGAATTCATTCCTATTCAAAACATTGTGCTTTTAGACCAGAATGACACCACGTTAAAACTTTTAGTGTATAATCATAATGAGAGTCTTAGACCATTCAGACGCGTTACGGGTACGAAGCTTCGTGGCCAGATCGGTAGCACGAGCCATCTAGTTTTGCTGGTCTTCAGTTCGAGTCTCGAAACTTAGAACTTTTTAAATATATTTTTCTTTTCTTTTTTTTACATTTTTTTAGATATTTTTATGCTTTATTAACGTACTTACTACGAACTTTTCCAAATCTTATACTACTAAAATAAAATTTTATGTCAAAAAATTTCTATATTCAAGAGAAATTTTAGGAGTCGAGTTCACGCACATGCGCAGAATTCATTCCTATTCAAAACATTGTGCTTTTATACCAGAATGACACCACGTTAAAACTTTTAGTAAATAATCATAATGAGAGTCTTATTCCATTCAGACGCGCTGCGTGTACGAAGCTTCGTGGCCAGATCGGCAGCACGAGCCATCTAGTTTTGCTGGTCTCCAGTTCGAGTCTCCAAACTGAGAACTTTTTCAATATATTTTTCTTTTCTATTTTTTACATTTTTTTTAGATATTTTTATCCTTTATTAACACACTTACTACGAACGTTTCCAAATCTTATATTACTAAAATAAAATTTTATGTCAAAATATTTCTATATTCAAGAGAAATTTTAGGAGTCGAGTTCATGCACATTCGCAGAATTTATTCCTATTCAAAACATTGTGCTTTTAGACCAGAATGACACCACGTTAAAACTTTTAGTGGATAATCATAATGAGAGTCTTAGACCATTCAGACGCGCTGCGGTCACGAAGCGTCGTGGCCATATCGGCAGCACGAGCCATCTAGTTTTGCTGGTCTCCAGTTCGAGTCTCCAAACTGAGAACTTTTTCAATATATTTTTCTTTTCTATATTTTACATTTTTTTTAGATATTTTTATCCTTTATTAACACACTTACTACGAACTTTTCCAAATCTTATACTACTAAAATTAAATTTTATGTCAAAATATTTCTATATTCAAGAGAAATTTTAGGAGTCGAGTTCACGCACATGCGCAGAATTCATTCCTATTCAAAACATTGTGGTTTTAGACCAGAATGACACCACGTTAAAACTTTATTGGATAATCATAATGAGAGTGTTAGACCATTCAGACGCGCTGCGGGTACGAAGATTCGTGGCCAGATCGGCAGCACGAGCCATCTAGTTTTGCTGGTCTTCAGTTCGAGTCTCGAAACTGAGAACTTTTTCAATATATTTTTCTTTTCTTTTTTTTTACATTTTTTTTAGATATTTTTACCTTTTATTTCCACACTTACTACGAACTTTTCCAAATCTTATACTACTAAAATAAAATTTTATGTCAAAATATATCTATATTCAAGAGAAATTTTAGGAGTCGAGTTCACGCACATGCGCAGAATTCATTCCTATTCAAAAAATTGTGCTTTTTGACCAGAATGACACCACGTTAAAACTTTTAGTGGATAATCATAATGAGAGTCTTAGACCATTCAGACCCGCTGCGGTTACGAGGCTTCGTGGCCAGATCGGCAGCACGAGTCATCTAGTTTTGCTGGTCTTCACTTCGAGTCTCGAAACTGAGAACTTTTTAAATATATTTTTCTTTTCTTTTTTTTACATTTTTTAAAGATATTTTTATCCTTTATTCCCACACTTACTACGAACTTTTCCAAATCTTATACTACTAAAATAAAATTTTATGTCAAAATATTTTTATATTCAAGAGAAATTTTAGGAGTCGAGTTCACGCACATGCGCAGAATTCATTCCTATTCAAAACATTGTGCTTTTAGACCAGAATGACACCACGTTAAAACTTTTAGTGGATAATCATAATGAGAGTCTTAGACCATTCAGACGCGCTGCGGGTACGAAGCTTCGTGGCCAGATCGGCAGCACGAGCCATCTTGCTTTGCTGGTCTTCAGTTCGAGTCTCGAAACTGAGAACTTTTTAAATATATTTTTCTTTTCTTTTTTTTACATTTTTTTTAGATATTTTTGTCCTTTATTCCCACACTTACTACGAACTTTTCCAAATCTTATACTACTAAAATAAAATTTTATGTCAAAATATTTCTATATTCAAGAGAAATTTTAGGAGTCGAGTTCATGCACATGCGCAGAATTCATTCCTATTCAAAACATTGTGCTTTTAGACCAGAATGACACCACGTTAAAACTTTTAGTGGATAATCATAATGAGAGTCTTAGACCATTCACACGCGCTGTAGGTACGAAGCTTCGTGGCCAGATCGGCAGCACGAGCCATCTAGTTTTGCTGGTCTTCACTTCGAGTCTCGAAACTGAGAACTTTTTAAATATATTTTTCTTTTCATTTTTTTTACATTTTTTAAAGATATTTTTATCCTTTATTCCCACACTTACTACGAACTTTTCCAAATCTTATACTACTAAAATAAAATTTTATGTCAAAATATTTCTTTATTCAAGAGAAATTTTAGGAGTCGAGTTCACGCACATGCGCAGAATTCATTCCTATTCAAAACATTGTGCTTTTAGACCAAAATGACACCACGTTAAAACTTTTAGTTGATAATCATAATGAGAGTCTTAGACCATTCAGACGCGCTGCGGTCACGAAGCTTCGTGGCCAGATCGGCAGCACGAGCCATCTTGTTTTGCTGGTCATCAGTTCGAGTCTCGAAACTGAGAAATTTTTCAATATATTTTTCTTTTCTTTTTCTTAACATTTTTTTTAGATATTTTTATCCTTTATTCCCACACTTACTACAAACTTTTCCAAATCTTATACTACTAAAATAAAATTTTATGTCAAAATATTTCTATATTCAAGAGAAATTTTAGGAGTCGAGTTCACGCACATGCCCAGAATTCATTCCTATTCAAAACATTGTGCTTTTAGACCAGAATGACACCACGTTAAAACTTTTAGTGGATAATCATAATGAGAGTCTTAGACCATTCACACGCGCTGTAGGTACGAAGCTTCGTGGCCAGATCGGCAGCACGAGCCATCTAGTTTTGCTGGTCTTCAGTTCGAGTCTCGAAACTGAGAACTTTTTAAATATATTTTTCTTTTCTTTTTCTTAACATTTTTTTTAGATATTTTTATCCTTTATTCCCACACTTACTACAAACTTTTCCAAATCTTATACTACTAAAATAAAATTTTATGTCAAAATATTTCTATATTCAAGAGAAATTTTAGGAGTCGAGTTCACGCACTTGCCCAGAATTCATTCCTATTCAAAACATTGTGCTTTTAGACCAGAATGACACCACGTTAAAACTTTTAGTGGATAATCATAATGAGAGTCTTAGACCATTCAGACGCGCTGCGGGTACGAAGCTTCGTGGCCAGATCGGCAGCACGAGCCATCTAATTTTGTGGTCTTCAGTTCGAGTCTCGAAACTGAGAACTTTTTAAATATATTTTTCTTTTCTTTTTTTTAACATTTTTTTTAGATATTTTTATCCTTTATTCCCACACTTACTACAGACTTTTCCAAATCTTATACTACTAAAATAAAATTTTATGTCAAAATATTTCTATATTCAAGAGAAATTTTAGGAGTCGAGTTCACGCACATGCCCAGAATTCATTCCTATTCAAAACATTGTGCTTTTAGACCAGAATGACACCACGTTAAAACTTTTAGTGGATAATCATAATGAGAGTCTTAGACCATTCAGACGCGCTGCGGGTACGAAGCTTCGTGGCCAGATCGGCAGCACGAGCCATCTAGTTTTGTTAGTCTTCAGTTCGAGTCTCGAAACTGAGAACTTTTTAAATATATTTTTCTTTTCTTTTTTTTACATTTTTTTTAGATATTTTTGTCCTTTATTCCCACACTTACTACGAACTTTTCCAAATCTTATACTACTAAAATAAAATTTTATGTCAAAATATTTCTATATTCAAGAGAAATTTTAGGAGTCGAGTTCATGCACATGCGCAGAATTCATTCCTATTCAAAACATTGTGCTTTTAGACCAGAATGACACCACGTTAAAACTTTTAGTTGATAATCATAATGAGAGTCTTAGACCATTCAGACGCGCTGCGGTCACGAAGCTTCGTGGCCAGATCGGCAGCACGAGCCATCTAGTTTTGCTGGTCTTCAGTTCGAGTCTCGAAACTGAGAAAATTTTCAATATATTTTTCTTTTCTTTTTCTTAACATTTTTTTTAGATATTTTTATCCTTTATTCCCACACTTACTACAAACTTTTCCAAATCTTATACTACTAAAATAAAATTTTATGTCAAAATATTTCTATATTCAAGAGAAATTTTAGGAGTCGAGTTCACGCACATGCCCAGAATTCATTCCTATTCAAAACATTGTGCTTTTAGACCAGAATGACACCACGTTAAAACTTTTAGTGGATAATCATAATGAGAGTCTTAGACCATTCACACGCGCTGTAGGTACGAAGCTTCGTGGCCAGATCGGCAGCACGAGCCATCTAGTTTTGCTGGTCTTCAGTTCGAGTCTCGAAACTGAGAACTTTTTAAATATATTTTTCTTTTCTTTTTCTTAACATTTTTTTTAGATATTTTTATCCTTTATTCCCACACTTACTACAAACTTTTCCAAATCTTATACTACTAAAATAAAATTTTATGTCAAAATATTTCTATATTCAAGAGAAATTTTAGGAGTCGAGTTCACGCACATGCGCAGAATTCATTCCTATTCAAAACATTGTGCTTTTAGACCAGAATGACACCACGTTAAAACTTTTAGTGGATAATCATAATGAGAGTCTTAGACCATTCAGACGCGCTGCGGGTACGAAGCTTCGTGGCCAGATCGGCAGCACGAGCCATCTAGTTTTGCTGGTCTTTAGTTCGAGTCTCGAAACTTAGAAATTTTTCAATATATTTTTCTTTTCTTTTTTTTACATTTTTTTTAGATATTTTTATCCTTTATTCCCACACTTACTACGAACTTTTCCAAATCTTATACTACTAAAATAAAATTTTATGTCAAAATATTTCTATATTCAAGAGAAATTTTAGGAGTCGAGTTCACGCACATGCGCAGAATTCATTCCTATTCAAAACATTGTGCTTTTAGACCAGAATGACACCACGTTAAAACTTTTAGTGGATAATCATAATGAGAGTCTTAGACCATTCAGACGCGCTGCGGGTACGAAGCTTCGTGGCCAGATCGGCAGCACGAGCCATATAGTTTTGCTGGTCTTCAGTTCGAGTCTCGAAACTGAGAACTTTTTAAATATATTTTTCTTTTCTTTTTTTTACATTTTTTTTAGATATTTTTATCCTTTATTCCCACACTTACTACGAACTTTTCCAAATCTTATACTACTAAAATAAAATTTTATGTCAAAATATTTCTATATTCAAGAGAAATTTTAGGAGTCGAGTTCACGCACATGCGCAGAATTCATTCCTATTCAAAACATTGTGCTTTTAGACCAGAATGACACCACGTTAAAATTTTTAGTGGATAATCATTATGAGAGTCTTAGACCATTCACACGCGCTGTGGGTACGAAGCTTCGTGGCCAGATCGGCAGCACGAGCCATCTTGCTTTGCTGGTCTTCAGTTCGAGTCTCGAAACTGAGAACTATTTAAATATATTTTTCTTTTCTTTTTTTTCATTTTTTTTAGATATTTTTGTCCTTTATTCCCACACTTACTACGAACTTTTCCAAATCTTATACTACTAAAATAAAATTTTATGTCAAAATATTTCTATATTCAAGAGAAATTTTAGGAGTCGAGTTCACGCACATGCGCAGAATTGATTCCTATTCAAAACATTGTGCTTTTAGACCAGAATGACACCACGTTAAAACTTTTAGTGGATAATCATAATGAGAGTCTTAGACCATTCAGACGCGCTGCGGGTACGAAGCTTCGTGGCCAGATCGGCAGCACGTGCCCTCTAGTTTTGCTGGTCTTCAGTTCGAGTCTCGAAACTGAGAACTTTCTCAATATATTTTTCTTTTCTTTTTTTAAAGTTTTATTTTAGATATTTTTATCCTTTATTCCCACACTTACTACGAACTTTTCCAAATCTTATACTACTAAAATAAAATTTTATGTCAAAATATTTCTATATTCAAGAGAAATTTTAGGAGTCGAGTTCACGCACATGCGCAGAATTCCTTCCTATTCAAAACATTGTGCTTTTAGACCAGAATGACACCACGTTAAATCTTTTAGTGTATAATCATAATGAGAGTCTTAGACCATTCAGACGAGCTACGGGTACGACGCTTCGTGGCCAGATCGGTAGCACGAGCCATCTAGTTTTGCTGGTCTTCAGTTCGAGTCTCGAAACTTAGAACTTTTTAAATATATTTTTCTTTTCTTTTTTTTACATTTTTTTAGATATTTTTATTCTTTATTCCCACACTTACTACGAACTTTTACAAATCTTATATTACTAAAATAAAATTTTATGTCAAAATATTTCTATATTCAAGAGAAATTTTAGGAGTCGAGTTCACGCACATGCGCAGAATTCATTCCTATTCAAAACATTGTGCTTTTAGACCAGAATGACACCACGTTAAAACTTTTAGTGGATAATCATAATGAGAGTCTTAGACCATTCAGACGCGCTGCGGGTACGAAGATTCGTGGTAAGATCGGCAGCATGAGCCATTTAGTTTTGCTGATCTCCAGTTCGAGTCTCGAAACTGAGAACTTTTTAAATATATTTTTCTTTTCTTTTTTTTACATTTTTTTTAGATATTTTTATCCTTTATTCCCACACTTACTACGAACTTTTCCAAATCTTATACTACTAAAATAAAATTTTATGTCAAAATATTTCTATATTCAAGAGAAATTTTAGGAGTCGAGTTGACGCACATGCGCAGAATTCATTCCTATTCAAAACATTGTGCTTTTAGACCAGAATGACACCACGTTAAAACTTTTAGTGTATAATCATAATGAGAGTCTTAGACCATTCAGACGCGCTGCGTGTACGAAGCTTCGTGGCCAGATCGGCAGCACGTGCCCTCTAGTTTTGCTGGTCTTCAGTTCGAGTCTCGAAACTGAGAACTTTCTCAATATATTTTTCTTTTCTTTTTTTTACATTTTTTTTAGATATTTTTATCCTTTATTCCCACACTTACTACGAACTTTTCCAAATCTTATACTACTAAAATAAAATTTTATGTCAAAATATTTCTATATTCAAGAGAAATTTCAGGAGTCGAGTTCACGCACATGCGCAGAATTCATTCCTATTCAAAACATTGTGCTTTTAGACCAGAATGACACCACGTTAAAATTTTTAGTGGATAATCATTATGAGAGTCTTAGACCATTCACACGCGCTGTGGGTACGAAGCTTCGTGGCCAGATCGGCAGCACGAGCCATCTTGCTTTGCTGGTCTTCAGTTCGAGTCTCGAAACTGAGAACTATTTAAATATATTTTTCTTTTCTTTTTTTTCATTTTTTTTAGATATTTTTGTCCTTTATTCCCACACTTACTACGAACTTTTCCAAATCTTATACTACTAAAATAAAATTTTATGTCAAAATATTTCTATATTCAAGAGAAATTTTAGGAGTCGAGTTCACGCACATGCGCAGAATTGATTCCTATTCAAAACATTGTGCTTTTAGACCAGAATGGCACCACGTTAAAACTTTTAGTGGATAATCATAATGAGAGTCTTAGACCATTCAGACGCGCTGCGGGTACGAAGCTTCGTGGCCAGATCGGCAGCACGAGCCATCTTGCTTTGCTGGTCTTCAGTTCGAGTCTCGAAACTGAGAACTTTTTAAATATATTTTTCTTTTCTTTTTTTTTTCATTTTTTTTAGATATTTTTGTCCTTTATTCCCACACTTACTACGAACTTTTCCAAATCTTATACTACTAAAATAAAATTTTATGTCAAAATATTTCTATATTCAAGAGAAATTTTAGGAGTCGAGTTCATGCACATGCGCAGAATTCATTCCTATTCAAAACATTGTGCTTTTAGACCAGAATGGCACCACGTTAAAACTTTTAGTGGATAATCATAATGAGAGTCTTAGACCATTCAGACGCGCTGCGGGTACGAAGCTTCGTGGCCAGATCGGCAGCACGAGCCATCTTGCTTTGCTTGTCTTCAGTTCGAGTCTCGAAACTGAGAACTTTTTAAATATATTTTTCTTTTCTTTTTTTTTCATTTTTTTTAGATATTTTTGTCCTTTATTCCCACACTTACTACGAACTTTTCCAAATCTTATACTACTAAAATAAAATTTTATGTCAAAATATTTCTATATTCAAGAGAAATTTTAGGAGTCGAGTTCATGCACATGCGCAGAATTCATTCCTATTCAAAACATTGTGCTTTTAGACCAGAATGACACCACGTTAAAACTTTTAGTGGATAATCATAATGAGAGTCTTAGACCATTCAGACGCGCTGTAGGTACGAAGCTTCGTGGCCAGATCGGCAGCACGAGCCATCTAGTTTTGCTGGTCTTCACTTCGAGTCTCGAAACTGAGAACTTTTTAAATATATTTTTCTTTTCTTTTTTTAAAGTTCTATTTTAGATATTTTTATCCTTTATTCCCACACTTACTACGAACTTTTCCAAATCTTATACTACTAAAATAAAATTTTATGTCAAAATATTTCTATATTCAAGAGAAATTTTAGAAGTCGAGTTCACGCACATGCGCAGAATTCCTTCCTACTCAAAACATTGTGCTTTTAGACCAGAATGACACCACGTTAAATCTTTTAGTGTATAATCATAATGAGAGTCTTAGACCATTCAGACGAGCTACGGGTACGAAGCTTCGTGGCCAGATCGGTAGCACGAGCCATCTAGTTTTGCTGGTCTTCAGTTCGAGTCTCGAAACTTAGAACTTTTTAAATATATTTTTCTTTTCTTTTTTTTACATTTTTTTAGATATTTTTATTCTTTATTCCCACACTTACTACGAACTTTTACAAATCTTATATTACTAAAATAAAATTTTATGTCAAAATATTTCTATATTCAAGAGAAATTTTAGGAGTCGAGTTCACGCACATGCGCAGAATTCATTCCTATTCAAAACATTGTGCTTTTAGACCAGAATGACACCACGTTAAAACTTTTAGTGGATAATCATAATGAGAGTCTTAGACCATTCAGACGCGCTGCGGGTACGAAGCTTCGTGGCCAGATCGGCAGCACGAGCCATCTTGCTTTGCTGGTCTTCAGTTCGAGTCTCGAAACTGAGAACTTTTTAAATATATTTTTTTTTTCTTTTTTTTTTCATTTTTTTTAGATATTTTTGTCCTTTATTCCCACACTTACTACGAACTTTTCCAAATCTTATACTACTAAAATAAAATTTTATGTCAAAATATTTCTATATTCAAGAGAAATTTTAGGAGTCGAGTTCATGCACATGCGCAGAATTCATTCCTATTCAAAACATTGTGCTTTTAGACCAGAATGACACCACGTTAAAACTTTTAGTGGATAATCATAATGAGAGTCTTAGACCATTCAGACGCGCTGTAGGTACGAAGCTTCGTGGCCAGATCGGCAGCACGAGCCATCTAGTTTTGCTGGTCTTCACTTCGAGTCTCGAAACTGAGAACTTTTTAAATATATTTTTCTTTTTTTTTTTACATTTTTTTTAGATATTTTTGTCCTTTATTCCCACACTTACTACGAACTTTTCCAAATCTTATACTACTAAAATAAAATTTTATGTCAAAATATTTCTATATTCAAGAGAAATTTTAGGAGTCGAGTTCACGCACATGCGCAGAATTGATTCCTATTCAAAACATTGTGCTTTTAGACCAGAATGGCACCACGTTAAAACTTTTAGTGGATAATCATAATGAGAGTCTTAGACCATTCAGACGCGCTGCGGGTACGAAGCTTCGTGGCCAGATCGGCAGCACGAGCCATCTTGCTTTGCTGGTCTTCAGTTCGAGTCTCGAAACTGAGAACTTTTTAAATATATTTTTCTTTTCTTTTTTTTTTCATTTTTTTTAGATATTTTTGTCCTTTATTCCCACACTTACTACGAACTTTTCCAAATCTTATACTACTAAAATAAAATTTTATGTCAAAATATTTCTATATTCAAGAGAAATTTTAGGAGTCGAGTTCATGCACATGCGCAGAATTCATTCCTATTCAAAACATTGTGCTTTTAGACCAGAATGGCACCACGTTAAAACTTTTAGTGGATAATCATAATGAGAGTCTTAGACCATTCAGACGCGCTGCGGGTACGAAGCTTCGTGGCCAGATCGGCAGCACGAGCCATCTTGCTTTGCTTGTCTTCAGTTCGAGTCTCGAAACTGAGAACTTTTTAAATATATTTTTCTTTTCTTTTTTTTTCATTTTTTTTAGATATTTTTGTCCTTTATTCCCACACTTACTACGAACTTTTCCAAATCTTATACTACTAAAATAAAATTTTATGTCAAAATATTTCTATATTCAAGAGAAATTTTAGGAGTCGAGTTCATGCACATGCGCAGAATTCATTCCTATTCAAAACATTGTGCTTTTAGACCAGAATGACACCACGTTAAAACTTTTAGTGGATAATCATAATGAGAGTCTTAGACCATTCAGACGCGCTGTAGGTACGAAGCTTCGTGGCCAGATCGGCAGCACGAGCCATCTAGTTTTGCTGGTCTTCACTTCGAGTCTCGAAACTGAGAACTTTTTAAATATATTTTTCTTTTCTTTTTTTAAAGTTCTATTTTAGATATTTTTATCCTTTATTCCCACACTTACTACGAACTTTTCCAAATCTTATACTACTAAAATAAAATTTTATGTCAAAATATTTCTATATTCAAGAGAAATTTTAGAAGTCGAGTTCACGCACATGCGCAGAATTCCTTCCTACTCAAAACATTGTGCTTTTAGACCAGAATGACACCACGTTAAATCTTTTAGTGTATAATCATAATGAGAGTCTTAGACCATTCAGACGAGCTACGGGTACGAAGCTTCGTGGCCAGATCGGTAGCACGAGCCATCTAGTTTTGCTGGTCTTCAGTTCGAGTCTCGAAACTTAGAACTTTTTAAATATATTTTTCTTTTCTTTTTTTTACATTTTTTTAGATATTTTTATTCTTTATTCCCACACTTACTACGAACTTTTACAAATCTTATATTACTAAAATAAAATTTTATGTCAAAATATTTCTATATTCAAGAGAAATTTTAGGAGTCGAGTTCACGCACATGCGCAGAATTCATTCCTATTCAAAACATTGTGCTTTTAGACCAGAATGACACCACGTTAAAACTTTTAGTGGATAATCATAATGAGAGTCTTAGACCATTCAGACGCGCTGCGGGTACGAAGCTTCGTGGCCAGATCGGCAGCACGAGCCATCTTGCTTTGCTGGTCTTCAGTTCGAGTCTCGAAACTGAGAACTTTTTAAATATATTTTTTTTTTCTTTTTTTTTTCATTTTTTTTAGATATTTTTGTCCTTTATTCCCACACTTACTACGAACTTTTCCAAATCTTATACTACTAAAATAAAATTTTATGTCAAAATATTTCTATATTCAAGAGAAATTTTAGGAGTCGAGTTCATGCACATGCGCAGAATTCATTCCTATTCAAAACATTGTGCTTTTAGACCAGAATGACACCACGTTAAAACTTTTAGTGGATAATCATAATGAGAGTCTTAGACCATTCAGACGCGCTGTAGGTACGAAGCTTCGTGGCCAGATCGGCAGCACGAGCCATCTAGTTTTGCTGGTCTTCACTTCGAGTCTCGAAACTGAGAACTTTTTAAATATATTTTTCTTTTTTTTTTTACATTTTTTTTAGATATTTTTGTCCTTTATTCCCACACTTACTACGAACTTTTCCAAATCTTATACTACTAAAATAAAATTTTATGTCAAAATATTTCTATATTCAAGAGAAATTTTAGGAGTCGAGTTCACGCACATGCGCAGAATTCATTCCTATTCAAAACATTGTGCTTTTAGACCAGAATGACACCACGTTAAAACTTTTAGTGGATAATCATAATGAGAGTCTTAGACCATTCAGACGCGCTCCGGGTACGAAGCTTCGTGGCCAGATCGGCAGCACGAGCCATCTAGTTTTGCTGGTCTTCACTTCGAGTCTCGAAACTGAGAACTTTTTAAAAATATTTTTCTTTTCTTTTTTTTACATTTTTTAAAGATATTTTTATCCTTTATTCCCACACTTACTACGAACTTTTCCAAATCTTATACTACTAAAATAAAATTTTATGTCAAAATATTTCTACATTCAAGAGAAATTTTAGGAGTCGAGTTCACGCACATGCGCAGAATTCATTCCTATTCAAAACATTGTGCTTTTAGACCAGAATGACACCACGTTAAAACTTTTAGTGGATAATCATAATGAGAGTCTTAGACCATTCAGACGCGCTGCGGGTACGAAGCTTCGTGGCCAGATCGGCAGCACGAACCATCTAGTTTTGCTGGTCTTCACTTCGAGTCTCGAAACTGAGAACTTTTTAAATATATTTTTCTTTTCTTTTTTTTACATTTTTTAAAGATATTTTTATCCTTTATTCCCACACTTACTACGAACTTTTCCAAATCTTATACTACTAAAATAAAATTTTATGTCAAAATATTTCTATATTCAAGAGAAATTTTAGGAGTCGAGTTCACGCACATGCGCAGAATTGATTCCTATTCAAAACATTGTGCTTTTAGACCAGAATGACACCACGTTAAAACTTTTAGTGGATAATCATAATGAGAGTCTTAGACCATTCAGACGCGCTGCGGGTACGAAGCTTCGTGGCCAGATCGGCAGCACGTGCCCTCTAGTTTTGCTGGTCTTCAGTTCGAGTCTCGAAACTGAGAACTTTCTCAATATATTTTTCTTTTCTTTTTTTAAAGTTTTATTTTAGATATTTTTATCCTTTATTCCCACACTTACTACGAACTTTTCCAAATCTTATACTACTAAAATAAAATTTTATGTCAAAATATTTCTATATTCAAGAGAAATTTTAGAAGTCGAGTTCACGCACATGCGCAGAATTCCTTCCTACTCAAAACATTGTGCTTTTAGACCAGAATGACACCACGTTAAATCTTTTAGTGTATAATCATAATGAGAGTCTTAGACCATTCAGACGAGCTACGGGTACGAAGCTTCGTGGCCAGATCGGTAGCACGAGCCATCTAGTTTTGCTGGTCTTCAGTTCGAGTCTCGAAACTTAGAACTTTTTAAATATATTTTTCTTTTCTTTTTTTTACATTTTTTTAGATATTTTTATTCTTTATTCCCACACTTACTACGAACTTTTACAAATCTTATATTACTAAAATAAAATTTTATGTCAAAATATTTCTATATTCAAGAGAAATTTTAGGAGTCGAGTTCACGCACATGCGCAGAATTCATTCCTATTCAAAACATTGTGCTTTTAGACCAGAATGACACCACGTTAAAACTTTTAGTGGATAATCATAATGAGAGTCTTAGACCATTCAGACGCGCTGCGGGTACGAAGCTTCGTGGCCAGATCGGCAGCACGAGCCATCTTGCTTTGCTGGTCTTCAGTTCGAGTCTCGAAACTGAGAACTTTTTAAATATATTTTTTTTTTCTTTTTTTTTTCATTTTTTTTAGATATTTTTGTCCTTTATTCCCACACTTACTACGAACTTTTCCAAATCTTATACTACTAAAATAAAATTTTATGTCAAAATATTTCTATATTCAAGAGAAATTTTAGGAGTCGAGTTCATGCACATGCGCAGAATTCATTCCTATTCAAAACATTGTGCTTTTAGACCAGAATGACACCACGTTAAAACTTTTAGTGGATAATCATAATGAGAGTCTTAGACCATTCAGACGCGCTGTAGGTACGAAGCTTCGTGGCCAGATCGGCAGCACGAGCCATCTAGTTTTGCTGGTCTTCACTTCGAGTCTCGAAACTGAGAACTTTTTAAATATATTTTTCTTCTTTTTTTTTTACATTTTTTTTAGATATTTTTGTCCTTTATTCCCACACTTACTACGAACTTTTCCAAATCTTATACTACTAAAATAAAATTTTATGTCAAAATATTTCTATATTCAAGAGAAATTTTAGGAGTCGAGTTCACGCACATGCGCAGAATTCATTCCTATTCAAAACATTGTGCTTTTAGACCAGAATGACACCACGTTAAAACTTTTAGTGGATAATCATAATGAGAGTCTTAGACCATTCAGACGCGCTGCGGGTACGAAGCTTCGTGGCCAGATCGGCAGCACGAGCCATCTAGTTTTGCTGGTCTTCACTTCGAGTCTCGAAACTGAGAACTTTTTAAAAATATTTTTCTTTTCTTTTTTTTACATTTTTTTTACATATTTTTATCCTTTATTCCCACACTTACTACGAACTTTTCCAAATCTTATACTACTAAAATAAAATTTTATGTCAAAATATTTCTATATTCAAGAGAAATTTTAGGAGTCGAGTTCACGCACATGCGCAGAATTGATTCCTATTCAAAACATTGTGCTTTTAGACCAGAATGACACCACGTTAAAACTTTTAGTGGATAATCATAATGAGAGTCTTAGACCATTCAGACGCGCTGCGGGTACGAAGCTTCGTGGCCAGATCGGCAGCACGTGCCCTCTAGTTTTGCTGGTCTTCAGTTCGAGTCTCGAAACTGAGAACTTTCTCAATATATTTTTCTTTTCTTTTTTTAAAGTTTTATTTTAGATATTTTTATCCTTTATTCCCACACTTACTACGAACTTTTCCAAATCTTATACTACTAAAATAAAATTTTATGTCAAAATATTTCTATATTCAAGAGAAATTTTAGGAGTCGAGTTCACGCACATGCGCAGAATTCATTCCTATTCAAAACATTGTGCTTTTAGACCAGAATGACACCACGTTAAAACTTTTAGTGGATAATCATAATGAGAGTCTTAGACCATTCAGACGCGCTGCGGGTACGGAGATTCGTGGTAAGATCGGCAGCACGAGCCATCTAGTTTTGCTGATCTCCAGTTCGAGTCTCGAAACTGAGAACTTTTTAAATATATTTTTCTTTTCTTTTTTTTACATTTTTTTTAGATATTTTTATCCTTTATTCCCACACTTACTACGAACTTTTCCAAATCTTATACTACTAAAATAAAATTTTATGTCAAAATATTTCTATATTCAAGAGAAATTTTAGGAGTCGAGTTGACGCACATGCGCAGAATTCATTCCTATTCAAAACATTGTGCTTTTAGACCAGAATGACACCACGTTAAAACTTTTAGTGTATAATCATAATGAGAGTCTTAGACCATTCAGACGCGCTGCGGGTACGAAGCTTCGTGGCCATATCGGCAGCACGTGCCCTCTAGTTTTGCTGGTCTTCAGTTCGAGTCTCGAAACTGAGAACTTTCTCAATATATTTTTCTTTTCTTTTTTTTAACATTTTTTTTTATATATTTTTATCCTTTATTCCCACACTTACTACGAACTTTTCCAAATCTTATACTACTAAAATAAAATTTTATGTCAAAATATTTCTATATTCAAGAGAAATTTTAGGAGTCGAGTACACGCACATGCGCAGAATTCATTCCTATTCAAAACATTGTGCTTTTAGACCAGAATGACACCACGTTAAAACTTTTAGTGTATAATCATAATGAGAGTCTTAGACCATTTAGACGCGCTGCGGGTACGAAGCTTCGTGGCCAGATCGGCAGCACGTGCCCTCTAGTTTTGCTGGTCTTCAGTTCGAGTCTCGAAACTGAGAACTTTTTAAAAATATTTTTCTTTTCTTTTTTTAAAGTTTTATTTCAGATATTTTTATCCTTTATTCCCACACTTACTACGAACTTTTCCAAATCTTATACTACTAAAATAAAATTTTATGTCAAAATATTTCTATATTCAAGAGAAATTTTAGGAGTCGAGTTCACGCACATGCGCAGAATTCCTTCCTATTCAAAACATTGTGCTTTTAGACCAGAATGACACCACGTTAAATCTTTTAGTGTATAAACATAATGAGAGTCTTAGACCATTCAGACGCGCTACGGGTACGAAGCTTCGTGGCCAGATCGGTAGCACGAGCCATCTAGTTTTGCTGGTCTTCAGTTCGAGTCTCGAAACTTAGAACTTTTTAAATATATTTTTCTTTTCTTTTTTTTACATTTTTTTAGATATTTTTATTCTTTATTCCCACACTTACTACGAACTTTTACAAATCTTATATTACTAAAATAAAATTTTATTTCAAAATATTTCTATATTCAAGAGAAATTTTAGGAGTCGAGTTCACGCACATGCGCAGAATTCATTCCTATTCAAAACATTGTGCTTTTAGACCAGAATGACACCACGTTAAAACTTTTAGTGGATAATCATAATGAGAGTCTTAGACCATTCAGACGCGCTGCGGGTACGAAGATTCGTGGCCAGATCGGCAGCACGAGCCATCTAGTTTTGCTGGTCTTCAGTTCGAGTCTCGAAACTGAGAACTTTCTCAATATAAATTTCTTTTCTTTTTTTAAAGTTTTATTTTAGATATTTTTATCCTTTATTCCCACACTTACTACGAACTTTTCCAAATCTTATATTACTAAAATAAAATTTTATGTCAAAATATTTCTATATTGAAGAGAAATTCTAGGAGTCGAGTTCATGCACATGCGCAGAATTCATTCCTATTCAAAACATTGTGCTTTTAGACCAGAATGACACCACGTTAAAACTTTTAGTGGATAATCATAATGAGAGTCTTAGACCATTCAGACGCGCTGCGGGTACGAAGCTTCGTGGCCAGATCGGCAGCACGAGCCATCTAGTTTTGCTGGTATTCAGTTCGAGTCTCGAAACTTAGAACTTTTTAAATATATTTTTCTTTTCTTTTTTTTACATTTTTTTAAGATAATTTTATCCTTTATTCCCACACTTACTACGAACTTTTCCAAATCTTATATTACTAAAATAAAATTTTATGTCAAAATATTTCTATATTCAAGAGAAATTTTAGGAGTCGAGTTCACGCACATGCGCAGAATTCATTCCTATTCAAAACATTGTGCTTTTAGAGCAAAATGACACCACGTTAAAACTTTTAGTTGATAATCATAATGAGAGTCTTAGACCATTCAGACGCGCTGCGGGTACGAAGCGTCGTGGCCAGATCGGCAGCACGAGCCATCTAGTTTTGCTGGTCTTCAGTTCGAGTCTCGAAACTGAGAACTTTTTAAATATATTTTTCTTTTCTTTTTTTTAACATTTTTTTTAGATATTTTTATCCATTATTCCCACACTTACTACAAACTTTTCCAAATCTTATACTACTAAAATAAAATTTTATGTCAAAATATTTCTATATTCAAGAGAAATTTTAGGAGTCGAGTTCACGCACATGCCCAGAATTCATTCCTATTCAAAACATTGTGCTTTTAGACCAGAATGACACCACGTTAAAACTTTTAGTGGATAATCATAATGAGAGTCTTAGACCATTCAGACGCTCTACGGTTACGAAGCTTCGTGGCCAGATCGGCAGCTTGAGCCATCTAGTTTTGCTGGTCTCCAGTTCGAGTCTCCAAACTGAGAACTTTTTCAATATATTTTTCTTTTCTTTTTTTTACATTTTTTTAGATATTTTTATGCTTTATTAACGTACTTACTACGAACTTTTCCAAATCTTATACTACTAAAATAAAATTTTATGTCAAAATATTTCTATATTCAAGAGAAATTTTAGGAGTCGAGTTCACGCACATGCGCAGAATTCATTCCTATTCAAAACATTGTGCTTTTAGACCAGAATGACACCACGTTAAAACTTTTAGTGGATAATCATATTGAGAGTCTTATTCCATTCAGACGCGCTGCGTGTACGAAGCTTCGTGGCCAGATCGGCAGCACGAGCCATCTAGTTTTGCTGGTCTCCAGTTCGAGTCTCCAAACTGAGAACTTTTTCAATATATTTTTCTTTTCTATTTTTTACATTTTTTTTAGATATTTTTATCCTTTATTAACACACTTACTACGAATTTTTCCAAATCTTATACTACTAAAATAAAATTTTATGTCAAAATATTTCTATATTCAAGAGAAATTTTAGGAGTCGAGTTCACGCACATGCGCAGAATTCATTCCTATTCAAAACATTGTGCTTTTAGACCAGAATGACACCACGTTAAAACGTTTAGTGTATAATCATAATGAGAGTCTTAGACCATTCAGACGCGTTACGGGTACGAAGCTTCGTGGCCAGATCGGTAGCACGAGCCATCTAGTTTTGCTGGTCTTCAGTTCGAGTCTCGAAACTTAGAACTTTTTAAATATATTTTTCTTTTCTTTTTTTTACATTTTTTTTAGATATTTTTATCCTTTATTCCCACACTTACTACGAACTTTTCCAAATCTTATATTACTAAAATAAAATTTTATGTCAAAATATTTCTATATTCAAGAGAAATTTTAGGAGTCGAGTTCACGCACATGCGCAGAATTCATTCCTATTCAAAACATTGTGCTTTTAGATCAAAATGACACCACGTTAAAACTTTTAGTTCATGATCATAATGAGAGTCTTAGACCATTCAGACGCGCTGCGGTCACGAAGCGTCGTGGCCAGATCGGCAGCACGAGGCATCTAGTTTTGCTGGTCTTCAGTTCGAGTCGCGAAACTGAGAACTTTTTAAATATGTTTTTCTTTTCTTTTTTTTAACATTTTTTTTAGATATTTTTATCCTTTATTCCCACACTTACTACAAACTTTTCCAAATATTATACTACTAAAATAAAATTTTATGTCAAAATATTTCTATATTCAAGAGAAATTTTTGGAGTCGAGTTCACGCACATGCGCAGAATTCATTCCTATTCAAAACATTGTGCTTTTAGACCAGAATGACACCACGTTAAAACTTTTAGTGGATAATCATAATGAGAGTCTTAGACCATTCAGACGCGCTGCGGGTACGAAGATTCGTGGCCAGATCGGCAGCACGAGCCATCTAGTTTTGCTGGTCTTCAGTTCGAGTCTCGAAACTGAGAACTTTTAAAATATATTTTTCTTTTCTTTTTTTTACATTTTTTTTAGATATTTTTATCCTTTATTCCCACACTTACTACGAACTTTTCCAAATCTTATATTACTAAAATAAAATTTTATGTCAAAATATTTCTATATTGAAGAGAAATTTTAGGAGTCGAGTTCATGCACATGCGCAGAATTCATTCCTATTCATAACATTGTGCTTTTAGACCAGAATGACACCACGTTAAAACTTTTAGTGGATAATCATAATGAGAGTCTTAGACCATTCAGACGCGCTGCGGGTACGAAGCTTCGTGGCCAGATCGGCAGCACGAGCCATCTAGTTTTGCTGGTATTCAGTTCGAGTCTCGAAACTTAGAACTTTTTAAATATATTTTTCTTTTCTTTTTTTTACATTTTTTTTAGATAATTTTATCCTTTATTCCCACACTTACTACGAACTTTTCCAAATCTTATATTACTAAAATAAAATTTTATGTCAAAATATTTCTATATTCAAGAGAAATTTTAGGAGTCGAGTTCACGCACATGCGCAGAATTCATTCCTATTCAAAACATTGTGCTTTTAGAGCAAAATGACACCACGTTAAAACTTTTAGTTGATAATCATAATGAGAGTCTTAGACCATTCAGACGCGCTGCGGGTACGAAGCGTCGTGGCCAGATCGGCAGCACGAGCCATCTAGTTTTGCTGGTCTTCAGTTCGAGTCTCGAAACTGAGAACTTTTTAAATATATTTTTCTTTTCTTTTTTTTACATTTTTTTAAGATAATTTTATCCTTTATTCCCACACTTACTACGAACTTTTCCAAATCTTATATTACTAAAATAAAATTTTATGTCAAAATATTTCTATATTCAAGAGAAATTTTAGGAGTCGAGTTCACGCACATGCGCAGAATTCATTCCTATTCAAAACATTGTGCTTTTAGAGCAAAATGACACCACGTTAAAACTTTTAGTTGATAATCATAATGAGAGTCTTAGACCATTCAGACGCGCTGCGGGTACGAAGCGTCGTGGCCAGATCGGCAGCACGAGCCATCTAGTTTTGCTGGTCTTCAGTTCGAGTCTCGAAACTGAGAACTTTTTAAATATATTTTTCTTTTCTTTTTTTTAACATTTTTTTTAGATATTTTTATCCATTATTCCCACACTTACTACAAACTTTTCCAAATCTTATACTACTAAAATAAAATTTTATGTCAAAATATTTCTATATTCAAGAGAAATTTTAGGAGTCGAGTTCACGCACATGCCCAGAATTCATTCCTATTCAAAACATTGTGCTTTTAGACCAGAATGACACCACGTTAAAACTTTTAGTGGATAATCATAATGAGAGTCTTAGACCATTCAGACGCTCTACGGTTACGAAGCTTCGTGGCCAGATCGGCAGCTTGAGCCATCTAGTTTTGCTGGTCTCCAGTTCGAGTCTCCAAACTGAGAACTTTTTCAATATATTTTTCTTTTCTTTTTTTTACATTTTTTTAGATATTTTTATGCTTTATTAACGTACTTACTACGAACTTTTCCAAATCTTATACTACTAAAATAAAATTTTATGTCAAAATATTTCTATATTCAAGAGAAATTTTAGGAGTCGAGTTCACGCACATGCGCAGAATTCATTCCTATTCAAAACATTGTGCTTTTAGACCAGAATGACACCACGTTAAAACTTTTAGTGGATAATCATATTGAGAGTCTTATTCCATTCAGACGCGCTGCGTGTACGAAGCTTCGTGGCCAGATCGGCAGCACGAGCCATCTAGTTTTGCTGGTCTCCAGTTCGAGTCTCCAAACTGAGAACTTTTTCAATATATTTTTCTTTTCTATTTTTTACATTTTTTTTAGATATTTTTATCCTTTATTAACACACTTACTACGAATTTTTCCAAATCTTATACTACTAAAATAAAATTTTATGTCAAAATATTTCTATATTCAAGAGAAATTTTAGGAGTCGAGTTCACGCACATGCGCAGAATTCATTCCTATTCAAAACATTGTGCTTTTAGACCAGAATGACACCACGTTAAAACGTTTAGTGTATAATCATAATGAGAGTCTTAGACCATTCAGACGCGTTACGGGTACGAAGCTTCGTGGCCAGATCGGTAGCACGAGCCATCTAGTTTTGCTGGTCTTCAGTTCGAGTCTCGAAACTTAGAACTTTTTAAATATATTTTTCTTTTCTTTTTTTTACATTTTTTTTAGATATTTTTATCCTTTATTCCCACACTTACTACGAACTTTTCCAAATCTTATATTACTAAAATAAAATTTTATGTCAAAATATTTCTATATTCAAGAGAAATTTTAGGAGTCGAGTTCACGCACATGCGCAGAATTCATTCCTATTCAAAACATTGTGCTTTTAGATCAAAATGACACCACGTTAAAACTTTTAGTTCATGATCATAATGAGAGTCTTAGACCATTCAGACGCGCTGCGGTCACGAAGCGTCGTGGCCAGATCGGCAGCACGAGGCATCTAGTTTTGCTGGTCTTCAGTTCGAGTCGCGAAACTGAGAACTTTTTAAATATGTTTTTCTTTTCTTTTTTTTAACATTTTTTTTAGATATTTTTATCCTTTATTCCCACACTTACTACAAACTTTTCCAAATATTATACTACTAAAATAAAATTTTATGTCAAAATATTTCTATATTCAAGAGAAATTTTTGGAGTCGAGTTCACGCACATGCGCAGAATTCATTCCTATTCAAAACATTGTGCTTTTAGACCAGAATGACAACACGTTAAAACTTTTAGTGGATAATCATAATGAGAGTCTTAGACCATTCAGACGCGCTGCGGGTACGAAGATTCGTGGCCAGATCGGCAGCACGAGCCATCTAGTTTTGCTGGTCTTCAGTTCGAGTCTCGAAACTGAGAACTTTTAAAATATATTTTTCTTTTCTTTTTTTTACATTTTTTTTAGATATTTTTATCCTTTATTCCCACACTTACTACGAACTTTTCCAAATCTTATATTACTAAAATAAAATTTTATGTCAAAATATTTCTATATTGAAGAGAAATTTTAGGAGTCGAGTTCATGCACATGCGCAGAATTCATTCCTATTCATAACATTGTGCTTTTAGACCAGAATGACACCACGTTAAAACTTTTAGTGGATAATCATAATGAGAGTCTTAGACCATTCAGACGCGCTGCGGGTACGAAGCTTCGTGGCCAGATCGGCAGCACGAGCCATCTAGTTTTGCTGGTATTCAGTTCGAGTCTCGAAACTTAGAACTTTTTAAATATATTTTTCTTTTCTTTTTTTTACATTTTTTTTAGATAATTTTATCCTTTATTCCCACACTTACTACGAACTTTTCCAAATCTTATATTACTAAAATAAAATGTTATGTCAAAATATTTCTATATTCAAGAGAAATTTTAGGAGTCGAGTTCACGCACATGCGCAGAATTCATTCCTATTCAAAACATTGTGCTTTTAGACCAGAATGACACCACGTTAAAACTTTTAGTGGATAATCATAATGAGAGTCTTAGACCATTCAGACGCTCTACGGTTACGAAGCTTCGTGGCCAGATCGGCAGCATGAGCCATCTAGTTTTGCTGGTCTCCAGTTCGAGTCTCCAAACTGAGAACTTTTTAAATATATTTTTCTTTTCTTTTTTTTACATTTTTTTTTAGATAATTTTATCCTTTATTCCCACACTTACTACGAATTTTTCCAAATCTTATACTACTAAAATAAAATTTTATGTCAAAATATTTCTATATTCAAGAGAAATTTTAGGAGTCGAGTTCACGCACATGCGCAGAATTCATTCCTATTCAAAACATTGGGCTTTTAGACCAGAATGACACCACGTTAAAACGTTTAGTGTATAATCATAATGAGAGTCTTAGACCATTCAGACGCGTTACGGGTACGAAGCTTCGTGGCCAGATCGGTAGCACGAGCCATCTAGTTTTGCTGGTCTTCAGTTCGAGTCTCGAAACTTAGAACTTTTTAAATATATTTTTCTTTTCTTTTTTTTACATTTTTTTAGATATTTTTATCCTTTATTCCCACACTTACTACGAACTTTTCCAAATCTTATATTACTAAAATAAAATTTTATGTCAAAATATTTCTATATTCAAGAGAAATTTTAGGAGTCGAGTTCATGCACATGCGCAGAATTCATTCCTATTCAAAACATTGTGCTTTTAGACCAGAATGACACCACGTTAAAACTTTTAGTGGATAATCATAATGAGAGTCTTAGACCATTCAGACGCGCTGCGGGTACGAAGCTTCGTGGCCAGATCGGCAGCACGAGCCATCTAGTTTTGCTTGTCTTCAGTTCGAGTCTCGAAACTTAGAACTTTTTAAATATATTTTTCTTTTCTTTTTTTTACATTTTTTTTAGATAATTTTATCCTTTATTCCCACACTTACTACGAACTTTTCCAAATCTTATATTACTAAAATAAAATTTTATGTCAAAATATTTCTATATTCAAGAGAAATTTTAGGAGTCGAGTTCACGCACATGCGCAGAATTCATTCCTATTCAAAACATTGTGCTTTTAGATCAAAATGACACCACGTTAAAACTTTTAGTTCATGATCATAATGAGAGTCTTAGACCATTCAGACGCGCTGCGGTCACGAAGCGTCGTGGCCAGATCGGCAGCACGAGCCATCTAGTTTTGCTGGTCTCCAGTTCGAGTCTCCAAACTGAGAACTTTTTCAATATATTTTTCTTTTCTATTTTTTACATTTTTTTTAGATATTTTTATCCTTTATTAACACACTTACTACGAACTTTTCCAAATCTTATACTACTAAAATAAAATTTTATGTCAAAATATTTCTATATTCAAGAGAAATTTTAGGAGTCGAGTTCACGCACATGCCCAGAATTCATTCCTATTCAAAACATTGTGCTTTTAGACCAGAATGACACCACGTTAAAACTTTTAGTGGATAATCATAATGAGAGTCTTAGACCATTCAGACGCTCTGCGGGTACGAAGCTTCGTGGCCAGATCGGCAGCATGAGCCATCTAGTTTTGCTGGTCTCCAGTTCGAGTCTCCAAACTGAGAACTTTTTCAATATATTTTTCTTTTCTTTTTTTTATATTTTTTTTAGATATTTTTATCCTTTATTCCCACACTTACTACGAACTTTTCCAAATCTTATATTACTAAAATAAAATTTTATGTCAAAATATTTCTATATTCAAGAGAAATTTTAGGAGTCGAGTTCATGCACATGCGCAGAATTCATTCCTATTCAAAACATTGTGCTTTTAGACCAGAATGACACCACGTTAAAACTTTTAGTGGATAATCATAATGAGAGTCTTAGACCATTCAGACGCGCTGCGGGTACGAAGCTTCGTGGCCAGATCGGCAGCACGAGCCATCTAGTTTTGCTGGTCTTCAGTTCGAGTCTCGAAACTGAGAACTTTTTAAATATATTTTTCTTTTCTTTTTTTTTCATTTTTTTTAGATATTTTTGTCCTTTATTCCCACACTTACTACGAACTTTTCCAAATCTTATACTACTAAAATAAAATTTTATGTCAAAATATTTCTATATTCAAGAGAAATTTTAGGAGTCGAGTTCATGCACATGCGCAGAATTCATTCCTATTCAAAACATTGTGCTTTTAGACCAGAATGGCACCACGTTAAAACTTTTAGTGGATAATCATAATGAGAGTCTTAGACCATTCAGACGCGCTGCGGTCACGAAGCGTCGTGGCCAGATCGGCAGCACGAGCCATCTAGTTTTGCTGGTCTTCAGTTCGAGTCTCGAAACTGAGAACTTTTTAAATATATTTTTCTTTTCTTTTTTTTAACATTTTTTTTAGATATTTTTATCCATTATTCCCACACTTACTACAAACTTTTCCAAATCTTATACTACTAAAATAAAATTTTATGTCAAAATATTTCTATATTCAAGAGAAATTTTAGGAGTCGAGTTCACGCACATGCGCAGAATTCATTCCTATTCAAAACATTGTGCTTTTAGACCAGAATGACACCACGTTAAAACTTTTAGTGGATAATCATATTGAGAGTCTTATTCCATTCAGACGCGCTGCGTGTACGAAGCTTCGTGGCCAGATCGGCAGCACGAGCCATCTAGTTTTGCTGGTCTCCAGTTCGAGTCTCCAAACTGAGAACTTTTTCAATATATTTTTCTTTTCTATTTTTTACATTTTTTTTAGATATTTTTATCCTTTATTAACACACTTACTACGAATTTTTCCAAATCTTATACTACTAAAATAAAATTTTATGTCAAAATATTTCTATATTCAAGAGAAATTTTAGGAGTCGAGTTCACGCACATGCGCAGAATTCATTCCTATTCAAAACATTGGGCTTTTAGACCAGAATGACACCACGTTAAAACGTTTAGTGTATAATCATAATGAGAGTCTTAGACCATTCAGACGCGTTACGGGTACGAAGCTTCGTGGCCAGATCGGTAGCACGAGCCATCTAGTTTTGCTGGTCTTCAGTTCGAGTCTCGAAACTTAGAACTTTTTAAATATATTTTTCTTTTCTTTTTTTTACATTTTTTTAGATATTTTTATCCTTTATTCCCACACTTACTACGAACTTTTCCAAATCTTATATTACTAAAATAAAATTTTATGTCAAAATATTTCTATATTCAAGAGAAATTTTAGGAGTCGAGTTCACGCACATGCGCAGAATTCATTCCTATTCAAAACATTGTGCTTTTAGATCAAAATGACACCACGTTAAAACTTTTAGTGGATAATCATAATGAGAGTCTTAGACCATTCAGACGCGCTGCGGGTACGAAGCTTCGTGGCCAGATCGGTAGCACGAGCCATCTAGTTTTGCTGGTCTTCAGTTCGAGTCTCGAAACTTAGAACTTTTTAAATATATTTTTCTTTTCTTTTTTTTACATTTTTTTAGATATTTTTATCCTTTATTCCCACACTTACTACGAACTTTTCCAAATCTTATATTACTAAAATAAAATTTTATGTCAAAATATTTCTATATTCAAGAGAAATTTTAGGAGTCGAGTTCACGCACATGCGCAGAATTCATTCCTATTCAAAACATTGTGCTTTTAGATCAAAATGACACCACGTTAAAACTTTTAGTGGATAATCATAATGAGAGTCTTAGACCATTCAGACGCGTTACGGGTACGAAGCTTCGTGGCCAGATCGGTAGCACGAGCCATCTAGTTTTGCTGGTATTCAGTTCGAGTCTCGAAACTTAGAACTTTTTAAATATATTTTTCTTTTCTTTTTTTTACATTTTTTTAGATATTTTTATCCTTTATTCCCACACTTACTACGAACTTTTCCAAATCTTATATTACTAAAATAAAATTTTATGTCAAAATATTTCTATATTCAAGAGAAATTTTAGGAGTCGAGTTCACGCACATGCGCAGAATTCATTCCTATTCAAAACATTGTGCTTTTAGACCAGAATGACACCACGTTAAAACTTTTAGTGGATAATCATAATGAGAGTCTTAGACCATTCAGACGCGCTGCGGGTACGAAGCTTCGTGGCCAGATCGGCAGCACGAGCCATCTAGTTTTGCTTGTCTTCAGTTCGAGTCTCGAAACTTAGAACTTTTTAAATATATTTTTCTTTTCTTTTTTTTACATTTTTTTTAGATAATTTTATCCTTTATTCCCACACTTACTACGAACTTTTCCAAATCTTATATTACTAAAATAAAATTTTATGTCAAAATATTTCTATATTCAAGAGAAATTTTAGGAGTCGAGTTCACGCACATGCGCAGAATTCATTCCTATTCAAAACATTGTGCTTTTAGATCAAAATGACACCACGTTAAAACTTTTAGTTCATGATCATAATGAGAGTCTTAGACCATTCAGACGCGCTGCGGTCACGAAGCGTCGTGGCCAGATCGGCAGCACGAGCCATCTAGTTTTGCTGGTCTCCAGTTCGAGTCTCCAAACTGAGAACTTTTTCAATATATTTTTCTTTTCTATTTTTTACATTTTTTTTAGATATTTTTATCCTTTATTAACACACTTACTACGAACTTTTCCAAATCTTATACTACTAAAATAAAATTTTATGTCAAAATATTTCTATATTCAAGAGAAATTTTAGGAGTCGAGTTCACGCACATGCCCAGAATTCATTCCTATTCAAAACATTGTGCTTTTAGACCAGAATGACACCACGTTAAAACTTTTAGTGGATAATCATAATGAGAGTCTTAGACCATTCAGACGCTCTGCGGGTACGAAGCTTCGTGGCCAGATCGGCAGCATGAGCCATCTAGTTTTGCTGGTCTCCAGTTCGAGTCTCCAAACTGAGAACTTTTTCAATATATTTTTCTTTTCTTTTTTTTACATTTTTTTTAGATATTTTTATCCTTTATTCCCACACTTACTACGAACTTTCCAAATCTTATATTACTAAAATAAAATTTTATGTCAAAATATTTCTATATTCAAGAGAAATTTTAGGAGTCGAGTTCACGCACATGCGCAGAATTCATTCCTATTCAAAACATTGTGCTTTTAGATCAAAATGACACTACGTTAAAACTTTTAGCTCATGATCATAATGAGAGTCTTAGACCATTCAGACGCGCTGCGGTCACGAAGCGTCGTGGCCAGATCGGCAGCACGAGCCATCTAGTTTTGCTGGTCTCCAGTTCGAGTCTCCAAACTGAGAACTTTTTCAATATATTTTTCTTTTCTATTTTTTACATTTTTTTTAGATATTTTTATCCTTTATTAACACACTTACTACGAACTTTTCCAAATCTTATACTACTAAAATAAAATTTTATGTCAAAATATTTCTATATTCAAGAGAAATTTTAGGAGTCGAGTTCACGCACATGCCCAGAATTCATTCCTATTCAAAACATTGTGCTTTTAGACCAGAATGACACCACGTTAAAACTTTTAGTGGATAATCATAATGAGAGTCTTAGACCATTCAGACGCTCTGCGGGTACGAAGCTTCGTGGCCAGATCGGCAGCATGAGCCATCTAGTTTTGCTGGTCTCCAGTTCGAGTCTCCAAACTGAGAACTTTTTCAATATATTTTTCTTTTCTTTTTTTTACATTTTTTTTAGATATTTTTATCCTTTATTCCCACACTTACTACGAACTTTTCAAAATCTTATATTACTAAAATAAAATTTTATGTCAAAATATTTCTATATTCAAGAGAAATTTTAGGAGTCGAGTTCATGCACATGCGCAGAATTCATTCCTATTCAAAACATTGTGCTTTTAGACCAGAATGACACCACGTTAAAACTTTTAGTGGATAATCATAATGAGAGTGTTAGACCATTCAGACGCGCTGCGGGTACGAAGCTTCGTGGCCAGATCGGCAGCACGAGCCATCTAGTTTTGCTGGTCTTTAGTTCGAGTCTCGAAACTTAGAACTTTTTAAATATATTTTTCTTTTCTTTTTTTTACATTTTTTTTAGATAATTTTATCCTTTATTCCCACACTTACTACGAACTTTTCCAAATCTTATATTACTAAAATAAAATTTTATGTCAAAATATTTCTATATTCAAGAGAAATTTTAGGAGTCGAGTTCACGCACATGCGCAGAATTCATTCCTATTCAAAACATTGTGCTTTTAGATCAAAATGACACCACGTTAAAACTTTTAGTTCATGATCATAATGAGAGTCTTAGACCATTCAGACGCGCTGCGGTCACGAAGCGTCGTGGCCAGATCGGCAGCACGAGCCATCTAGTTTTGCTGGTCTCCAGTTCGAGTCTCCAAACTGAGAACTTTTTCAATATATTTTTCTTTTCTATTTTTTACATTTTTTTTAGATATTTTTATCCTTTATTAACACACTTACTACGAACTTTTCCAAATCTTATACTACTAAAATAAAATTTTATGTCAAAATATTTCTATATTCAAGAGAAATTTTAGGAGTCGAGTTCACGCACATGCCCAGAATTCATTCCTATTCAAAACATTGTGCTTTTAGACCAGAATGACACCACGTTAAAACTTTTAGTGGATAATCATAATGAGAGTCTTAGACCATTCAGACGCTCTGCGGGTACGAAGCTTCGTGGCCAGATCGGCAGCATGAGCCATCTAGTTTTGCTGGTCTCCAGTTCGAGTCTCCAAACTGAGAACTTTTTCAATATATTTTTCTTTTCTTTTTTTTACATTTTTTTTAGATATTTTTATCCTTTATTCCCACACTTACTACGAACTTTCCAAATCTTATATTACTAAAATAAAATTTTATGTCAAAATATTTCTATATTCAAGAGAAATTTTAGGAGTCGAGTTCACGCACATGCGCAGAATTCATTCCTATTCAAAACATTGTGCTTTTAGATCAAAATGACACTACGTTAAAACTTTTAGCTCATGATCATAATGAGAGTCTTAGACCATTCAGACGCGCTGCGGTCACGAAGCGTCGTGGCCAGATCGGCAGCACGAGCCATCTAGTTTTGCTGGTCTCCAGTTCGAGTCTCCAAACTGAGAACTTTTTCAATATATTTTTCTTTTCTATTTTTTACATTTTTTTTAGATATTTTTATCCTTTATTAACACACTTACTACGAACTTTTCCAAATCTTATACTACTAAAATAAAATTTTATGTCAAAATATTTCTATATTCAAGAGAAATTTTAGGAGTCGAGTTCACGCACATGCCCAGAATTCATTCCTATTCAAAACATTGTGCTTTTAGACCAGAATGACACCACGTTAAAACTTTTAGTGGATAATCATAATGAGAGTCTTAGACCATTCAGACGCTCTGCGGGTACGAAGCTTCGTGGCCAGATCGGCAGCATGAGCCATCTAGTTTTGCTGGTCTCCAGTTCGAGTCTCCAAACTGAGAACTTTTTCAATATATTTTTCTTTTCTTTTTTTTACATTTTTTTTAGATATTTTTATCCTTTATTCCCACACTTACTACGAACTTTTCCAAATCTTATATTACTAAAATAAAATTTTATGTCAAAATATTTCTATATTCAAGAGAAATTTTAGGAGTCGAGTTCATGCACATGCGCAGAATTCATTCCTATTCAAAACATTGTGCTTTTAGACCAGAATGACACCACGTTAAAACTTTTAGTGGATAATCATAATGAGAGTGTTAGACCATTCAGACGCGCTGCGGGTACGAAGCTTCGTGGCCAGATCGGCAGCACGAGCCATCTAGTTTTGCTGGTCTTTAGTTCGAGTCTCGAAACTTAGAACTTTTTAAATATATTTTTCTTTTCTTTTTTTTACATTTTTTTAGATAATTTTATCCTTTATTCCCACACTTACTACGAACTTTTCCAAATCTTATATTACTAAAATAAAATTTTATGTCAAAATATTTCTATATTCAAGAGAAATTTTAGGAGTCGAGTTCACGCACATGCGCAGAATTCATTCCTATTCAAAACATTGTGCTTTTAGACCAAAATGACACCACGTTAAAACTTTTAGTTCATGATCATAATGAGAGTCTTAGACCATTCAGACGCGCTGCGGTCACGAAGCGACGTGGCCAGATCGGCAGCACGAGCCATCTAGTTTTGCTGGTCTTCAGTTCGAGTCTCGAAACTGAGAACTTTTTAAATATATTTTTCTTTTCTTTTTTTTAACATTTTTTTTTAGATATTTTTATCCTTTATTCCCACACTTACTACAAACTTTTTCAAATCTTATACTACTAAAATAAAATTTTATGTCAAAAAATTTCTATATTCAAGAGAAATTTTAGGAGTCGAGTTCAAGCACATGCGCAGAATTCATTCCTATTCAAAACATTGTGCTTTTATACCAGACTGACACCACGTTAAAACTTTTAGTAAATAATCATAATGAGAGTCTTATTCCATTCAGACGCGCTGCGTGTACGAAGCTTCGTGGCCAGATCGGCAGCACGAGCCATCTAGTTTTGCTGGTATCCAGTTCGAGTCTCCAAACTGAGAACTTTTTCAATATATTTTTCTTTTCTATTTTTTACATTTTTTTTAGATATTTTTATCCTTTATTAACACACTTACTACGAACGTTTCCAAATCTTATATTACTAAAATAAAATTTTATGTCAAAATATTTCTATATTCAAGAGAAATTTTAGGAGTCGAGTTCATGCACATGCGCAAAATTCATTCCTATTCAAAACATTGTGCTTTTAGACCAGCATTACACCACGTTAAAACTTTTAGTTGATAATCATAATAAGAGTCTTAGACCATTCAGACGCGCTGCGGTCACGAAGCGTCGTGGCCAGATCGGCAGCACTAGCCATCTAGTTTTGCTGGTCTTCAGTTCGAGTCTCCAAACTGAGAACTTTTTCAATATATTTTTCTTTTCTTTTTTTTACATTTTTTTTAGATATTTTTATCCATTATTCCCACACTTACTACGAACTTTTCCAAATCTTATATTACTAAAATAAAATTTTATGTCAAAATATTTCTATATTCAAGAGAAATTTTAGGAGTCGAGTTCATGCACATGCGCAGAATTCATTCCTATTCAAAACATTGTGCTTTTAGACCAGAATGACACCACGTTAAAACTTTTAGTGGATAATCATAATGAGAGTCTTAGACCATTCAGACGCGCTGCGGGTACGAAGCTTCGTGGCCAGATCGGCAGCACGAGCCATCTAGTTTTGCTGGTCTTCAGTTCGAGTCTCGAAACTGAGAACTTTTTAAATATATTTTTCTTTTCTTTTTTTTTCATTTTTTTTAGATATTTTTGTCCTTTATTCCCACACTTACTACGAACTTTTCCAAATCTTATACTACTAAAATAAAATTTTATGTCAAAATATTTCTATATTCAAGAGAAATTTTAGGAGTCGAGTTCATGCACATGCGCAGAATTCATTCCTATTCAAAACATTGTGCTTTTAGACCAGAATGGCACCACGTTAAAACTTTTAGTGGATAATCATAATGAGAGTCTTAGACCATTCAGACGCGCTGCGGTCACGAAGCGTCGTGGCCAGATCGGCAGCACGAGCCATCTAGTTTTGCTGGTCTTCAGTTCGAGTCTCGAAACTGAGAACTTTTTAAATATATTTTTCTTTTCTTTTTTTTAACATTTTTTTTAGATATTTTTATCCATTATTCCCACACTTACTACAAACTTTTCCAAATCTTATACTACTAAAATAAAATTTTATGTCAAAATATTTCTATATTCAAGAGAAATTTTAGGAGTCGAGTTCACGCACATGCCCAGAATTCATTCCTATTCAAAACATTGTGCTTTTAGACCAGAATGACACCACGTTAAAACTTTTAGTGGATAATCATAATGAGAGTCTTAGACCATTCAGACGCTCTACGGTTACGAAGCTTCGTGGCCAGATCGGCAGCATGAGCCATCTAGTTTTGCTGGTCTCCAGTTCGAGTCTCCAAACTGAGAACTTTTTCAATATATTTTTCTTTTCTTTTTTTTACATTTTTTTAGATATTTTTATGCTTTATTAACGTACTTACTACGAACTTTTCCAAATCTTATACTACTAAAATAAAATTTTATGTCAAAATATTTCTATATTCAAGAGAAATTTTAGGAGTCGAGTTCACGCACATGCGCAGAATTCATTCCTATTCAAAACATTGTGCTTTTAGACCAGAATGACACCACGTTAAAACTTTTAGTGGATAATCATATTGAGAGTCTTATTCCATTCAGACGCGCTGCGTGTACGAAGCTTCGTGGCCAGATCGGCAGCACGAGCCATCTAGTTTTGCTGGTCTCCAGTTCGAGTCTCCAAACTGAGAACTTTTTCAATATATTTTTCTTTTCTATTTTTTACATTTTTTTTAGATATTTTTATCCTTTATTAACACACTTACTACGAATTTTTCCAAATCTTATACTACTAAAATAAAATTTTATGTCAAAATATTTCTATATTCAAGAGAAATTTTAGGAGTCGAGTTCACGCACATGCGCAGAATTCATTCCTATTCAAAACATTGGGCTTTTAGACCAGAATGACACCACGTTAAAACGTTTAGTGTATAATCATAATGAGAGTCTTAGACCATTCAGACGCGTTACGGGTACGAAGCTTCGTGGCCAGATCGGTAGCACGAGCCATCTAGTTTTGCTGGTCTTCAGTTCGAGTCTCGAAACTTAGAACTTTTTAAATATATTTTTCTTTTCTTTTTTTTACATTTTTTTAGATATTTTTATCCTTTATTCCCACACTTACTACGAACTTTTCCAAATCTTATATTACTAAAATAAAATTTTATGTCAAAATATTTCTATATTCAAGAGAAATTTTAGGAGTCGAGTTCATGCACATGCGCAGAATTCATTCCTATTCAAAACATTGTGCTTTTAGACCAGAATGACACCACGTTAAAACTTTTAGTGGATAATCATAATGAGAGTCTTAGACCATTCAGACGCGCTGCGGGTACGAAGCTTCGTGGCCAGATCGGCAGCACGAGCCATCTAGTTTTGCTTGTCTTCAGTTCGAGTCTCGAAACTTAGAACTTTTTAAATATATTTTTCTTTTCTTTTTTTTACATTTTTTTTAGATAATTTTATCCTTTATTCCCACACTTACTACGAACTTTTCCAAATCTTATATTACTAAAATAAAATTTTATGTCAAAATATTTCTATATTCAAGAGAAATTTTAGGAGTCGAGTTCACGCACATGCGCAGAATTCATTCCTATTCAAAACATTGTGCTTTTAGATCAAAATGACACCACGTTAAAACTTTTAGTTCATGATCATAATGAGAGTCTTAGACCATTCAGACGCGCTGCGGTCACGAAGCGTCGTGGCCAGATCGGCAGCACGAGCCATCTAGTTTTGCTGGTCTCCAGTTCGAGTCTCCAAACTGAGAACTTTTTCAATATATTTTTCTTTTCTATTTTTTACATTTTTTTTAGATATTTTTATCCTTTATTAACACACTTACTACGAACTTTTCCAAATCTTATACTACTAAAATAAAATTTTATGTCAAAATATTTCTATATTCAAGAGAAATTTTAGGAGTCGAGTTCACGCACATGCCCAGAATTCATTCCTATTCAAAACATTGTGCTTTTAGACCAGAATGACACCACGTTAAAACTTTTAGTGGATAATCATAATGAGAGTCTTAGACCATTCAGACGCTCTGCGGGTACGAAGCTTCGTGGCCAGATCGGCAGCATGAGCCATCTAGTTTTGCTGGTCTCCAGTTCGAGTCTCCAAACTGAGAACTTTTTCAATATATTTTTCTTTTCTTTTTTTTACATTTTTTTTAGATATTTTTATCCTTTATTCCCACACTTACTACGAACTTTCCAAATCTTATATTACTAAAATAAAATTTTATGTCAAAATATTTCTATATTCAAGAGAAATTTTAGGAGTCGAGTTCACGCACATGCGCAGAATTCATTCCTATTCAAAACATTGTGCTTTTAGATCAAAATGACACTACGTTAAAACTTTTAGCTCATGATCATAATGAGAGTCTTAGACCATTCAGACGCGCTGCGGTCACGAAGCGTCGTGGCCAGATCGGCAGCACGAGCCATCTAGTTTTGCTGGTCTCCAGTTCGAGTCTCCAAACTGAGAACTTTTTCAATATATTTTTCTTTTCTATTTTTTACATTTTTTTTAGATATTTTTATCCTTTATTAACACACTTACTACGAACTTTTCCAAATCTTATACTACTAAAATAAAATTTTATGTCAAAATATTTCTATATTCAAGAGAAATTTTAGGAGTCGAGTTCACGCACATGCCCAGAATTCATTCCTATTCAAAACATTGTGCTTTTAGACCAGAATGACACCACGTTAAAACTTTTAGTGGATAATCATAATGAGAGTCTTAGACCATTCAGACGCTCTGCGGGTACGAAGCTTTGTGGCCAGATCGGCAGCATGAGCCATCTAGTTTTGCTGGTCTCCAGTTCGAGTCTCCAAACTGAGAACTTTTTCAATATATTTTTCTTTTCTTTTTTTTACATTTTTTTTAGATATTTTTATCCTTTATTCCCACACTTACTACGAACTTTTCCAAATCTTATATTACTAAAATAAAATTTTATGTCAAAATATTTCTATATTCAAGAGAAATTTTAGGAGTCGAGTTCATGCACATGCGCAGAATTCATTCCTATTCAAAACATTGTGCTTTTAGACCAGAATGACACCACGTTAAAACTTTTAGTGGATAATCATAATGAGAGTGTTAGACCATTCAGACGCGCTGCGGGTACGAAGCTTCGTGGCCAGATCGGCAGCACGAGCCATCTAGTTTTGCTGGTCTTTAGTTCGAGTCTCGAAACTTAGAACTTTTTAAATATATTTTTCTTTTCTTTTTTTTACATTTTTTTAGATAATTTTATCCTTTATTCCCACACTTACTACGAACTTTTCCAAATCTTATATTACTAAAATAAAATTTTATGTCAAAATATTTCTATATTCAAGAGAAATTTTAGGAGTCGAGTTCACGCACATGCGCAGAATTCATTCCTATTCAAAACATTGTGCTTTTAGACCAAAATGACACCACGTTAAAACTTTTAGTTCATGATCATAATGAGAGTCTTAGACCATTCAGACGCGCTGCGGTCACGAAGCGACGTGGCCAGATCGGCAGCACGAGCCATCTAGTTTTGCTGGTCTTCAGTTCGAGTCTCGAAACTGAGAACTTTTTAAATATATTTTTCTTTTCTTTTTTTTAACATTTTTTTTTAGATATTTTTATCCTTTATTCCCACACTTACTACAAACTTTTTTCAAATCTTATACTACTAAAATAAAATTTTATGTCAAAAAATTTCTATATTCAAGAGAAATTTTAGGAGTCGAGTTCAAGCACATGCGCAGAATTCATTCCTATTCAAAACATTGTGCTTTTATACCAGAATGACACCACGTTAAAACTTTTAGTAAATAATCATAATGAGAGTCTTATTCCATTCAGACGCGCTGCGTGTACGAAGCTTCGTGGCCAGATCGGCAGCACGAGCCATCTAGTTTTGCTGGTATCCAGTTCGAGTCTCCAAACTGAGAACTTTTTCAATATATTTTTCTTTTCTATTTTTTACATTTTTTTAGATATTTTTATCCTTTATTAACACACTTACTACGAACGTTTCCAAATCTTATATTACTAAAATAAAATTTTATGTCAAAATATTTCTATATTCAAGAGAAATTTTAGGAGTCGAGTTCATGCACATGCGCAGAATTCATTCCTATTCAAAACATTGTGCTTTTAGACCAGCATTACACCACGTTAAAACTTTTAGTTGATAATCATAATGAGAGTCTTAGACCATTCAGACGCGCTGCGGTCACGAAGCGTCGTGGCCAGATCGGCAGCACTAGCCATCTAGTTTTGCTGGTCTTCAGTTCGAGTCTCGAAACTGAGAACTTTTTAAATATATTTTTCTTTTCTTTTTTTTACATTTTTTTTAGATATTTTTATCCTTTATTCCCACACTTACTACGAACTTTTCCAAATCTTATACTACTAAAATAAAATTTTATGTCAAAATATTTCTATATTCAAGAGAAATTTTAGGAGTCGAGTTCACGCACATGCGCAGAATTCATTCCTATTCAAAACATTGTGCTTTTAGACCAGAATGACACCACGTTAAAACTTTTAGTGGATAATCATAATGAGAGTCTTATTCCATTCAGACGCGCTGCGTGTACGAAGCTTCGTGGCCATATCGGCAGCACGAGCCATCTAGTTTTGCTGGTCTCCAGTTCGAGTCTCCAAACTGAGACCTTTTTCAATATATTTTTCTTTTCTATATTTTACATTTTTTTAGATATTTTTATCCTTTATTAACACACTTACTACGAACTTTTCCAAATCTTATACTACTAAAATAAAATTTTATGTCAAAATATTTCTATATTCAAGAGAAATTTTAGGATTCGAGTTCACGCACATGCGCAGAATTCATTCCTATTCAAAACATTGTGGTTTTAGACCAGAATGACCACGTTAAAACTTTATTGGATAATCATAATGAGAGTGTTAGACCATTCAGACGCGCTGCGGGTACGAAGATTCGTGGCCAGATCGGCAGCACGAGCCATCTAGTTTTGCTGGTCTTCAGTTCGAGTCTCGAAACTGAGAACTTTTTCAATATATTTTTCTTTTCTTTTTTTTACATTTTTTTTAGATATTTTTATCTTTTATTTCCACACTTACTACGAACTTTTCCAAATCTTATACTACTAAAATAAAATTTTATGTCAAAATATTTCTATATTCAAGAGAAATTTTAGGAGTCGAGTTCACGCACATGCGCAGAATTCATTCCTATTCAAAAAATTGTGCTTTTTGACCAGAATGACACCACGTTAAAACTTTTAGTGGATAATCATAATGAGAGTCTTAGACCATTCAGACCCGCTGCGGTTACGAAGCTTCGTGGCCAGATCGGCAGCACGAGTCATCTAGTTTTGCTGGTCTTCACTTCGAGTCTCGAAAATGAGAACTTTTTAAATATATTTTTCTTTTCTTTTTTTTACATTTTTTAAAGATATTTTTATCCTTTATTCCCACACTTACTACGAACTTTTCCAAATCTTATACTACTAAAATAAAATTTTATGTCAAAATATTTTTATATTCAAGAGAAATTTTAGGAGTCGAGTTCACGCACATGCGCAGAATTCATTCCTATTCAAAACATTGTGCCTTTAGACCAGAATGACACCACGTTAAAACTTTTAGTGGATAATCATAATGAGAGTCTTAGACCATTCAGACGCGCTGCGGGTACGAAGCTTCGTGGCCAGATCGGCAGCACGAGCCATCTTGCTTTGCTGGTCTTCAGTTCGAGTCTCGAAACTGAGAACTTTTTAAATATATTTTTCTTTTCTTTTTTTTACATTTTTTTTAGATATTTTTGTCCTTTATTCCCACACTTACTACGAACTTTTCCAAATCTTATACTACTAAAATAAAATTTTATGTCAAAATATTTCTATATTCAAGAGAAGTTTTAGGAGTCGAGTTCATGCACATGCGCAGAATTCATTCCTATTCAAAACATTGTGCTTTTAGACCAGAATGACACCACGTTAAAACGTTTAGTGGATAATCATAATGAGAGTCTTAGATCATTCACACGCGCTGTAGGTACGAAGCTTCGTGGCCAGATCGGCAGCACGAGCCATCTAGTTTCTGGTCTTCACTTCGAGTCTCGAAACTGAGAACTTTTTAAATATATTTTTCTTTTCATTTTTTTACATTTTTTAAAGATATTTTTATCCTTTATTCCCACACTTACTACGAACTTTTCCAAATCTTATACTACTAAAATAAAATTTTATGTCAAAATATTTCTTTATTCAAGAGAAATTTTAGGAGTCGAGTTCACGCACATGCGCAGAATTCATTCCTATTCAAAACATTGTGCTTTTAGACCAAAATGACACCACGTTAAAACTTTTAGTTGATAATCATAATGAGAGTCTTAGACCATTCAGACGCGCTGCGGTCACGAAGCTTCGTGGCCAGATCGGCAGCACGAGCCATCTAGTTTTGCTGGTCTTCAGTTCGAGTCTCGAAACTGAGAAATTTTTCAATATATTTTTCTTTTCTTTTTCTTAACATTTTTTTTAGATATTTTTATCCTTTATTCCCACACTTACTACAAACTTTTCCAAATCTTATACTACTAAAATAAAATTTTATGTCAAAATATTTCTATATTCAAGAGAAATTTTAGGAGTCGAGTTCACGCACATGCCCAGAATTCATTCCTATTCAAAACATTGTGCTTTTAGACCAGAATGACACCACGTTAAAACTTTTAGTGGATAATCATAATGAGAGTCTTAGACCATTCACACGCGCTGTAGGTACGAAGCTTCGTGGCCAGATCGGCAGCACGAGCCATCTAGTTTTGCTGGTCTTCAGTTCGAGTCTCGAAACTGAGAACTTTTTAAATATATTTTTCTTTTCTTTTTCTTAACATTTTTTTTAGATATTTTTATCCTTTATTCCCACACTTACTACAAACTTTTCCAAATCTTATACTACTAAAATAAAATTTTATGTCAAAATATTTCTATATTCAAGAGAAATTTTAGGAGTCGAGTTCACGCACATGCCCAGAATTCATTCCTATTCAAAACATTGTGCTTTTAGACCAGAATGACACCACGTTAAAACTTTTAGTGGATAATCATAATGAGAGTCTTAGACCATTCAGACGCGCTGCGGGTACGAAGCTTCGTGGCCAGATCGGCAGCACGAGCCATCTAATTTTGTGGTCTTCAGTTCGAGTCTCGAAACTGAGAACTTTTTAAATATATTTTTCTTTTCTTTTTTTAACATTTTTTTTAGATATTTTTATCCTTTATTCCCACACTTACTACAAACTTTTCCAAATCTTATACTACTAAAATAAAATTTTATGTCAAAATATTTCTATATTCAAGAGAAATTTTAGGAGTCGAGTTCACGCACATGCCCAGAATTCATTCCTATTCAAAACATTGTGCTTTTAGACCAGAATGACACCACGTTAAAACTTTTAGTGGATAATCATAATGAGAGTCTTAGACCATTCAGACGCGCTGCGGGTACGAAGCTTCGTGGCCAGATCGGCAGCACGAGCCATCTAGTTTTGTTAGTCTTCAGTTCGAGTCTCGAAACTGAGAACTTTTTAAATATATTTTTCTTTTCTTTTTTTTACATTTTTTTTAGATATTTTTGTCCTTTATTCCCACACTTACTACGAACTTTTCCAAATCTTATACTACTAAAATAAAATTTTATGTCAAAATATTTCTATATTCAAGAGAAATTTTAGGAGTCGAGTTCATGCACATGCGCAGAATTCATTCCTATTCAAAACATTGTGCTTTTAGACCAGAATGACACCACGTTAAAACTTTTAGTGGATAATCATAATGAGAGTCTTAGACCATTCAGACGCGCTGCGGGTACGAAGATTCGTGGCCAGATCGGCAGCACGAGCCATCTAGTTTTGCTGGTCTTCAGTTCGAGTCTCGAAACTGAGAACTTTTTAAATATATTTTTCTTTTCTTTTTTTTACATTTTTTTAGATATTTTTATCCTTTATTCCCACACTTACTACAAACTTTTCCAAATCTTATACTACTAAAATAAAATTTTATGTCAAAATATTTCTATATTCAAGAGAAATTTTAGGAGTCGAGTTCATGCACATGCGCAGAATTCATTCCTATTCAAAACATTGTGCTTTTAGACCAGAATGACACCACGTTAAAACTTTTAGTGGATAATCATAATGAGAGTCTTAGACCATTCAGACGCGCTGTAGGTACGAAGCTTCGTGGCCAGATCGGCAGCACGAGCCATCTAGTTTTGCTGGTCTTCACTTCGAGTCTCGAAACTGAGAACTTTTTAAATATATTTTTCTTTTTTTTTTTTACATTTTTTTTAGATATTTTTGTCCTTTATTCCCACACTTACTACGAACTTTTCCAAATCTTATACTACTAAAATAAAATTTTATGTCAAAATATTTCTATATTCAAGAGAAATTTTAGGAGTCGAGTTCACGCACATGCCCAGAATTCATTCCTATTCAAAACATTGTGCTTTTAGACCAGAATGACACCACGTTAAAACTTTTAGTGGATAATCATAATGAGAGTCTTAGACCATTCAGACGCGCTGCGGGTACGAAGCTTCGTGGCCAGATCGGCAGCACGAGCCATCTAATTTTGTGGTCTTCAGTTCGAGTCTCGAAACTGAGAACTTTTTAAATATATTTTTCTTTTCTTTTTTTAACATTTTTTTTAGATATTTTTATCCTTTATTCCCACACTTACTACAAACTTTTCCAAATCTTATACTACTAAAATAAAATTTTATGTCAAAATATTTCTATATTCAAGAGAAATTTTAGGAGTCGAGTTCACGCACATGCCCAGAATTCATTCCTATTCAAAACATTGTGCTTTTAGACCAGAATGACACCACGTTAAAACTTTTAGTGGATAATCATAATGAGAGTCTTAGACCATTCAGACGCGCTGCGGGTACGAAGCTTCGTGGCCAGATCGGCAGCACGAGCCATCTAGTTTTGTTAGTCTTCAGTTCGAGTCTCGAAACTGAGAACTTTTTAAATATATTTTTCTTTTCTTTTTTTTACATTTTTTTTAGATATTTTTGTCCTTTATTCCCACACTTACTACGAACTTTTCCAAATCTTATACTACTAAAATAAAATTTTATGTCAAAATATTTCTATATTCAAGAGAAATTTTAGGAGTCGAGTTCATGCACATGCGCAGAATTCATTCCTATTCAAAACATTGTGCTTTTAGACCAGAATGACACCACGTTAAAACTTTTAGTGGATAATCATAATGAGAGTCTTAGACCATTCACACGCGCTGTAGGTACGAAGCTTCGTGGCCAGATCGGCAGCACGAGCCATCTAGTTTTGCTGGTCTTCAGTTCGAGTCTCGAAACTGAGAACTTTTTAAATATATTTTTCTTTTCTTTTTTTTACATTTTTTTAGATATTTTTATCCTTTATTCCCACACTTACTACAAACTTTTCCAAATCTTATACTACTAAAATAAAATTTTATGTCAAAATATTTCTATATTCAAGAGAAATTTTAGGAGTCGAGTTCATGCACATGCGCAGAATTCATTCCTATTCAAAACATTGTGCTTTTAGACCAGAATGACACCACGTTAAAACTTTTAGTGGATAATCATAATGAGAGTCTTAGACCATTCAGACGCGCTGTAGGTACGAAGCTTCGTGGCCAGATCGGCAGCACGAGCCATCTAGTTTTGCTGGTCTTCACTTCGAGTCTCGAAACTGAGAACTTTTTAAATATATTTTTCTTTTTTTTTTTTACATTTTTTTTAGATATTTTTGTCCTTTATTCCCACACTTACTACGAACTTTTCCAAATCTTATACTACTAAAATAAAATTTTATGTCAAAATATTTCTATATTCAAGAGAAATTTTAGGAGTCGAGTTCACGCACATGCCCAGAATTCATTCCTATTCAAAACATTGTGCTTTTAGACCAGAATGACACCACGTTAAAACTTTTAGTGGATAATCATAATGAGAGTCTTAGACCATTCAGACGCGCTGCGGGTACGAAGCTTCGTGGCCAGATCGGCAGCACGAGCCATCTAATTTTGTGGTCTTCAGTTCGAGTCTCGAAACTGAGAACTTTTTAAATATATTTTTCTTTTCTTTTTTTAACATTTTTTTTAGATATTTTTATCCTTTATTCCCACACTTACTACAAACTTTTCCAAATCTTATACTACTAAAATAAAATTTTATGTCAAAATATTTCTATATTCAAGAGAAATTTTAGGAGTCGAGTTCACGCACATGCCCAGAATTCATTCCTATTCAAAACATTGTGCTTTTAGACCAGAATGACACCACGTTAAAACTTTTAGTGGATAATCATAATGAGAGTCTTAGACCATTCAGACGCGCTGCGGGTACGAAGCTTCGTGGCCAGATCGGCAGCACGAGCCATCTAGTTTTGTTAGTCTTCAGTTCGAGTCTCGAAACTGAGAACTTTTTAAATATATTTTTCTTTTCTTTTTTTTACATTTTTTTTAGATATTTTTGTCCTTTATTCCCATACTTACTACGAACTTTTCCAAATCTTATACTACTAAAATAAAATTTTATGTCAAAATATTTCTATATTCAAGAGAAATTTTAGGAGTCGAGTTCATGCACATGCGCAGAATTCATTCCTATTCAAAACATTGTGCTTTTAGACCAGAATGACACCACGTTAAAACTTTTAGTGGATAATCATAATGAGAGTCTTAGACCATTCACACGCGCTGTAGGTACGAAGCTTCGTGGCCAGATCGGCAGCACGAGCCATCTAGTTTTGCTGGTCTTCACTTCGAGTCTCGAAACTGAGAACTTTTTAAATATATTTTTCTTTTCATTTTTTTACATTTTTTAAAGATATTTTTATCCTTTATTCCCACACTTACTACGAACTTTTCCAAATCTTATACTACTAAAATAAAATTTTATGTCAAAATATTTCTTTATTCAAGAGAAATTTTAGGAGTCGAGTTCACGCACATGCGCAGAATTCATTCCTATTCAAAACATTGTGCTTTCAGACCAAAATGACACCACGTTAAAACTTTTAGTTGATAATCATAATGAGAGTCTTAGACCATTCAGACGCGCTGCGGTCACGAAGCTTCGTGGCCAGATCGGCAGCACGAGCCATCTAGTTTTGCTGGTCTTCAGTTCGAGTCTCGAAACTGAGAAATTTTTCAATATATTTTTCTTTTCTTTTTCTTAACATTTTTTTTAGATATTTTTATCCTTTATTCCCACACTTACTACAAACTTTTCCAAATCTTATACTACTAAAATAAAATTTTATGTCAAAATATTTCTATATTCAAGAGAAATTTTAGGAGTCGAGTTCACGCACATGCCCAGAATTCATTCCTATTCAAAACATTGTGCTTTTAGACCAGAATGACACCACGTTAAAACTTTTAGTGGATAATCATAATGAGAGTCTTAGACCATTCACACGCGCTGTAGGTACGAAGCTTCGTGGCCAGATCGGCAGCACGAGCCATCTAGTTTTGCTGGTCTTCAGTTCGAGTCTCGAAACTGAGAACTTTTTAAATATATTTTTCTTTTCTTTTTCTTAACATTTTTTTTAGATATTTTTATCCTTTATTCCCACACTTACTACAAACTTTTCCAAATCTTATACTACTAAAATAAAATTTTATGTCAAAATATTTCTATATTCAAGAGAAATTTTAGGAGTCGAGTTCACGCACATGCCCAGAATTCATTCCTATTCAAAACATTGTGCTTTTAGACCAGAATGACACCACGTTAAAACTTTTAGTGGATAATCATAATGAGAGTCTTAGACCATTCAGACGCGCTGCGAGTACGAAGCTTCGTGGCCAGATCGGCAGCACGAGCCATCTAATTTTGTGGTCTTCAGTTCGAGTCTCGAAACTGAGAACTTTTTAAATATATTTTTCTTTTCTTTTTTTAACATTTTTTTCAGATATTTTTATCCTTTATTCCCACACTTACTACAAACTTTTCCAAATCTTATACTACTAAAATAAAATTTTATGTCAAAATATTTCTATATTCAAGAGAAATTTTAGGAGTCGAGTTCACGCACATGCCCAGAATTCATTCCTATTCAAAACATTGTGCTTTTAGACCAGAATGACACCACGTTAAAACTTTTAGTGGATAATCATAATGAGAGTCTTAGACCATTCAGACGCGCTGCGGGTACGAAGCTTCGTGGCCAGATCGGCAGCACGAGCCATCTAGTTTTGTTAGTCTTCAGTTCGAGTCTCGAAACTGAGAACTTTTTAAATATATTTTTCTTTTCTTTTTTTTACATTTTTTTTAGATATTTTTGTCCTTTATTCCCACACTTACTACGAACTTTTCCAAATCTTATACTACTAAAATAAAATTTTATGTCAAAATATTTCTATATTCAAGAGAAATTTTAGGAGTCGAGTTCATGCACATGCGCAGAATTCATTCCTATTCAAAACATTGTGCTTTTAGACCAGAATGACACCACGTTAAAACTTTTAGTGGATAATCATAATGAGAGTCTTAGACCATTCAGACGCGCTGCGGGTACGAAGATTCGTGGCCAGATCGGCAGCACGAGCCATCTAGTTTTGCTGGTCTTCAGTTCGAGTCTCGAAACTGAGAACTTTTTAAATATATTTTTCTTTTCTTTTTTTTACATTTTTTTAGATATTTTTATCCTTTATTCCCACACTTACTACAAACTTTTCCAAATCTTATACTACTAAAATAAAATTTTATGTCAAAATATTTCTATATTCAAGAGAAATTTTAGGAGTCGAGTTCATGCACATGCGCAGAATTCATTCCTATTCAAAACATTGTGCTTTTAGACCAGAATGACACCACGTTAAAACTTTTAGTGGATAATCATAATGAGAGTCTTAGACCATTCAGACGCGCTGTAGGTACGAAGCTTCGTGGCCAGATCGGCAGCACGAGCCATCTAGTTTTGCTGGTCTTCACTTCGAGTCTCGAAACTGAGAACTTTTTAAATATATTTTTCTTTTTTTTTTTTACATTTTTTTTAGATATTTTTGTCCTTTATTCCCACACTTACTACGAACTTTTCCAAATCTTATACTACTAAAATAAAATTTTATGTCAAAATATTTCTATATTCAAGAGAAATTTTAGGAGTCGAGTTCACGCACATGCCCAGAATTCATTCCTATTCAAAACATTGTGCTTTTAGACCAGAATGACACCACGTTAAAACTTTTAGTGGATAATCATAATGAGAGTCTTAGACCATTCAGACGCGCTGCGGGTACGAAGCTTCGTGGCCAGATCGGCAGCACGAGCCATCTAATTTTGTGGTCTTCAGTTCGAGTCTCGAAACTGAGAACTTTTTAAATATATTTTTCTTTTCTTTTTTTAACATTTTTTTTAGATATTTTTATCCTTTATTCCCACACTTACTACAAACTTTTCCAAATCTTATACTACTAAAATAAAATTTTATGTCAAAATATTTCTATATTCAAGAGAAATTTTAGGAGTCGAGTTCACGCACATGCCCAGAATTCATTCCTATTCAAAACATTGTGCTTTTAGACCAGAATGACACCACGTTAAAACTTTTAGTGGATAATCATAATGAGAGTCTTAGACCATTCAGACGCGCTGCGGGTACGAAGCTTCGTGGCCAGATCGGCAGCACGAGCCATCTAATTTTGTGGTCTTCAGTTCGAGTCTCGAAACTGAGAACTTTTTAAATATATTTTTCTTTTCTTTTTTTAACATTTTTTTTAGATATTTTTATCCTTTATTCCCACACTTACTACAAACTTTTCCAAATCTTATACTACTAAAATAAAATTTTATGTCAAAATATTTCTATATTCAAGAGAAATTTTAGGAGTCGAGTTCACGCACATGCCCAGAATTCATTCCTATTCAAAACATTGTGCTTTTAGACCAGAATGACACCACGTTAAAACTTTTAGTGGATAATCATAATGAGAGTCTTAGACCATTCAGACGCGCTGCGGGTACGAAGCTTCGTGGCCAGATCGGCAGCACGAGCCATCTAGTTTTGTTAGTCTTCAGTTCGAGTCTCGAAACTGAGAACTTTTTAAATATATTTTTCTTTTCTTTTTTTTACATTTTTTTTAGATATTTTTGTCCTTTATTCCCACACTTACTACGAACTTTTCCAAATCTTATACTACTAAAATAAAATTTTATGTCAAAATATTTCTATATTCAAGAGAAATTTTAGGAGTCGAGTTCATGCACATGCGCAGAATTCATTCCTATTCAAAACATTGTGCTTTTAGACCAGAATGACACCACGTTAAAACTTTTAGTGGATAATCATAATGAGAGTCTTAGACCATTCAGACGCGCTGCGGGTACGAAGATTCGTGGCCAGATCGGCAGCACGAGCCATCTAGTTTTGCTGGTCTTCAGTTCGAGTCTCGAAACTGAGAACTTTTTAAATATATTTTTCTTTTCTTTTTTTTACATTTTTTTAGATATTTTTATCCTTTATTCCCACACTTACTACGAACTTTTCCAAATCTTATACTACTAAAATAAAATTTTATGTCAAAATATTTCTATATTCAAGAGAAATTTTAGGAGTCGAGTTCACGCACATGCGCAGAATTCATTCCTATTCAAAACATTGTGCTTTTAGACCAGAATGACACCACGTTAAAACTTTTAGTGGATAATCATAATGAGAGTCTTAGACCATTCACACGCGCTGTAGGTACGAAGCTTCGTGGCCAGATCGGCAGCACGAGCCATCTAGTTTTGCTGGTCTTCAGTTCGAGTCTCGAAACTGAGAACTTTTTAAATATATTTTTCTTTTCTTTTTCTTAACATTTTTTTTAGATATTTTTATCCTTTATTCCCACACTTACTACAAACTTTTCCAAATCTTATACTACTAAAATAAAATTTTATGTCAAAATATTTCTATATTCAAGAGAAATTTTAGGAGTCGAGTTCACGCACATGCCCAGAATTCATTCCTATTCAAAACATTGTGCTTTTAGACCAGAATGACACCACGTTAAAACTTTTAGTGGATAATCATAATGAGAGTCTTAGACCATTCAGACGCGCTGCGGGTACGAAGCTTCGTGGCCAGATCGGCAGCACGAGCCATCTAATTTTGTGGTCTTCAGTTCGAGTCTCGAAACTGAGAACTTTTTAAATATATTTTTCTTTTCTTTTTTTAACATTTTTTTTACATATTTTTATCCTTTATTCCCACACTTACTACAAACTTTTCCAAATCTTATACTACTAAAATAAAATTTTATGTCAAAATATTTCTATATTCAAGAGAAATTTTAGGAGTCGAGTTCACGCACATGCCCAGAATTCATTCCTATTCAAAACATTGTGCTTTTAGACCAGAATGACACCACGTTAAAACTTTTAGTGGATAATCATAATGAGAGTCTTAGACCATTCAGACGCGCTGCGGGTACGAAGCTTCGTGGCCAGATCGGCAGCACGAGCCATCTAATTTTGTGGTCTTCAGTTCGAGTCTCGAAACTGAGAACTTTTTAAATATATTTTTCTTTTCTTTTTTTAACATTTTTTTTAGATATTTTTATCCTTTATTCCCACACTTACTACAAACTTTTCCAAATCTTATACTACTAAAATAAAATTTTATGTCAAAATATTTCTATATTCAAGAGAAATTTTAGGAGTCGAGTTCACGCACATGCCCAGAATTCATTCCTATTCAAAACATTGTGCTTTTAGACCAGAATGACACCACGTTAAAACTTTTAGTGGATAATCATAATGAGAGTCTTAGACCATTCAGACGCGCTGCGGGTACGAAGCTTCGTGGCCAGATCGGCAGCACGAGCCATCTAGTTTTGTTAGTCTTCAGTTCGAGTCTCGAAACTGAGAACTTTTTAAATATATTTTTCTTTTCTTTTTTTTACATTTTTTTTAGATATTTTTGTCCTTTATTCCCACACTTACTACGAACTTTTCCAAATCTTATACTACTAAAATAAAATTTTATGTCAAAATATTTCTATATTAAAGAGAAATTTTAGGAGTCGAGTTCACGCACATGCCCAGAATTCATTCCTATTCAAAACATTGTGCTTTTAGACCAGAATGACACCACGTTAAAACTTTTAGTGGATAATCATAATGAGAGTCTTAGACCATTCAGACGCGCTGCGGGTACGAAGCTTCGTGGCCAGATCGGCAGCACGAGCCATCTAATTTTGTGGTCTTCAGTTCGAGTCTCGAAACTGAGAACTTTTTAAATATATTTTTCTTTTCTTTTTTTAACATTTTTTTTAGATATTTTTATCCTTTATTCCCACACTTACTACAAACTTTTCCAAATCTTATACTACTAAAATAAAATTTTATGTCAAAATATTTCTATATTCAAGAGAAATTTTAGGAGTCGAGTTCACGCACATGCCCAGAATTCATTCCTATTCAAAACATTGTGCTTTTAGACCAGAATGACACCACGTTAAAACTTTTAGTGGATAATCATAATGAGAGTCTTAGACCATTCAGACGCGCTGCGGGTACGAAGCTTCGTGGCCAGATCGGCAGCACGAGCCATCTAGTTTTGTTAGTCTTCAGTTCGAGTCTCGAAACTGAGAACTTTTTAAATATATTTTTCTTTTCTTTTTTTTACATTTTTTTTAGATATTTTTGTCCTTTATTCCCACACTTACTACGAACTTTTCCAAATCTTATACTACTAAAATAAAATTTTATGTCAAAATATTTCTATATTCAAGAGAAATTTTAGGAGTCGAGTTCATGCACATGCGCAGAATTCATTCCTATTCAAAACATTGTGCTTTTAGACCAGAATGACACCACGTTAAAACTTTTAGTGGATAATCATAATGAGAGTCTTAGACCATTCAGACGCGCTGCGGGTACGAAGATTCGTGGCCAGATCGGCAGCACGAGCCATCTAGTTTTGCTGGTCTTCAGTTCGAGTCTCGAAACTGAGAACTTTTTAAATATATTTTTCTTTTCTTTTTTTTACATTTTTTTAGATATTTTTATCCTTTATTCCCACACTTACTACGAACTTTTCCAAATCTTATACTACTAAAATAAAATTTTATGTCAAAATATTTCTATATTCAAGAGAAATTTTAGGAGTCGAGTTCACGCACATGCGCAGAATTCATTCCTATTCAAAACATTGTGCTTTTAGACCAGAATGACACCACGTTAAAACTTTTAGTGGATAATCATAATGAGAGTCTTAGACCATTCAGACGCGCTGCGGGTACGAAGCTTCGTGGCCAGATCGGCAGCACGAGCCATCTAGTTTTGCTGGTCTTCAGTTCGAGTCTCGAAACTGAGAAATTTTTCAATATATTTTTCTTTTCTTTTTTTTACATTTTTTTTAGATATTTTTATCCTTTATTCCCACACTTACTACGAACTTTTCCAAATCTTATACTACTAAAATAAAATTTTATGTCAAAATATTTCTATATTCAAGAGAAATTTTAGGAGTCGAGTTCACGCACATGCGCAGAATTCATTCCTATTCAAAACATTGTGCTTTTAGACCAGAATGACACCACGTTAAAATTTTTAGTGGATAATCATTATGAGAGTCTTAGACCATTCACACGCGCTGTGGGTACGAAGCTTCGTGGCCAGATCGGCAGCACGAGCCATCTTGCTTTGCTGGTCTTCAGTTCGAGTCTCGAAACTGAGAACTTTTTAAATATATTTTTCTTTTCTTTTTTTTTCATTTTTTTTAGATATTTTTGTCCTTTATTCCCACACTTACTACGAACTTTTCCAAATCTTATACTACTAAAATAAAATTTTATGTCAAAATATTTCTATATTAAAGAGAAAATTTAGGAGTCGAGTTCATGCACATGCGCAGAATTCATTCCTATTCAAAACATTGTGCTTTTAGACCAGAATGACACCACGTTAAAACTTTTAGTGGATAATCATAATGAGAGTCTTAGACCATTCAGACGCGCTGTAGGTACGAAGCTTCGTGGCCAGATCGGCAGCACGAGCCATCTAGTTTTGCTGGTCTTCACTTCGAGTCTCGAAACTGAGAACTTTTTAAATATATTTTTCTTTTTTTTTTTTACATTTTTTTTAGATATTTTTGTCCTTTATTCCCACACTTACTACGAACTTTTCCAAATCTTATACTACTAAAATAAAATTTTATGTCAAAATATTTCTATATTCAAGAGAAATTTTAGGAGTCGAGTTCACGCACATGCGCAGAATTCATTCCTATTCAAAACATTGTGCTTTTAGACCAGAATGACACCACGTTAAAACTTTTAGTGGATAATCATAATGAGAGTCTTAGACCATTCAGACGCGCTGCGGGTACGAAGCTTCGTGGCCAGATCGGCAGCACGAGCCATCTAGTTTTGCTGGTCTTCACTTCGAGTCTCGAAACTGAGAACTTTTTAAATATATTTTTCTTTTCTTTTTTTTTACATTTTTTTTAGATATTTTTGTCCTTTATTCCCACACTTACTACGAACTTTTCCAAATCTTATACTACTAAAATAAAATTTTATGTCAAAATATTTCTATATTCAAGAGAAATTTTAGGAGTCGAGTTCACGCACATGCGCAGAATTCATTCCTATTCAAAACATTGTGCTTTTAGACCAGAATGACACCACGTTAAAACCTTTAGTGGATAATCATAATGAGAGTCTTAGACCATTCAGACGCGCTGCGGGTACGAAGCTTCGTGGCCAGATCGGCAGCACGAGCCATCTAGTTTTGCTGGTCTTCACTTCGAGTCTCGAAACTGAGAACTTTTTAAATATATTTTTCTTTTCTTTTTTTTTACATTTTTTAAAGATATTTTTATCCTTTATTCCCACACTTACTACGAACTTTTCCAAATCTTATACTACTAAAATAAAATTTTATGTCAAAATATTTCTATATTCAAGAGAAATTTTAGGAGTCGAGTTCACGCACATGCGCAGAATTGATTCCTATTCAAAACATTGTGCTTTTAGACCAGAATGACACCACGTTAAAACTTTTAGTGGATAATCATAATGAGAGTCTTAGACCATTCAGACGCGCTGCGTGTACGAAGCTTCGTGGCCAGATCGGCAGCACGAGCAATCTAGTTTTGCTGGTCTTCAGTTCGAGTCTCGAAACTGAGAACTTTTTAAATATATTTTTCTTTTCTTTTTTTTACATTTTTTTAGATATTTTTGTCCTTTATTCTCACACTTACTACGACCTTTTCCAAATCTTATACTACTAAAATAAAATTTTATGTCAAAATATTTCTACATTCAAGAGCAATTTTAGGAGTCGAGTTCACGCACATGCGCAGAATTCATTCCTATTCAAAACATTGTGCTTTTAGACCAGAATGACACCACGTTAAAACTTTTAGTGGATAATCATTATGAGAGTCTTAGACCATTCACACGCGCTGTGGGTACGAAGCTTCGTGGCCAGATCGGCAGCACGAGCCATCTTGCTTTGCTGGTCTTCAGTTCGAGTCTCGAAACTGAGAACTTTTTAAATATATTTTTCTTTTCTTTTTTTTTAACATTTTTTTTAGATATTTTTGTTCTTTATTCCCACACTTACTACGACCTTTTCCAAATCTTATACTACTAAAATAAAATTTTATGTCAAAATATTTCTACATTCAAGAGAAATTTTAGGAGTCGAGTTCACGCACATGCGCAGAATTCATTCCTATTCAAAACATTGTGCTTTTAGACCAGAATGACACCACGTTAAAACTTTTAGTGGATAATCATAATGAGAGTGTTAGACCATTCAGACGCGCTGCGGGTACGAAGCTTCGTGGCCAGATCGGCAGCACGAGCCATCTAGTTTTGCTGGTCTTCACTTCGAGTCTCGAAACTGAGAACTTTTTAAATATATTTTTCTTTTCTTTTTTTTACATTTTTTAAAGATATTTTTATCCTTTATTCCCACACTTACTACGAACTTTTCCAAATCTTATACTACTAAAATAAAATTTTATGTCAAAATATTTCTATATTCAAGAGAAATTTTAGGAGTCGAGTTCACGCACATGCGCAGAATTCATTCCTATTCAAAACATTGTGCTTTTAGACCAGAATGACACCACGTTAAAACTTTTAGTGGATAATCATAATGAGAGTCTTAGACCATTCAGACGCGCTGCGGGTACGAAGCTTCGTGGCCAGATCGGCAGCACGAGCCATCTAGTTTTGCTGGTCTTCAGTTCGAGTCTCGAAACTGAGAACTTTTTAAATATATTTTTCTTTTCTTTTTTTTACATTTTTTTTTAGATATTTTTATCCTTTATTCCCACACTTACTACGAACTTTTCCAAATCTTATACTAGTAAAATAAAATTTTATATCAAAATATTTCTATATTCAAGAGAAATTTTAGGAGTCGAGTTCACGCACATGCGCAGAATTCATTCCTATTCAAAACATTGTGCTTTTAGACCAGAATGACACCACGTTAAAACTTTTAGTGGATAATCATAATGAGAGTCTTAGACCATTCAAACGCGCTGCAGGTACGAAGCTTCGTGGCCAGATCGGCAGCACGAGCCATCTAGTTTTGCTGGTCTTCAGTTCGAGTCTCGAAACTGAGAACTTTTTAAATATATTTTTCTTTTCTTTTTTTTACATTTTTTTTTTAGATATTTTTATCCTTTATTCCCACACTTACTACAAACTTTTCCAAATCTTATACTAGTAAAATAAAATTTTATATCAAAATATTTCTATATTCAAGAGAAATTTTAGGAGTCGAGTTCACGCACATGCGCAGAATTCATTCCTATTCAAAACATTGTGCTTTTAGACCAGAATGACACCACGTTAAAACTTTTAGTGGATCATCATAATGAGAGTCTTAGACCATTCAGACGCGCTGCTGGTACGAAGCTTCGTGGCCAGATCGGCAGCACGAGCCATCTAGTTTTGCTGGCCTACAGTTCGAGTCTCGAAACTGAGAACTTTTTCAATATACTTTTCTTTTCTTTTTTTTACATTTTTTTAGATATTTTTATCCTTTATTCCCACACTTACTACGAACTTTTCCAAATCTTATACTACTAAAATAAAATTTTATGTCAAAATATTTCTATATTCAAGAGAAATTTTAGGAGTCGAGTTCACGCACATGCGCAGAATTCATTCCTATTCAAAACATTGTGCTTTTAGACCAGAATGACACCACGTTAAAACTTTTAGTGGATAATCATAATGAGAGTCTTAGACCATTCAGAAGCGTTGCGGGTACGATGCTTCGTGGCCAGATCGGCAGCACGAGCCATCTAGTTTTGCTGGTCTTCACTTCGAGTCTCGAAACTGAGAACTTTTTAAATATATTTTTCTTTTCTTTTTTTTACATTTTTTAAAGATATTTTTATCCTTTATTCCCACACTTACTACGAACTTTTCCAAATCTTATACTACTAAAATAAAATTTTATGTAAAAATATTTCTATATTCAAGAGAAATTTTAGGAGTCGAGTTCATGCACATGCGCAGAATTCATTCCTATTCAAAACATTGTACTTTTAGACCAGAATGACACCACGTTAAAACATTTAGTGGATAATCATAATGAGAGTCTTAGACCATTCACGCGCGCTGTAGGTACGACGCTTCGTGGCCAGATCGGCAGCACGAGCCGTCTAGTTTTGCTGGTCTTCAGTTCGAGTCTCGAAACTGAGAACTTTTTAAATATATTTTTCTTTTCTTTTTTTTACATTTTTTTTAGATATTTTCATCCTTTATTCCCACACTTACTACGAACTTTTCCAAATCTTATACTACTAAAATAAAATTTTATGTCAAAATATTTCTATATTCAAGAGAAATTTTAGGAGTCGAGTTCATGCACATGCGCAGAATTCATTCCTATTCAAATCATTGTGCTTTTAGACCAGAATGACACCACGTTAAAACTTTTAGTGGATAATCATAATGAGAGTCTTAGACCATTCACACGCGCTGTAGGTACGACGCTTCGTGGCCAGATCGGCAGCACGAGCCATCTAGTTTTGCTGGTCTTCAGTTCGAGTCTCGAAACTGAGAACTTTTTAAATATATTTTTCTTTTCTTTTTTTTACATTTTTTTTAGATATTTTCATCCTTTATTCCCACACTTACTACGAACTTTTCCAAATCTTATACTACTAAAATGAAATTTTATGTCAAAATATTTCTATATTCAAGAGAAATTTTAGGAGTCGAGTTCATGCACATGCGCAGAATTCATTCCTATTCAAAACATTGTGCTTTTAGACCAGAATGACACCACGTTAAAACTTTTAGTGGATAATCATAATGAGAGTCTTAGACCATTCAGACGCGCTGCGGGTACGAAGCTTCGTGGCCAGATCGGCAGCACGAGCCATCTAGTTTTGCTGGTCTTCAGTTCGAGTCTCGAAACTGAGAACTTTTTAAATATATTTTTCTTTTCTTTTTTTTACATTTTTTTTTAGATATTTTTATCCTTTATTCCCACACTTACTACGAACTTTTCCAAATCTTATACTAGTAAAATAAAATTTTATATCAAAATATTTCTATATTCAAGAGAAATTTTAGGAGTCGAGTTCACTCACATGCGCAGAATTCATTCCTATTCAAAACATTGTGCTTTTAGACCAGAATGACACCACGTTAAAACTTTTAGTGGATAATCATAATGAGAGTCTTAGACCATTCAAACGCGCTGCAGGTACGAAGCTTCGTGGCCAGATCGGCAGCACGAGCCATCTAGTTTTGCTGGTCTTCAGTTCGAGTCTCGAAACTGAGAACTTTTTAAATATATTTTTCTTTTCTTTTTTTTACATTTTTTTTAGATATTTTTATCCTTTATTCCCACACTTACTACGAACTTTTCCAAATCTTATACTAGTAAAATAAAATTTTATATCAAAATATTTCTATATTCAAGAGAAATTTTAGGAGTCGAGTTCACGCACATGCGCAGAATTCATTCCTATTCAAAACATTGTGCTTTTAGACCAGAATGACACCACGTTAAAACTTTTAGTGGATCATCATAATGAGAGTCTTAGACCATTCAGACGCGCTGCTGGTACGAAGCTTCGTGGCCAGATCGGCAGCACGAGCCATCTAGTTTTGCTGGTCTTCACTTCGAGTCTCGAAACTGAGAACTTTTTAAATATATTTTTCTTTTCTTTTTTTTACATTTTTTAAAGATATTTTTATCCTTTATTCCCACACTTACTACGAACTTTTCCAAATCTTATACTACTAAAATAAAATTTTATGTCAAAATATTTCTATATTCAAGAGAAATTTTAGGAGTCGAGTTCATGCACATGCGCAGAATTCATTCCTATTCAAAACATTGTGCTTTTAGACCAGAATGACACCACGTTAAAACTTTTAGTGGATAATCATAATGAGAGTCTTACACCATTCACACGCGCTGTAGGTACGACGCTTCGTGGCCAGATCGGCAGCACGAGCCATCTAGTTTTGCTGGTCTTCAGTTCGAGTCTCGAAACTGAGAACTTTTTAAATATATTTTTCTTTTCTTTTTTTTACATTTTTTTTAGATATTTTCATCCTTTATTCCCACACTTACTACGAACTTTTCCAAATCTTATACTACTAAAATGAAATTTTATGTCAAAATATTTCTATATTCAAGAGAAATTTTAGGAGTCGAGTTCATGCACATGCGCAGAATTCATTCCTATTCAAAACATTGTGCTTTTAGACCAGAATGACACCACGTTAAAACTTTTAGTGGATAATCATAATGAGAGTCTTAGACCATTCAGACGCGCTGCGGGTACGAAGCTTCGTGGCCAGATCGGCAGCACGAGCCATCTAGTTTTGCTGGTCTTCAGTTCGAGTCTCGAAACTGAGAACTTTTTAAATATATTTTTCTTTTCTTTTTTTTACATTTTTTTTTAGATATTTTTATCCTTTATTCCCACACTTACTACGAACTTTTCCAAATCTTATACTAGTAAAATAAAATTTTATATCAAAATATTTCTATATTCAAGAGAAATTTTAGGAGTCGAGTTCACGCACATGCGCAGAATTCATTCCTATTCAAAACATTGTGCTTTTAGACCAGAATGACACCACGTTAAAACTTTTAGTGGATAATCATAATGAGAGTCTTAGACCATTCAAACGCGCTGCAGGTACGAAGCTTCGTGGCCAGATCGGCAGCACGAGCCATCTAGTTTTGCTGGTCTTCAGTTCGAGTCTCGAAACTGAGAACTTTTTAAATATATTTTTCTTTTCTTTTTTTTACATTTTTTTTAGATATTTTTATCCTTTATTCCCACACTTACTACGAACTTTTCCAAATCTTATACTAGTAAAATAAAATTTTATATCAAAATATTTCTATATTCAAGAGAAATTTTAGGAGTCGAGTTCACGCACATGCGCAGAATTCATTCCTATTCAAAACATTGTGCTTTTAGACCAGAATGACACCACGTTAAAACTTTTAGTGGATCATCATAATGAGAGTCTTAGACCATTCAGACGCGCTGCTGGTACGAAGCTTCGTGGCCAGATCGGCAGCACGAGCCATCTAGTTTTGCTGGCCTACAGTTCGAGTCTCGAAACTGAGAACTTTTTCAATATACTTTTCTTTTCTTTTTTTTACATTTTTTTAGATATTTTTATCCTTTATTCCCACACTTACTACGAACTTTTCCAAATCTTATACTACTAAAATAAAATTTTATGTCAAAATATTTCTATATTCAAGAGAAATTTTAGGAGTCGAGTTCACGCACATGCGCAGAATTCATTCCTATTCAAAACATTGTGCTTTTAGACCAGAATGACACCACGTTTAAACTTTTAGTGGATAATCATAATGAGAGTCTTAGACCATTCAGAAGCGTTGCGGGTACGATGCTTCGTGGCCAGATCGGCAGCACGAGCCATCTAGTTTTGCTGGTCTTCACTTCGAGTCTCGAAACTGAGAACTTTTTAAATATATTTTTCTTTTCTTTTTTTTACATTTTTTAAAGATATTTTTATCCTTTATTCCCACACTTACTACGAACTTTTCCAAATCTTATACTACTAAAATAAAATTTTATGTCAAAATATTTCTATATTCAAGAGAAATTTTAGGAGTCGAGTTCATGCACATGCGCAGAATTCATTCCTATTCAAAACATTGTGCTTTTAGACCAGAATGACACCACGTTAAAACATTTAGTGGATAATCATAATGAGAGTCTTAGACCATTCACGCGCGCTGTAGGTACGACGCTTCGTGGCCAGATCGGCAGCACAAGCCATCTAGTTTTGCTGGTCTTCAGTTCGAGTCTCGAAACTGAGAACTTTTTAAATATATTTTTCTTTTCTTTTTTTTACATTTTTTTTAGATATTTTCATCCTTTATTCCCACACTTACTACGAACTTTTCCAAATCTTATACTACTAAAATAAAATTTTATGTCAAAATATTTCTATATTCAAGAGAAATTTTAGGAGTCGAGTTCATGCACATGCGCAGAATTCATTCCTATTCAAAACATTGTGCTTTTAGACCAGAATGACACCACGTTAAAACTTTTAGTGGATAATCATAATGAGAGTCTTAGACCATTCACACGCGCTGTAGGTACGACGCTTCGTGGCCAGATCGGCAGCACGAGCCATCTAGTTTTGCTGGTCTTCAGTTCGAGTCTCGAAACTGAGAACTTTTTAAATATATTTTTCTTTTCTTTTTTTTTACATTTTTTTTAGATATTTTCATCCTTTATTCCCACACTTACTACGAACTTTTCCAAATCTTATACTACTAAAATGAAATTTTATGTCAAAATATTTCTATATTCAAGAGAAATTTTAGGAGTCGAGTTCATGCACATGCGCAGAATTCATTCCTATTCAAAACATTGTGCTTTTAGACCAGAATGACACCACGTTAAAACTTTTAGTGGATAATCATAATGAGAGTCTTAGACCATTCACACGCGCTGTAGGTACGACGCTTCGTGGCCAGATCGGCAGCACGAGCCATCTAGTTTTGCTGGTCTTCAGTTCGAGTCTCGAAACTGAGAACTTTTTAAATATATTTTTCTTTTTTTTTTTTTACATTTTTTTTAGATATTTTCATCCTTTATTCCCACACTTACTACGAACTTTTCCAAATCTTATACTACTAAAATAAAATTTTATGTCAAAATATTTCTATATTCAAGAGAAATTTTAGGAGTCGAGTTCACGCACATGCGCAGAATTCATTCCTATTCAAAACATTGTGCTTTTAGACCAGAATGACACCACGTTAAAACTTTTAGTGGATAATCATAATGAGAGTCTTAGACCATTCAGACGCGCTGCAGGTATGAAGCTTCGTGGCCAGATCGGCAGCACGAGCCATCTAGGTTTGCTGGTCTTCAGTTCGAGTCTCGAAACTGAGAACTTTTTAAATATATTTTTCTTTTCTTTTTTTTACATTTTTTTTTAGATATTTTTATCCTTTATTCCCACACTAACTACGAACTTTTCCAAATCTTATACTAGTAAAATAAAATTTTATATCAAAATATTTCTATATTCAAGAGAAATTTTAGGAGTCGAGTTCACGCACATGCGCAGAATTCATTCCTATTCAAAACATTGTGCTTTTAGACCAGAATGACACCACGTTAAAACTTTTAGTGGATCATCATAAAGAGAGTCTTAGACCATTCAGACGCGCTACTGGTACGAAGCTTCGTGGCCAGATCGGCAGCACGAGCCATTTAGTTTTGCTGGTCTTCAGTTCGAGTCTCGAAACTGAGAACTTTTTCAATATACTTTTCTTTTCTTTTTTTTTAAATTTTTTAGATATTTTTATCCTTTATTCCCACACTTACTACGAACTTTTCCAAATCTTATACTACTAAAATAAAATTTTATGTCAAAATATTTCTATATTCAAGAGAAATTTTAGGAGTCGAGTTCACGCACATGCGCAGAATTCATTCCTATTCAAAACATTGTGCTTTTAGACCAGAATGACACCACGTTAAAACTTTTAGTGGATAATCATAATGAGAGTCTTAGACCATTCAGACGCGCTGCGGGTACGAAGCTTCGTGGCCAGATCGGCAGCACGAGCCATCTAGTTTTGCTGGTCTTCAGTTCGAGTCTCGAAACTGAGAACTTTTTAAATATATTTTTCTTTTCTTTTTTTTACATTTTTTTTAGATATTTTTATCCTTTATTCCCACACTAACTACGAACTTTTCCAAATCTTATACTAGTAAAATAAAATTTTATATCAAAATATTTCTATATTCAAGAGAAATTTTAGGAGTCGAGTTCACGCACATGCGCAGAATTCATTCCTATTCAAAACATTGTGCTTTTAGACCAGAATGACACCACGTTAAAACTTTTAGTGGATCATCATAATGAGAGTCTTAGACCATTCAGACGCGCTGCTGGTACGAAGCTTCGTGGCCAGATCGGCAGCACGAGCCATCTAGTTTTGCTGGTCTTCAGTTCGAGTCTCGAAACTGAGAACTTTTTAAATATATTTTTCTTTTCTTTTTTTTACATTTTTTTTAGATATTTTCATCCTTTATTCCCACACTTACTACGAACTTTTCCAAATCTTATACTACTAAAATAAAATTTTATGTCAAAATATTTCTATATTCAAGAGAAATTTTAGGAGTCGAGTTCACGCACATGCGCAGAATTCATTCCTATTCAAAACATTGTGCTTTTAGACCAGAATGACACCACGTTAAAACTTTTAGTGGATAATCATAATGAGAGTCTTAGACCATTCAGACGCGCTGCAGGTACGACGCTTCGTGGCCAGATCGGCAGCACGAGCCATCTAGGTTTGCTGGTCTTCAGTTCGAGTCTCGAAACTGAGAACTTTTTAAATATATTTTTCTTTTCTTTTTTTTACATTTTTTTTTAGATATTTTTATCCTTTATTCCCACACTAACTACGAACTTTTCCAAATCTTATACTAGTAAAATAAAATTTTATATCAAAATATTTCTATATTCAAGAGAAATTTTAGGAGTCGAGTTCACGCACATGCGCAGAATTCATTCCTATTCAAAACATTGTGCTTTTAGACCAGAATGACACCACGTTAAAACTTTTAGTGGATCATCATAAAGAGAGTCTTAGACCATTCAGACGCGCTACTGGTATGAAGCTTCGTGGCCAGATCGGCAGCACGAGCCATTTAGTTTTGCTGGTCTTCAGTTCGAGTCTCGAAACTGAGAACTTTTTCAATATACTTTTCTTTTCTTTTTTTTTAAATTTTTTAGATATTTTTATCCTTTATTCCCACACTTACTACGAACTTTTCCAAATCTTATACTACTAAAATAAAATTTTATGTCAAAATATTTCTATATTCAAGAGAAATTTTAGGAGTCGAGTTCACGCACATGCGCAGAATTCATTCCTATTCAAAACATTGTGCTTTTAGACCAGAATGACACCACGTTAAAACTTTTAGTGGATAATCATAATGAGAGTCTTAGACCATTCAGACGCGTTCCGGGTACGATGCTTCGTGGCCAGATCGGCAGCACGAGCCATCTAGTTTTGCTGGTCTTCAGTTCGTGTCTCGAAACTGAGAACTTTTTAAATATATTTTTCTTTTCTTTTTTTTTACATTTTTTTTAGATATTTTCATCCTTTATTCCCACACTTACTACGAACTTTTCCAAATCTTATACTACTAAAATAAAATTTTATGTCAAAATATTTCTATATTCAAGAGAAATTTTAGGAGTCGAGTTCACGCACATGCGCAGAATTCATTCCTATTCAAAACATTGTGCTTTTAGACCAGAATGACACCACGTTAAAACTTTTAGTGGATAATCATAATGAGAGTCTTAGACCATTCAGACGCGCTGCGGGTACGAAGCTTCGTGGCCAGATCGGCAGCACGAGCCATCTAGTTTTGCTGGTCTTCAGTTCGAGTCTCGAAACTGAGAACTTTTTAAATATATTTTTCTTTTCTTTTTTTTACATTTTTTTTAGATATTTTTATCCTTTATTCCCACACTAACTACGAACTTTTCCAAATCTTATACTAGTAAAATAAAATTTTATATCAAAATATTTCTATATTCAAGAGAAATTTTAGGAGTCGAGTTCACGCACATGCGCAGAATTCATTCCTATTCAAAACATTGTGCTTTTAGACCAGAATGACACCACGTTAAAACTTTTAGTGGATAATCATAATGAGAGTCTTAGACCATTCACACGCGCTGTAGGTACGACGCTTCGTGGCCAGATCGGCAGCACGAGCCATCTAGTTTTGCTGGTCTTCAGTTCGAGTCTCGAAACTGAGAACTTTTTAAATATATTTTTCTTTTCTTTTTTTTACATTTTTTTTAGATATTTTCATCCTTTATTCCCACACTAACTACGAACTTTTCCAAATCTTATACTACTAAAATAAAATTTTATGTCAAAATATTTCTATATTCAAGAGAAATTTTAGGAGTCGAGTTCACGCACATGCGCAGAATTCATTCCTATTCAAAACATTGTGCTTTTAGACCAGAATGACACCACGTTAAAACTTTTAGTGGATAATCATAATGAGAGTCTTAGACCATTCACACGCGCTGTAGGTACGACGCTTCGTGGCCAGATCGGCAGCACGAGCCATCTAGTTTTGCTGGTCTTCAGTTCGAGTCTCGAAACTGAGAACTTTTTAAATATATTTTTCTTTTCTTTTTTTTACATTTTTTTTAGATATTTTCATCCTTTATTCCCACACTTACTACGAACTTTTCCAAATCTTATACTACTAAAATAAAATTTTATGTCAAAATATTTCTATATTCAAGAGAAATTTTAGGAGTCGAGTTCACGCACATGCGCAGAATTCATTCCTATTCAAAACATTGTGCTTTTAGACCAGAATGACACCACGTTAAAACTTTTAGTGGATAATCATAATGAGAGTCTTAGACCATTCACACGCGCTGTAGGTACGACGCTTCGTGGCCAGATCGGCAGCACGAGCCATCTAGTTTTGCTGGTCTTCAGTTCGAGTCTCGAAACTGAGAACTTTTTAAATATATTTTTCTTTCCTTTTTTTTACATTTTTTTTAGATATTTTCATCCTTTATTCCCACACTTACTACGAACTTTTCCAAATCTTATACTACTAAAATAAAATTTTATGTCAAAATATTTCTATATTCAAGAGAAATTTTAGGAGTCGAGTTCACGCACATGCGCAGAATTCATTCCTATTCAAAACATTGTGCTTTTAGACCAGAATGACACCACGTTAAAACTTTTAGTGGATAATCATAATGAGAGTCTTAGACCATTCACACGCGCTGTAGGTACGACGCTTCGTGGCCAGATCGGCAGCACGAGCCATCTAGTTTTGCTGGTCTTCAGTTCGAGTCTCGAAACTGAGAACTTTTTAAATATATTTTTCTTTTCTTTTTTTTACATTTTTTTTAGATATTTTCATCCTTTATTCCCACACTTACTACGAACTTTTCCAAATCTTATACTACTAAAATAAAATTTTATTTCAAAATATTTCTATATTCAAGAGAAATTTTAGGAGTCGAGTTCACGCACATGCGCAGAATTCATTCCTATTCAAAACATTGTGCTTTTAGACCAGAATGACACCACGTTAAAACTTTTAGTGGATAATCATAATGAGAGTCTTAGACCATTCAGACGCGCTGCGGGTACGAAGCTTCGTGGCCAGATCGGCAGCACGAGCCATCTAGTTTTGCTGGTCTTCAGTTCGAGTCTCGAAACTGAGAACTTTTTAAATATATTTTTCTTTTCTTTTTTTTACATTTTTTTTTAGATATTTTTATCCTTTATTCCCACACTAACTACGAACTTTTCCAAATCTTATACTAGTAAAATAAAATTTTATGTCAAAATATTTCTATATTCAAGAGAAATTTTAGGAGTCAAGTTCATGCACATGCGCAGAATTCATTCCTATTCAAAACATTGTGCTTTTAGACCAGAATGACACCACGTTAAAACTTTTAGTGGATAATCATAATGAGAGTCTTAGACCATTCACACGCGCTGTAGGTACGACGCTTCGTGGCCAGATCGGCAGCACGAGCCATCTAGTTTTGCTGGTCTTCAGTTCGAGTCTCGAAACTGAGAACTTTTTAAATATATTTTTCTTTCCTTTTTTTTACATTTTTTTTAGATATTTTCATCCTTTATTCCCACACTTACTACGAACTTTTCCAAATCTTATACTACTAAAATAAAATTTTATGTCAAAATATTTCTATATTCAAGAGAAATTTTAGGAGTCGAGTTCACGCACATGCGCAGAATTCATTCCTATTCAAAACATTGTGCTTTTAGACCAGAATGACACCACGTTAAAACTTTTAGTGGATAATCATAATGAGAGTCTTAGACCATTCAGACGCGCTGCGGGTACGAAGCTTCGTGGCCAGATCGGCAGCACGAGCCATCTAGTTTTGCTGGTCTTCAGTTCGAGTCTCGAAACTGAGAACTTTTTAAATATATTTTTCTTTTCTTTTTTTTACATTTTTTTTTAGATATTTTTATCCTTTATTCCCACACTAACTACGAACTTTTCCAAATCTTATACTAGTAAAATAAAATTTTATATCAAAATATTTCTATATTCAAGAGAAATTTTAGGAGTCGAGTTCACGCACATGCGCAGAATTCATTCCTATTCAAAACATTGTGCTTTTAGACCAGAATGACACCACGTTAAAACTTTTAGTGGATCATCATAATGAGAGTCTTAGACCATTCAGACGCGCTGCTGGTACGAAGCTTCGTGGCCAGATCGGCAGCACGAGCCATTTAGTTTTGCTGGTCTTCAGTTCGAGTCTCGAAACTGAGAACTTTTTCAATATACTTTTCTTTTCTTTTTTTTACATTTTTTTAGATATTTTTATCCTTTATTCCCACACTTACTACGAACTTTTCCAAATCTTATACTACTAAAATAAAATTTTATGTCAAAATATTTCTATATTCAAGAGAAATTTTAGGAGTCGAGTTCACGCACATGCGCAGAATTCATTCCTATTCAAAACATTGTGCTTTTAGACCAGAATGACACCACGTTAAAACTTTTAGTGGATAATCATAATGAGAGTCTTAGACCATTCAGACGCGCTGCGGGTACGAAGCTTCGTGGCCAGATCGGCAGCACGAGCCATCTAGTTTTGCTGGTCTTCAGTTCGAGTCTCGAAACTGAGAACTTTTTAAATATATTTTTCTTTTCTTTTTTTTACATTTTTTTCAGATATTTTTATCCTTTATTCCCACACTTACTACGAACTTTTCCAAATCTTATACTACTAAAATAAAATTTTATGTCAAAATATTTCTATATTCAAGAGAAATTTTAGGAGTCGAGTTCACGCACATGCGCAGAATTCATTCCTATTCAAAACATTATGCTTTTAGACCAGAATGACACCACGTTAAAACTTTTAGTGGATAATCATAATGAGAGTCTTAGACCATTCAGACGCGCTGCGGGTACGAAGCTTCGTGGCCAGATCGGCAGCACGAGCCATCTAGCTTTGCTGGTCTTCAGTTCGAGTCTCGAAACTGAGAACTTTTTAAATATATTTTTCTTTTCTTTTTTTTACATTTTTTTTAGATATTTTTATCCTTTATTCCCACACTTACTACGAACTTTTCCAAATATTATACTACTAAAATAAAATTTTATGTCAAAATATTTCTATATTCAAGAGAAATTTTAGGAGTCGAGTTGAAGCACATGCGCAGAATTCATTCCTATTCAAAACATTGTGCTTTTAGACCAGAATGACACCACGTTAAAACTTTTAGTGGATAATCATAATGAGAGTCTTAGACCATTCAGACGCGCTGCGGGTACGAAGCTTCGTGGCCAGATCGGCAGCACGAGCCATCTAGTTTTGCTGGTCTTCAGTTCGAGTCTCGAAACTGAGAACTATTTAAATATATTTTTCTTTTCTTTTTTTTACATTTTTTTTTAGATATTTTTATCCTTTATTCCCACACTTACTACGAACTTTTCCAAATCTTATACTAGTAAAATAAAATTTTATATCAAAATATTTCTATATTCAAGAGAAATTTTAGTAGTCGAGTTCACGCACATGCGCAGAATTCATTCCTATTCAAAACATTGTGCTTTTAGACCAGAATGACACCACGTTAAAACTTTTAGTGGATCATCATAATGAGAGTCTTAGACCATTCAGACGCGCTGCTGGTACGAAGCTTCGTGGCCAGATCGGCAGCACGAGCCATTTAGTTTTGCTGGTCTTCAGTTCGAGTCTCGAAACTGAGAACTTTTTCAATATACTTTTCTTTTCTTTTTTTTACATTTTTTTTAGATATTTTTATCCTTTATTCCCACACTTACTACCAACTTTTCCAAATCTTATACTACTAAAATAAAATTTTATGTCAAAATATTTCTATATTCAAGAGAAATTTTAGGAGTCGAGTTCACGCACATGCGCAGAATTCATTCCTATTCAAAACATTGTGCTTTTAGACCAGAATGACACCACGTTAAAACTTTTAGTGGATAATCATAATGAGAGTCTTAGACCATTCAGACGCGCTGCGGGTACGAAGCTTCGTGGCCAGATCGGCAGCACGAGCCATCTAGTTTTGCTGGTCTTCAGTTCGAGTCTCGAAACTGAGAACTTTTTCAATATACTTTTCTTTTCTTTTTTTTACATTTTTTTAGATATTTTTATCCTTTATTCCCACACTTACTACGAACTTTTCCAAATCTTATACAACTAAAATAAAATTTTATGTCAAAATATTTCTATATTCAAGAGAAATTTTAGGAGTCGAGTTCACGCACATGCGCAGAATTCATTCCTATTCAAAACATTGTGCTTTTAGACCAGAATGACACCACGTTAAAACTTTTAGTGGATAATCATAATGAGAGTCTTAGACCATTCAGACGCGTTGCGGGTACGATGCTTCGTGGCCAGATCGGCAGCACGAGCCATCTAGTTTTGCTGGTCTTCAGTTCGAGTCTCGAAACTAAGAACTTTTTAAATATATTTTTCTTTTCTTTTTTTTACATTTTTTTAGATATTTTTATCCTTTATTCCCACACTTACTACGAACTTTTCCAAATCTTATACTACTAAAATAAAATTTTATGTCAAAATATTTCTATATTCAAGAGAAATTTTAGGAGTCGAGTTCACGCACATGCGCAGAATTCATTCCTATTCAAAACATTGTGCTTTTAGACCAGAATGACACCACGTTAAAACTTTTAGTGGATATTCATAATGAGAGTCTTAGACCATTCAGACGCGCTGCGGGTACGAAGCTTCGTGGCCAGATCGGCAGCACGAGCCATCTAGTTTTGCTGGTCTTCAGTTAGAGTCTCGAAACTGAGAACTTTTTAAATATATTTTTCTTTTCTTTTTTTACTTTTTTTTCAGATATTTTTATCCTTTATTCCCACACTTACTACGAGTTTTTCCAAATCTTATACTACTAAAATAAAATTTTATGTCAAAGTATTTCTATTTTCAAGAGAAATTTTAGGAGTCGAGTTCACGCACATGCGCAGAATTCATTCCTATTCAAAACATTGTGCTTTTAGACCAGAATGACACCACGTTAAAACTTTTAGTGGATAATCATAATGAGAGTCTTAGACCATTCAGACGCGCTGCGGGTACGAAGCTTCGTGTCCAGATCGGCAGCACGAGCCATCTAGTTTTGCTGGTCTTCAGTTCGAGTCTCGAAACTGAGAACTTTTTAAATATATTTTTCTTTTCTTTTTTTTACATTTTTTTTAGATATTTTTATCCTTTATTCCCACACTTACTACGAGTTTTTAAAAATCTTAA